>NC_071527.1:1988828-2302505 GCF_027887155.1 Malaclemys terrapin pileata | reverse complement strand
TGGCTTAGCTCCGCCCATAGCCTCAGGCTCCACCCACCCCTGCTGGTCTAGCTCTGCCCATTGCCGCAGGCCCCACCCACCCCTGCTGGCCTAGCTCCGCCCATAGCCTCAGGCTCCACCCACCCCTGCTGGCTTAGCTCTGCCCATAGCCTCAGGCTCCATCCACCCTTGCTGAGCTAGCTCCGCCCATAGCATCAGGCTCCACCCATGGCCCCAAAGCTCCACCCACAACTGCAGAGCCAGCTGTGTGAGCTTGCTAAAGTGGTCCCGCCTCAAAGTCCACCCGTGACCCGCATAGCTCCTCCCATGGCATCAGGCTCCTCCCACCACTGCAAAGCTCCACCCACAGCCATAGGCTCCTCCCACCACCCCAAAAGTGTCTGACAACACCGATTAGACGAGAGAGTTAACAGCACTGATATATTCAGAACGTCCCCCATTAGGGCTCAGGGTAAACGCCCCAGTGGAGATGAGCAGGCCAGATTCACCCTCCCTTCAGGGCAGCGGCCCTTTGGGGGCAGGTGTTTGGAAGGGTTCCCCGCCCGGTTGTGGGAACCAAGGGTGCTGCTACTCCTGGCCTCTGCCCCTTCTCCGCTCCGTCTCCTCGTGCTGCCCGGCCAGCCCCACCCACGAGCCTGGGGCCAAGGACACCTCACCTGGAGCCCAGCTCTGCTTCCCTGAGCCGGGCTAGCTCCCCACTCAGCCCCGGTGGGGAGGGGACCCCTGGGAACACGCCGTCGAGGGCCATGGGGCAGCTCACCTTGGCAACCTGCACGCACCAGTTGAGCAGCAGCTGCGGCCCGATGGCGTCCTTGTTCTTGCGCACGTAGTCGAGCAGCGAGCCCAGCGGCAGGAGCTGCGTCACCAGCTGCAGCTGCGTCCCGGGGCAGATGCCCAGCAACCGCACGATGTAGGCGTGCTCCAGGCTGCCGATGGCCAGCATGTGCTGCAGGGCCAGAGGGAGACAGGCCCTGTTACAGCCGTGGCTCCGCCCCCAGCAGCCAGCTCCCCTGTGGAACTCCCCGCCACTGGGATTTGATCCCAGCCGGTGACGCTAGCCAGGGCTGGCACCCTCAGAGCCGCCACTGATGCCAGGGGGTGTTTGGGGTGGGCAAGGTAGGCCCTGGGGGTGGGGGCTCCCCCTCCACCTGGTTTCATGGGCACACGGAAATGCATCATGGGAGTTTTAAGCCTCTCACTGAAGCACTGAGATTGGTTGCTGATAGGACATCAGAGTGGATAGGCCAATGGGCAGTGGTGGCACAGCAGGGGGCGGGGACACTGGGCTGGATGGGCCAATCGTCTGGCCCCAGGCTGGCAGGGGGGGGCCTCACTCACGTCGGTGACGGCGTGGAAGGTCTGGCGGCCGCTCCGGTCCTCTATCACCTTGATGCTGACGGGGATCTTGATGGTGTCTCCGTCCGGGATCCAGACGCCCTGGCGGGAGAGGGACCCCCAGTGTGAACAGAGCTGGGACCCCAGGGGGTGCCCCGCCCCAGCCCCCCCACAGCAGCGAGGAGACGCCCCCACCCCCCAACAGCTGTGGCTGCTCCAGGACAGAGGGCGCTACTGAGCATCCCCCTCCCCCCCCCCCGCCGGGCTGCAGCCCCCCCCTCACCTTGTGCACCGTCCCAAACACGCCTGAGCCCAGTGCCTTCAGCTTCCTCAGCTCCGTCTCCTTGAAGATCCGGGCCAGCACCTTGTTGGCTTTCTCACTTGGGTCCAGGGGCTCGAGGCTCTGCCAAGGCAGAAAGAGATGGTGGCACCGGAGCTGGGGGGCCGCCCCTCCCAGACCCCCCCACTGCCTCGATGCTCCCACCCTGGCTAGTGATTTGTGCCTCTCTCCCTGGGCTATTCATTGACCGAGGTAACAAGACTGAAGGGCCCCGTGCAGAGCCGGGGGGGGACAGAGCCGGGACAGCGGGGGGCTGCGGGTCGGGAGAGAGGGGCCCCGGCAGAGCCGGGGGGGGGTCAGAGCCGGGACAGCGGGGGGCTGAGGGGCACCAGCAGATGAGCCCTTTTCTCTCTTGGCACAACCCTCCTTTCTGCCCCATCACCGGAGCGCCCTGCGGGCACGAGACCCTCCCCCCCACGGCTCCCGCCCACGTCCCCCCCGGGGCAGCCCTGCTCCCAGGGGCTGCGGGGGCTGGCGGGGGGCATCTCACCTCTCCCCTCTCCAGGTAGCGGCGCATCGCCCGCTTCTTCTGGATCTTCTTCCCGCGCCAGTAGAGGAGGATGAGGAGGAAGCAGGAGCAGGAGATGAAGAGGCAGCTCACGACCATCACCGCTATGACCGTGGGGCTTTTCCTGGGGCACAGACGGGGGGTCAGCGCCGGGCCCTGCCCAT
Source organism: Malaclemys terrapin pileata (assembly GCF_027887155.1). Classification (NCBI taxonomy): domain Eukaryota; kingdom Metazoa; phylum Chordata; order Testudines; family Emydidae; genus Malaclemys; species Malaclemys terrapin. The sequence goes on along the minus strand of NC_071527.1, from coordinate 2,300,158 downwards.
GCTCCGGGCTGGCAGGAACCCCGGGGGAGCCGGAGCGAAAGGCTGGCGCGATCCCGTCCGAGGGACCGGCTTGGCAGAGGCACAGGAGGGCTGTCGGGTTTGGAAGGGAACCCAAGGCAGGGCAGGGAGGGACGGAGTGGGGAGAGGGGGCGTCGGGACCACACGCCAGCTGGGGGGTGCCCCCCTCTGCCGCGCAGGACCCGGGGATCCCGGGGCTGTTCCCACGGAGGCCCAGGGGGCTGAGAACCAGGCTGGGAGAGAAGGCTCAGCCGGAAGGTGGTTTGGGAGCTGAGCCCAGGGGGTGCCCCAGCCCCACCCTCAGCGGCTGTTTCACCCTCAGCGGCGAGGGGGCCTGGCACGGTGGGGGATCGGGGCTCTGCACATGTCCCACTGGGGCCGGGCTGCGAACTGCCAAACTCAATCAGCCCCACCCCCCGCCCCAAATCTGCTCCGCCCCCCCAGTCCTGCCCCGCCCCGCCCAGGCCGGGGTCAGAGCCCCAGCGAGCAGCCGCCTGCGATGGTACCTGGCGATGGGCAGGGGCTCTGTGACGCAGTCCTGGAGCTGCGGCCCGAGGCACCTGCGGGAGACAGAACCCGCCGATCACCCCACAGACGGACAGACAGACAGAGGGGAGCCATGGAGAGCACCAGGCTTATGGGAAAGATGTCAGAGCGGGGGGCGGGGGGAGGGTGGCAGGACTCCTGGGTTCTCTCCCCGGTTCTGGGAGGGGAGCGGGGGCTGGTGGTTAGAGCAGGGGGGTTGGGAGCCAGGACGCCTGGGTTCTCTCCCCAGTTCTAGGCGGGGAGTGGGGTCTAGTAGTTAGAGCAGGAGGTTGGGAGCCAGGACGCCTGGGTTCTCTCCCTGGCCCTGGGAACCACAGGCACGCCCAGCACAGACGCCGCTGCCAGTCACTCGGGGGCTGCGCCTCCCCAGGCAGGGGCTGGAAGCGTTAGGTCCCGGAGCCTGGGTTCCCCTCTCAGAGCCCCCCCAATTGGCTCAGGAGCCGAACCTGGGGCTCGGCCGCAGCTCCTCCCCCACTCCAAGCCTCAGGCCCGGGGGCACCGGCTGCTGCTGGGAGGGAGGGGGCAGAGAGGGAGGGTCCTTTCCCCTTTCCCCGCCTTGCCGGGCTGCAGGACCGCCCCCCCCCCAGCTGTGCCCGGGGGGGCTGCTGCTCTCACCCCTGTGTGCAGTTCTCGTGGCACGGGCGGCACTCGTGGTGGGCGTCCGGGTACTTGTAGATGGGCCCCTGCTCGCCCAGGAGGCCCTCGGGGCAGCTGTCCACGCAGTGGGGGCCGTCCTTGTACCGGGCACATCGCACGCAGGCGTCCGCACCCTGGGGGGCCAGACAGCGTCAGAAGGGGGCTGGGACGGACCCCTCCCCCTCCCCCTCCGCCGCCAGCACCCACAACCCCCTCTGGTGCCCCCTGCCGGGGAAAGGCCCCATGTCCCGTCCCCCGACCTGGGGCCGGATGGGAGCCAGGGACCCCTAGAGGGGAAAGGCCCCAACTCCATTCCCAGCCCCCCTGAGCCAGCCAGTCCCCCACCCTGGGGCCGGATCGGGGCCGGCGCCCCCTAGAGGGGAAAGGCCCCAGGCTCCAGGCCCCATTCCCAGCCCCCCTGAGCCAGCCCGTCCCCGCCCTGGTGCCCGAGAGGAGAAAGGCCGGGGGGCGGGGGGGGGGGTCACCACACCGAGCCGTTGCAGGTCAGGTTGCCCTCCATCCTCTCGCACTCCGGGTGGCACTGGTAGCACGCGCCCCCACGGGCATATTCCCGGATCGCCCTGCACAACAAAGTGAGGGGGGGGGGTCACTAACGCTGCCCCCGAGGGTCTCGTATTCTCCTGCCCCCCCAGCTCCCCCATGTGTCCACACAGGCCCCCCCAGCTCTCAGCTGCCGCTCACCCCTGGGAGAAGCTGCAGGTGGCCACGCAGGTCCCGTCCCGGCTGTAGTTGCGGCAGGAGATGCACTGGTCGGGGCCGGGCCCCCAGCAGCCGTCACTGGAGCAGAGCGGGTCACACACCTTCCCTTCTTGCACTGCAGGGGAGACGGGGGTCAGCGCTGGGGTGAGCTCCCAGCCCCCCCAGCCAGGGTCCTTCCCCTCCCCCAGCCTCCACTGCTCCCCCATCCCACCCAGGGGCTCATGCTCCCCCTACCCCATGTTCTTCCACTCTCCCCTTCCCAGATCCAGGGACGGAACCCAGGAGTTCTGGCGCCCAGCTCCCCCCAACCACTAGACCCCACTCCCTTCCCAGATCCAGGGATAGAACCCAGGAGTCCTGGTGCCCAGCCCCCGTCATTCTCTAACCACTAGACCCCACTCCCCTCCCAGAGCTGGGATGGAACCCAGGAGTCCTGGCGCCTGGTCCCCCTCTCTCACGGACTGGACCCCTCATTGGCTGCACCCCAGGACCTCGCCCCGCCCCCACTCACCGCACTTGGCCCGGGGCCTGTTGTCCTTGATCTCCAGGTCGGGCTTGCGGCGGGACAGCGCCCCCCAGTTGACGGTGTGGAGGTAGCAGAGCTGCCGGTTCTCGGTGATGTACACTTTCCCGGCGCTGATCTCCCGCAGCGAGCGCAGCCCCAGCGACGTCACGTTCAGGTTCTTCATGATCAGCAGGGAGAAGCCGCGGCTGGGGACGGACAGGCCAGCGTCAGGCCCACGGCTTCCTGGCGGGGAGCCCGGACTCCTGGGTTCTGTGCCCAGTGGCGTGGAGCAGGGGGCCTGGGACCCCTGGTGCTGCTCTCGGGCGATGGATCCACCCATCCCACTACGAACGGGGCTGAGACCCACTGCCTCGTTCCACACGGGGCCACGGACAGGGGCCTGCTCTTAGCCCCTAACACGGGGGGGCTGCATTTGAACAGACTAAAGGCTCCTCCTCTCCCCCCAGCCCTGAGCCACAGTCCTGCGTGTAGGGACTCTGGCACCACTGGGCAAGGGGCTGGGGGAAAGCCCCCCAATCTTCTATGGGCCGGGGGGGACCTCTCCCCCAGGTGGGGCAGGGCTGGGGGGGTTCTCTGCCCCTGCCCCTGGGCCCAGCTGCAGGGCCAGGGGCCTCTCCCCCAGGGCAGGGCTGGGGGTGCAGGTCTAGGGTCCTCTCCCCAGAGGCGGGGCAGGGCTGGGGGGCAGGGGTCTCTCCCCCGGGGCGGAGAGGGGCAGGGCTGGGGGGGCAGGTCCAGGGGCCTCTCCCCAGGGGCAGGGCGGGGCAGGGCTGGTGGGGGGTAGGACCAAGGGCCTCTCCCCCAGGACAGGGCAGGGCTGGGGGGGCAAGTCCAGGGGCCTCTCCCCTGGGGTGGGGCAGGGCTGGGGGAGGCAGAGCCAGGGGCCTCTCCCCCAGGGCAGGGCTGGGGAGGCAGGGCCAGGGGCCTCTTCCCTGGGGTGGGGCAGGGCTGGGGGAGGCAGGACCAGGGGCCTTTCCCCCAGGGCAGGGCAGGGCTGGGGGGGTGTTTCTCCCCCAGGGCAGGGCTGGGGGGGTCTCTCACTTGTACAGGCTCCGGCCCCCGATGGTGACGAGGTTGGAGAAGACACTGAAGTTGTACATGTGTTTGGGCCACGACTGGATGTTCAGATAACCTGGGGGGGGAAGGAACCAGAGTGTCAGGGACGCCCCCTCTTTGTCTCCAGCCGCCTCCCCCAACACACACACACTGCCCCCTTGCCGGGCGTGGGACCCTCCCCCCCCATGAAGCCCCCTCTTGGCCGCCAGGGTCACGGAGCCGATCTACAGACACCTGGGGCTTCCCCGCAGGCCAACAGCCAGGCCCTGCCCACCCACCCCCAGCCCCCGCCCGTTCCTCACCCGTGATCTCCCGCACCGTCCGGAAAACGTTCAGCTTCTCCGGATCCAAGGCCGAGATGTTGTGCCAGGGGTCCCTGCGTGTGGGGGGAGGGAACGAGAACCAGACACCCTCAGAACGGCTGATCCCAGCTCCGCTGGGGGCGCTCTCAACGGGCTGGGCGCTAGGGGGCGCTGTGCTGCAGGGAGCCGGGGGGTCAGCAGGGGGCGCTCTCCCCTGGCTCGCCAGGCTGGGCACTAGGGGGCGCTGTGCTGCAGGGAGCCGGGGGGTCAGCAGGGGGCGCTCTCCCCTGGCTCGCCAGGCTGGGCACTAGGGGGCGCTGTGCTGCAGGGAGCCGGGGGTCAGCAGGGGGCGCTCTCCCCTGGCTCGCCAGGCTGGCGCTAGGGGGCGCTGTGCTGCAGGGAGCCGGGGGGGGGGGGTCAGTAGGGGGCGCTCTCCCCTGGCTCTCCGGGCTGGCCCCAATGCTGCAGCGTGGGGTTAGGGGGCGCCGGCTCTCACATGAGACATGAAACCGAAGCCCCGCCCTCCTGGGGCTGTTAAAAATCCCCCTTGTCCTGCCAACCTGGCCCGAATCTCTGCTCTTCCAGGGGGTACAGACTCCCCCCGCCCTGTAGCCCGGCCCGTAGTCAGCGCTGGGCGAGCGGGTCCGGCGATGCCGCCCCGGTTAATCCCTGCCGTGCCCCCCCAGTGGTGGGCAGAGGGGCCGAGACTCACCCGTTCAGCCCCGTGATGAGGAAGTCCAGGTTGCCCAGGATCTTGGTGCAGTTGACGAACCTGTCGATGTTGCTCGAATCGACCGTCTGGTATTTGTTCCCGGTGCCCGTCCCCTCGCAGGCTGGGTGGCAGGAGGGGAGAGGGAATGAGCCACCCAACACGCCCGCAGCCCACGCCCAGGGGTGGGCACCATGGATGTGCCAGGGCTGCCCAATGCACCATCCAGCCCCCATAGGGGGCAAACCAGTTCATCTGGCCTTTGCCGGGGGTTCAGAGCACGGGGGCCTGGGAGCCAGGACTCCTGGGTTCTATCAGCCTGGACACCCCCTGCACCCGTCCGTACCTTTAGGGCAGAGTCCAGGGCACGGCTCACACATCTTCAGGCCGTTCTTCTCCACCTCCATCTTGTCCTTCGGACAGGCCCGCACGCAGGAGCTCTGATCCACCACAAAGTTATCTGCAGGCCGGGGGAGCGGGTGAGGGGAGAGCTAACGGGCGGGGAGGGGGGCAGGGCACCTAGTGGTTGGAGCGCGGGGGGGTGCAGTCTGGGAACCTGGACTCCTGGGTTCTATTCCCAGCTCTGCCAGGCCGGTTGAGGTCCCCTTGAGGCACGCCACACCCGCCTGGCTCTGTGCCTCAGTTTCCCCACATGGCTCTAATAACCCTGCTCTTTGCAAAGCCCTTTGCCACCCTTGGCGGGGGGCACATGGCGGGAAGGACGATTCCCCAGTGACTTCCCCTGACCAGAAGGGCGGGGGAGGGCACGGAGCAGGGGTCTCACAACAGGGCTGGGGGGTCAGATGGCTGGGAACACCCCCCTCCCCCGGGAGAGATCAGGGCACCCGCGGGGACCCCCCGGCCCCGGCTCACGTGGGCAGCTGGCCACGCAGATGCCCCCGTACTGGTACTTGGTGTCGGGGTTGGGCTCCAGCTGGAAGGTGAGCTTGTTGTAGATCAGCGGCTGCGGGCACAGGGGGACGCAGGCCCCACTGTCGTTGAAGTGACGGCAGGCCTGGGGGGGGGGGCAGAGCGTCAGGGACCCTGGCCCAGGACACAGGGACAGACACACAGACACCCCCACCCCACTCCCCTTGGCCTGGTATAGACAGACAGACAGCCCTCCTCCCCCAGCCCAGCACAGACACCCCCCCAGTACAGACACCCAGCCCCCTCCCCCAGCACAGACACCTCCCACCCCCCCAGCACAGACAGACACCGCCCAGTACAGACACCCAGTCCCCCACCCCCCCAGCCCAGACAGACACCCCCAGTACAGACACCCAGCCCCCCTTCCCCAGCACAGACACCTCCCACCCCCCCAGCACAGACAGACACCGCCCAGTACAGACACCTCCCACCCCACAGTACAGACACCCAGCCTCCTTCCCCAGCCCAGACAGACACCCCCCAGTACAGACACCCAGCCCCCTCCCCCAGCACAGACACCTCCCACCCCCCCAGCACAGACAGACACCGCCCAGTACAGACACCCAGTCCCCCACCCCCCCAGCCCAGACAGACACCCCCAGTACAGACACCCAGCCCCCCTTCCCCAGCACAGACACCTCCCACCCCCCCAGCACAGACAGACACCGCCCAGTACAGACACCTCCCACCCCACAGTACAGACACCCAGCCTCCTTCCCCAGCCCAGACAGACACCCCCCAGTACAGACACCCAGCCCAGACACCCCCAGTACAGACACCCAGCCCTCCTCCCCCAGCCCAGCACAGACACCCCCAGTACAGACACCCAGCCCCCCTCCCCCAGCACAGACAGACACCCCCCAGTACAGACACCCAGCCCCCTCCCCCAGCACAGACACCTCCCACCCCCCCAGCACAGACAGACACCGCCCAGTACAGACACCTCCCACCCCACAGTACAGACACCCAGCCCCCTCCCCCAGCACAGATACCCCCCAGTACAGACACCCAGCCCAGACACCCCCAGTACAGACACCCAGTCCCCCTCTCCCAGCACAGACACCCCCAGTACAGACACCCAGCCCCCCTCCCCCAGCACAGACAGACACCCCCCAGTACAGACACCCAGCCCCCTCCCCCAGCACAGACACCTCCCACCCCCCCAGCACAGACAGACACCGCCCAGTACAGACACCCAGTCCCCCACCCCCCCCAGCCCAGACAGACACCCCCAGTACAGACACCCAGCCCCCCTCCCCCAGCACAGACAGACACCCCCCAGTACAGACACCCAGTCCCCCACCCCCCCAGCCCAGACAGACACCGCCCAGTACAGACACCTCCCACCCCACAGTACAGACACCCAGCCCCACTCCCCAGCCCAGACACCCCCCAGTACAGACACCCAGCCCCCCACCCCCAGTACAGACACCCAGCCCAGACAGACACCCCCAGTACAGACACCCAGCCTCCCTCCCCCAGCCCAGACAGACACCCGCCAGCACAGACACCCCCCAACCCAGACATACACCCCCCAGTACAGACACCCAGTCCCCCTCTCCCAGCCCAGACAGCACCCCCCAGCCCAGACACCCCCCGCTCCCCCGCCCCGCAGGGGACCTACGAAGCACTCAGTCTGGCGGGGGCCGGTGCAGCCCCCCGCACACTCGTCATGGCAGCACTCCCTGGGGTTACGCCCGAAGCAGCGCCCGTTGCACTGCGGGGCGCAGATGGTCTTGGTCACTGAGGGGGAAACAGAGGAGATGGGTGAGGGGGGCGGTGGCCTGAGCACCCCTCCGCCAGCTCAGGCGCTGCTCCCCCACTGCCTGATGAACGGTGCCGGATCCAGGCCCACCCAGCCCTCGGCCGACCCAGGGGGATTCAAACCAACCTCCCGCAACCCTGGAATACCTGCCCCCTGGCTGGTCCCCATGCCCCCTCCCCGGCCCACGGCTACCCCGGCCCGGCCCCCCAACTAGATCCGTGGAGCTAGCGCCCAGCCTGCGACTTTCTGGTCTCTTTGCGAGGCAGAGCCCCCCACTTTGGCTCCCGGCCCTGCCAGCCCCCGCCCCCCACGCCAGGCAGGTACCCACATTTCTGGCAGTCCTCTGGGTTCGGGCCCCAGCAGTGTCCATCGCAGCTCTCATGGCAGGGGGCACCTGGGAGGAGAGAAACGCCCAGTGTCACAGAGGGGCAGAGGGGACGGAGTCTTGCTCCGGTGCCCCCATGTGGGGCAGGCCAGGTGGGCAGAGCAGGGCGCCGGCTGGGATGGGGGGTGCCGAAACCAGCCCCTCGCATGGGCAGGGCCGCAGCACGGGACAGGAGGTTTCGGACCCCCCCGAAACCCCCCAAACTCAGCTTGCTAACGAGCACCAGGTCGCCCCGCAGTCACCGCCTGCTCCATCGGGGAGCTGCTCCCCACAGAGGCAGGGATGGAACCCTGGGGTGGGGGGACTAGGAGCCAGGACTCCTGAGTTCTCTCCCCAGCTCTGGGAGGGGAGCAGGTTCTTGTGGGTAGAGCAGGGGGGGGGCTGGGCGCCAGGACTCCTGGGTTCGGTCCCTGGCTCTGGGAGAAGAGCGGGGTCTAGTGGTTAAAGCAGGGGGGCTGGGCGCCAGGACTCCTGGGTTCTCTCCCTGACTCTGGGAGAAGAGCGGGGTCTAGTGGTCAGAGCAGGGGAGGCTGGAAGCCAGGACTCCTGGGTTCTCTCCCTGGCTCTGGGAAGGGAGTGCGGTCTAGTGGTTAGAGCAGGGGGGCTGGGCGCCAGGACTCCTGGGTTCTGTCCCTGGCTCTGTGAGGGGAGTGGGGTCTAGTGGTTAGAGCAGGGGGGGCTGGGCGCCAGGACTCCTGGGTTCTGTCCCTGGCTCTGGGAAGGGAGTGGGGTCTGGTGGGTTAGAGCAGGGGGGCTGGGCACTAGGACTCCTGGGTTCTTTCCCTGGCTCTGTGAGGGGAGTGGGGTCTAGTGGTTAGAGCGGGGGGCTGGGCGCCAGGACTCCTGGGTTCTCTCCCTGGCTCTGGGAGAAGAGCGGGGTCTAGTGGTCAGAGCAGGGGGGGCTCGGCGCCAGGACTCCTGGGTTCTCTCCCTGGCTCTGGGAGGGGAGTGGTATCTAGTGGTTAGAGCGGGGGGCTGGGCACCAGGACTCCTGGGTTCTCTCCCTGGCTCTGGGAGAAGAGCGGGGTCTAGTGGTCAGAGCAGGGGGGGCTGGGCGCCAGGACTCCTGGGTTCTTTCCCTGGCTCTGGGAGGGGAGCGGGGTCTAGTGGGTAGTGCAGCATCCTCGATCCTTCCTTCTGGCAGGCCGTGCTGGCCCCGCTCGTCTCCATAGCTGGGAGCCCTGCCAAGCCCTGTTTGCCTTGGGAAGGAGTTTTGGACACTGGCCGTGAGGGCTAATATTTGCAAAGGGGGGTGGGGGTGGCCGGGTGCCCCACCCTGCAGCGCTGGGGGCACAGGCTGGTGAGGCGCACGGGGGGGGGGGTAGGCGGGGACACACACCGAACTCATCCAGGGGTGGAGCAGGGTCCCGATTCTGCCTCCCTGTTTGTCTGTGATTCTAGCAGGTCCCACCTCAGACCAGGTGGCCCCATTGTGCGACGTGCTGCACAAAGGGAATTGCCCTCAAGATCCCAGGGTGGAAAGGGAAACTGAGGCGGGGGGGGGTCGAATGACTTGACCAGGGTCGCCCAGCGGGTCAGTAGCGCAGTTACAAATAGACCCCACCACTCCTGAGCCCCTGTTAATTGGCCACAGCTGTGCTCATGAAGGGACCCGCCTGGCCCCGGCCCCGGTGGCCTCTGCCCGCATCCGGCAGAAACCAGGGCAAACCTGCCCCAGGGCAGCCCCCCGGAAAGGCCCCTGGAGCCCGTGTTGGCCTCTGGGCTCCCTCGCGGGGGGAGAGAGAGGAGGAGAGATGGGGAGTCAGGCGGGGAGGGGCGGCAGGAGACAGAGCACGCACAGGGCGATTCGGGACCAGATCCTGGGGTTTAAGATTTCTGGTGCAAGGGGAGCCAGGGCCCGGGGCCGCCAGAGGCAGTGGGGGCCGGGGCCGCGCCCCCCATCCCGGACACTCACACTTCCTGCCATTCTGCCGAACCACTGGGTCCATCAGCGGGTCCCGGACGATGTCCCTCCACTCGATGGTGTCCACGTGGCACAGCTGTTCGTTCCTCTCGATGTCAACCCCGCCCGCCAGGATCTCTGGAAGGCAAGGACCCGCTGAGCCGCGGCCCTGACCCCCCCACGCCGGCCGGGACTCGGGGAGCACCCAGAAGCCAGGGGGCGGAATGGGGGGCAGGGCAGGTGGCTCAGGGGAGGGACAGAACCGGAAGTGGGGGTTGTCTGGGGCCGGGCCCACGGAGCCCCACTCGCACCCCAGGGTCCGTGCAGCCCGTTAGCGGAGAGTCACATCTGGCCGTTTCACTGCCCCTCGCAGGAGAGGCAAGAGGGGGGTTCCGGCTCCAGGAGGCAATTCCTCGCCGGCTGTCACGGAGTATCGGGGGACTCAGGGCCCTGCACCCCCGGCTTCCTGCGATTCACTGCGACTCTCAGCCAGCCAGTAAAGCAGAAGGTTTATTTGGATGACAGGAATGCAGTCCAAGACAGGTCTTGCAGGCACAGACAACAGGACCCTCTCAGTTAGGTCCATCTTGGGGTCCCAGGGCATCCCAGCCCCAGCCCCCCTTGGGAGGTCAGAGCCATCTCTGCCTCCCAGCCATCTCTCCAGCCTCCTTCCCCCACTCTGGCTTCAGCGACCCCTCCCACAGCCTTTGTTCAGTTTCCCGGGCCAAGGTATCACCTGGCCTTCAACCTCTTCCTGGGTTCTCATGTTACACACTCAGGTATGCGCCCTCGGGCAGTCTACCATCCCGCAATGCAGACTATTCCATCCACACTCCCCTGTCAGCATTCACAGACCACAGTGAGAACAGGCCCAGTTCGTCACAGCTCCGCCCAGCCCGGGTTGTTTTGACAGCCGGAGTCAGGGCGGGGGGGGGGCAGCCCCAGCGCTGGGGCGGGGCAGGCCGGGCGCTTGCCGTGGGGCACCGAGGACGCCGATAAAAGCCTCTGTCTGGGGCGGGGTGGCTGGAGCGCTCCGAACGCAAACAGCCGGGCGCAGCCAGCGGGTCAGGCCGGGACGCCAGCGGACGGGATCCTCCCGCCGGGACGCGCCCCAGCCTGCCCACGCCTGCGAATGGGGCCACGGCAGGCACCCGTGAGCCCCCACAGGCTGGCAGGGGGAGAAGCTGGGCGCCCTAGCTCCTCTCCAGTATCCCAGGGGGCTTTGCAAAGTACACACGAGGCGTGGGGCTGACCCCCGGGGCCGAGAGGGGTCAGGGCTGTGTGCAGACCCAGGACTGAGCTTTGCAGCTTAGAGGAGACTCATTCCCTCCTCCCCCCGCCCCAGAGTGCAGCCACCTCTGGGTGGGATGACATCTAACAGCGCTGCTACCCAGCAGCCCAGAACAGAAAGCAAAGAGAAGTCCAGCGAATAGCTGGACGCATGGGGGGCTCGGTGTGGGGCCAGGGAGAGGGGGCAGCAGGCCGGCGCTGGGGGACTCCGACCATCACCCCTGTCCTGTCTCATCTGAAAGGCAACCCCCGCCCCACAGCACCTCCTACCCCCATCCTGGGCCGTGGGGCTCAGCCCTGACTCCAGGGGGCAGCGCCCCCTCCTGATCCCGCTCCTTGCTAAACAGCACCCCCTAGCGCCGATTCACCGTCCACGCCCCCCTCCGGGTTTTCCTTCAGCCCCGGCCCAGCCTGACCCTGCTTCTTCCCACAGCCAAGGCGCATCTGACTTGGAGCAGCCACTGCCCCAAACCGTTCACCTGCTCCTGGCCCAGCCGCGGCCGGGAAACACTCATAAACCTGCTCCTCGGCGCCGATAAGGGGATTGATTACCCGTCCCGCCGTCCCATTGGCCAGGAGCGCCCATAAAGCGCCCGTCGGCCCCTGGACTTTCACCCCAGAACCCGCCGGGAGGGCACAGGTCAGAGGCGGGGCCTCGGAGGGCTTGCCAGGGGAGCTCAGGGGCTGGGGGCAGGGCACCTGGGGGTCACCAGCTCCATTATGCTGGGGACCACCCGGTTTCCGACTGGTACCATTGCAGCCCCCACATTGGCACCAGGAGACCGAATGCCCCGCTGGCAAACCCCTCTGCGAAAGGCCCCCCCCAAGGAATGATGCTCCACCCCCAATGCAGAGCTTTGACCCCCCCCAAAGCAGAGAAGTGCCAGAGACACCAAGGAACGGCACTAGGGACTTGTGGACGGCGCCCAGATACCACGGTGATGGGCGGCAGCAGCATGACCCTAGAATAGGTAAGTCGGGGCTGGTGCACGTGAGCTGCTGGTCCTGCAGATAAACACGTCACCTCAGCCTCTGGGGGCTGCGGCCCAGCCCTGAGCTCCCCTGAGAGTGAGTCCGACCCAGAGGGGAAGCCCTGCGCGCTCAGGTTGTCTGGGACCCCCTGGTGCTTTGGGTAAGAGCAGGGGAATCAGCCCCCATATCCTGGCCAAAGTCCAACCCGATATCCCCCCTGCAGCCTCCAGGGCTGCTTGCATCTCCCTCCAGAGCAATTGGTCCTGGGCACTGCCTGGAGACGGGGACGCCGGACAAGGCGACCCACTGCTCTGATCCAGTCTATTTCCCCCCTCAGCCCCATGGCGTTGTTGTGAGCAGCTCCCGTCGGCCACCCCAGCAGTGGCTGCATTTTGCCAGCAGAGGGAGGAAGCTCTGCAGGGCATTGCCAGGGCGGGATGTGTCACCTGGCACCTGCAGTGGATTCCCTCCTCCCCCCGCGAATCTGAGCGCAGGTAAACAGTGGCCAAGGATGAGGTCACCATGTTTATGCGGCGAGTAGGTGCAGCCAGCACCATACACGCCCCTGCCCCCTGCCAGCGTGTCCCCGCCCTGCCCTGGGGTGGCAGTGGGGGCAGCTCGAGAGGGGCAGGGGCAGCCCCCAGGGCTCTCCGCCAGCATCAGACGCTGCTTGTGCAACGTTATCTGTCCACTAGGCAGTGGGCTGAGAACTGTCCCACTCGGGTCACATGCAGCAGCCGGGGGCGGCGGGACTCACCCGTGAGCTGGTTGAACCCCACCTGGCGGAGGGCGTGCGAGCCGTTGGTGTGGTAGTTTAGCAGCACGAAGAGGGCGTGTTTGTCCTCGTAGAGCTGCGTGCCCCGGATGACGCGCAGGTTCCCCAGGGGCAGGTACGTGAAGACATTCATAGCGATCAGGACGTAACCCGTCACTTCCCGGATGGTCTGGAGAGCCGCAGAAGAAAGCACCGTCAGCCCCCAGCGTGCCCAAACCTCCCTCCCCCATCGTCTGCACGGCCAGGGCCTTCCAAATGCAGCAAGCCCCTGCCCAGCCCCGGGACGGACGGAGCGCTGGAGACCTCTGTGTATTCAGAGCAGGGAGAGAGTCCCCCGCACGCACACGGGGACTAGTGCAACCAGACAGCAAGTGGGAAAAATCGGCATGGGGGTGGGGGGTAAGAGACGCCTATATAAGAGAGAGCCCCAAATATCGGGACTGTCCCTATAAAAGCAGGACATCTGGTCACCCTAACGGGGACACACGCCTCCTGCCACATCTGTGCAGCCGGCAATGGCTCCCTTCATCCTGCAGCCAGCGCTGAGACTCTCCGGGCTCTGCCAGCTTACGGCCTTGTCTCCCCTGGGGGGTGTTGGGGCCGGTGCCAAACCATTCGGAATTGCTGTGGTGGACGGGAATGAATGTGCCAAGCATGCGTTTGGTATGGCTCTGAACTCGCGCAAGGATTCTGGGAGCTGGATTCTCTTAGCATTAGATCAACGATGTGACAAATTACTGGAAGTGCCGAAATGGCGCTGGAATTAATGGCTGATAACGGCTCGATCGGCATATATGGTTTCAACATCGAACTTTGGAATAGATCAGCAGGGAACCAGCTCACAAATGCCATCAGGGGGCCTGGCGCAAGCGAACGTGGGTCACAACGACCACTCTGAAAGCTGAAGTGAATGACTGATGAGAGGGTAAACATTGATTGAGCTTTGCTTTGTGTCTGTCCCTCAGCTCTCCCCCTTCCAAAATACGAATTAAGGAATAATAAAATAAATCAATCAATTAATGGAGAGATCCTGTCTCCTAGAACTGGAAGGGACCCTGAAAGGTCATCGAGTCCAGCCCCCTGCCTTCACTAGCAGGACCAAGTACTGATTTTGCCCCAGATCCCTAAGTGGCCCCCTCAAGGATTAAACTCACAATCCTGGGTTTAGCAGGCCAATGCTCAAACCACTGAGCTAACCCACCCCCTAAGGTAGCACTAAACGCCCACAAGACATATTTCTGGAGAAAACAAAAAGGTACAAATGCAAAGCAAAGGAAATGAGTTAAGTTAGTTCCCCAGTTAGCATCAGAGGCCTGGGGCAACCTAGGCTCCACTTCGAGGGCCGTTGGCGGGATTCTAGACCCAAGGGCTCAGGATGACCTAGACCCTGCTCCACGGGACCCTTGACACACCAAGTACCTGAGAGAGGGAAGAAGAGAGGCTCCCTCTAGGGCTGGTAGCTACGCCTGCTCTGTTCGCCACTCAGGATCCCGTGCAAGGCCAACATAGTTCCCGGGGTTTATGCTTGAGGAGCGGAGGCTTATAGGAAAAGACGTGAGCAGTGTAACCTTAACTGCTCGGGCGATTCTCCCTCAAATCAATGACTGTGCATTACACAGACTGGTTTCCGATTCTCACGGGTACCAGTAGCCTCTGCTCAGCTGTGGGCCATTAAAGATCCGTTTCAATGGGGGGGGGGTTATACCAGTGCAGCTCCCCCCACCCCAGAGCAGACAAGGCCCAGAGGCTCCAAGCATTCACCTGCTCTGGGGCCCAGCTCTGTGGGTTGCGGGGGGTCAATAAAAGGGGAGGGAGAGGAAGCGTTTTGGGGCCAGCGGGTGACCCAGAAGCTCCAGGTCTCTGCACTCCGAACCTGCCCCACCCACCCCCAGCAGCGGTCAAACCACCAAGGCCTCGGAAGTTCCTAAGTTCATGCCCGCGTGATCCCGTGCCCGGGTGACAGCCTGCCCCTGAGAGGATTTGCACGTGTATTCGTGCTTGCACACACGTGTGTCCGGACGTTTGCCCGTGCGCTCTCCCAATCCCACGGTGCACGGGCAGCCCCAACCCGGCCTGATTTCTCCCAGGGCAGTTTGGGGTCTGGCCCTCCCCCGCCCCACCAGCAAGGACTAGCTCCTGGGTGCCAGGGGCTGCGCTGCCAGGGGGCTGCGGCACAGCTGTGTTGAGCCCGATTCGCCAAGGCAGCGACCCCGGAGGCACATGGATCTCCCCAAGCCGCGGGGACAGCACAAGGGAAAGGGCTGGAGCCCGGCTCTGCTCCTCACGCTGCCTCTCCCTGGCCCCGGAGCGCCCAGATCCCAGAGCTCCCTCCTGGGCCCGCGCTGTCAGCCGGGCATGTCAGAGCAGGTCGCCAGCTGGCACAGGAAACCAGGCCGGGGGAGTAAAGCTTCCCACCTGGCAGGCGGACGGGATGGGAGGGAGGGGAGAGCAAAGCGCCCTTTAATCTCCAGCACTACCCCCCCCTCCCCCATTGCCAGGCGGCCCAGCCCCCCTCACCTGCAGGAAGGACAGGTTCTGGTTGTGGTCGATCAGGACAATCTCCAGGTTGCCCATGACGATCTCGCAGTTGTTGTACATCTTGTACAGCGTCTGGTACTGGTGCTGGGCATCGCCTGTCACGCTCAGCCCGTTCAGGGTCCCCGCACACACTGCAGCGAGGAGAGCGCGGGCGTGAGAGCCATGAAAGGGTTAATCGCACACTTCTCCCCCCCACACACACACAACCCGCCTGCCGGGCCCCCCCTGGCAGGACAGGAAACACGGTTGCAATGGAGATTCTCTCCAGCACCAGGCCTGGCTATTCAATCTCACTCCAGGACAGAAAGCAGCTGGGGGGGCTGCTTTTGCCCCCTCCATTTCGCTGGGTGCCCCCCACCCTCCTTCCCTGGCTGCCTTCCAGCCGATACTCCTGGCCAGGCCCTTTCTGGGCCCCCGCCAACCAGCCGAAGGCCCCAGCCCCACCCTCCTGCAGGTAAACAAGTGACGAGCTGATCCCCTCCCCCTCCCCCTCCCGCTGCTATAATAGCTCCATTGTGACACCCACGGGGGGGGGGGGCAGGGGGGGGGAGTGCTTGGGATGTGGCCAGGGGGCAGCAGATGCCAGCAGGTGGTGGGGGGGGGACCTCAGCCAAGCGGGTGATGGACCCGATCCTGCCTTGCCGTGGGGCCGAGGCCCTGGGCCAGGACATCTGCCCCACACCGTCCACCCCGGGCACTGCTCAGGCGGACGGAGCACGGGCAGGGCACCCGCCTTGGCACCCAGGACACCTGGGTTCAGTTGCCAGGTCGGCCACAGACAGGGAGCGCGTCCATGGGCCCGACATCCCCCACGGTGCGGTGGGCCCGAATGCAGGCTCCCCCGGCCCCACACCCCTGGGGCCAGGCTGCGGAGGGGCGCGACTGGCGCCTCCCGAATCCCGTGAGGTTTCCCCACGCCCCGGGGGAGCCGAACCGGCCGAGGCGCTTCTTGTGCAAGGGAGCAACCAACCAACCCACCCGGCCAGCCGGCACGCCCCGAGGACTGGGTGCTGCCAGCCGGCGTCACGTAGCCCTGGCTGGGGGCGCCCGGCCCGAGTCAGAGACGCCCCGGAGCCCGGCCACGGCCTCCAGCACGCGGCCAGCACGGGCCTGAGCGCCAGGAGCTGTTCCCGGCATGGCCAGGGCAGTGGGGCTAGTGGTTAGAGCTCTTGGGGGGGACAGAGTCGAAGGAAAGCCCAGGCACCCCCATTCCCTCCATTTGATTGTGGGTTCATTATTACAACCCAACCCCCTGCCCCCCTTCCTCGCTCCTCCCCTTCCCCCAAGCTCCTGTCCCTCCCCCATTCCCTGCCCTCCCCATCTCCTGCCCCCATTTCTCTCTCCACCCCGCCCCCATCACTGCCCCCAATCTCCTGCCCCCCTTTCTCTCTCCACCCCGCCCCCATCACTGCCCCCAATCTCCTGCCCCCATTTCTGTCTCCACCCCGCCCCATCACTGCCCCCCTTTCTCTCTCCACCCCGCCCCATCACTGCCCCCCAACCCCCTCAGCCTCCCCCTGCCCAGCTGAACTTTCCATCATCTCTGACAGACCCTGCAAAGGTCAGATGCCACCTCCCGCTCCCCCCCCCCCCCCAGTGCAGAAGAATCGGCCCTTTGGGACGGGGACCGGGCAGCCCTGCCAGCTCCAAGGAGGGGGCGGGGGACGCACAGGGGCTTCATTGTGCCCGGCCCGGCAGGATGCAGCCGCCTCGCAGATTCGGGGCGTATCTGCTCCCCAGGCTCCGAGGGGCCCTTTGTGTGGCCGAGGGACGGGGGGGGGCGAGGGGGTGAAGGGCCCCAGGCATGTTCTTACAATAGGGGAATTATCCAGGGGGAGGGGAGCGCTGCCCGCCTGGAACGGCTCCGGGGGGGGGGGAGGCTGCCCCCTTACATCCGATTCCCAGAACCCCCTCGCCCTCTGGGGGGCTGAACCCTGCCCCCCTTCAGTTTACACCGCGATCCCTGCTCCTCCCCACCCCCCAGAGATTCCTGCCCCTGCGAGGGGAGGGGGGGAGAGAATCAGGAACCACCCCCCAACCCGGGCATGCGGCCAGCCACTGGGGGCAGATCCCTTGTGCTTCTGTTGCCCCCCAGCAACCCCACCCTACAGCACCCCAAAACTCCCCAGCACTCCACCTTAGAACCCTCCAGACAGCCCCCACCCTAGAGCTCCCCCAAATCCCATTCCTTGCAAATGCCCCCCTACACCCCAAGCACCACCCCCAACCTCCCCAACAGCCCCCCACTATTCAACACCTCTGTTCACCCGCCTCATCCCCACAGGCCAGGGCAGTGCCCGCCAGCCTAGCGATGGGGGAGCTACAAGAGGCCCCCCCAGGTCCAGTGGGGTCTGGAGCCAGGCTCAGGCAAGGAGCAGTTCCCCCCATCACCCTCCCCCCAAAGCCCAGGTCCAGACAGGAGGCTCGAGGCCAGGATACAGGCCCATCACCAGACAGCACCCGGCCCTTCCTGCCTGATAAAGGGCTGGGGGAGTCATTCAGGGGACGCTCCAGCTTCCCCGGCCAGCCCCCCCAGTCCTTCCTGCTGGCCCAGACGGCCCCTTCCAAGGCCGGTACCAAGGGGCCAGACGTGACTCAGGCAGCGTGTGTTAAATAGGGTCTTTGTCTCCGGGCTGAGATAAGGGCCCCCCCCCTCCCTGCCCCCCACTCCAGCCGCCAGGAGTCCTGCTTCAGCACAGAGGTTTGACACCAGAGGAGGTGGATGGACCGGGACCCCCCAGGGGCTGGGGGAGACAGGGGTGGGGCAGATTCCCCAGTAATGCCTGCGGCTCAGCACAGCCCCCCACTCCCCTCTTGGCCCCCCCATATACCGCCTGCCGCAGAGAACGGAAAACTTGTCACAGGCATGAGCAGCTTGGGGAATGGGGTAGGGGCCTGCCCCCTCTGGGGGGCGCCGGCTCCCACCTGGCCCCAGGGATCTGGCTAGCTCAGGGGGGCAGGGAATGGGACAGGGGCCTATCCCCTGTGCGGGGCGCCAGCTCCGATCCGGCCCCAGGGCAGGGACTGGCTGGCTCAGGGGGGCAGGGAATGGGGCAGGGGCCTGTCCCCTCTTGGGGGCGCCGGCTCCGATCCGGCCCCAGGGCAGGGCCTGGCTGGCTCAGGGGGGCAGGGAATGGGACAGGGGCCTATCCCCTGTGCGGGGCGCCAGCTCCGATCCGGCCCCAGGGCAGGGACTGGCTGGCTCAGGGGGGCAGGGAATGGGGCAGGGGCCTGTCCCCTCTGGGGGGCGCCGGCTCCGATCCAGCCCCAGGTCAGGGCCTGGCTGGCTCGGGGGGGCAGGGAATGGGACAGGGGCCTATCCCCTGTGCGGGGCGCCAGCTCCGATCCGGCCCCAGGGCAGGGCCTGGCTGGCTCAGGGGGGGCAGGGAACAGGACCTTTCACCTCTATGGGGTGGGAGTCGGGTGCAGATGGGGCAGGAAGGGCGAGAGCCCCAGCTGCTCCCCGCCCCCCGCCCATGGCTGGTGTTTTAACCCTTTGTGCTCTGCTGCCCTGAGGGGCTCCCGGGATTTTTTGCCCTTTGCTGGATTCCCCTCCAGGCTGTTCTGTCTCCCCAAATAGCCCCCCCCCAGTCACCGGGCAGGGGGGGCGCCAGACAAATGCACGCCCCACCCCCACGGAGGGGCCCAGGGGAAGGAAGCACCTTGCACTCGGTTCTGGTGGCCCCAGCTCGGAGATGGGGTGGGGGGCGGACGCCCCCCCCCCATGGGAGCAGGGGATGGGCCATGGTGACTGACAGGCAGCCACACCCCCCACCCCGGGCAGCTGGGCCCGGCCGCAGGAGCTATTTTGGTGGGAGTTTAAAAAAAGATTCCCGGCTGCGTTCCAGGCGGGGCCGCGGGGCCTGGCCCATGGGGAGCCCCACAGGGCCAGAGCCAGACCTGGGGACACCGCAGGGAGCTGCCAGCCCCAGACGGAGACACCCCCCGGGACAGGCAGACAGGCCCTGCCTTGCAGGTTCAGTCCCCCAGGCCTTGGCACCCCACTGCCCCCCCGTCTAAGCTCCCCAGCCACGGTGCGGATGCCCCCTTCAGGGTCTGTCAAACCTCTGACGTCTCCCCCCACCCCGGGCTTTCCTTCGACAGCAACCCCCTGCCAGCCCCCAGTCCTGGGCTGGGCCACGCCTCGCTCCCAGCCCCACACCTCCCCCCATGATGCAGAGTGAATGGAGGGATCCAGACCCCCCCCCAGGCCATTCAGGGAATGCCAGAAATGCTCCCTCCCCATCACACAAAAAGGGGGGGGGGGCAGCTCCAGCACACACAGCCTGCAGCACACCAGCCACGGAGAGCCTGGGGGGGTGGGGGGTAGATTCACTGCTTGGCCTCACTTTATCCCTTCCCTGGAATCCACAAACCCCCCAATCTCCACTTTCAACTGCCCCAGGCAGCCGGGCCCAGCTCCCCGCCAGCCCCAAAGGGCCCAAGGATAAAAAATGCTGAGGACCCATCACTCATCTCCCCCCACCCCCCCAGGCACTGAGCGAGCCGAGCCCCCGGCCGGTCTGGCCCCAGCGATCCACGGAACCGCAGTGTTGTGTGACTAGGCCCTGGAAAGTAGAGACCCCCGCTCTGCCGGTGCTCCTCACGCCCGACCCGCAGCCCCTGCTAGTCCAGCCCTGGGCCCCCCAGCTCTGCCGGTGCCCCTCACGCCCGACCCACAGCTCCCTGCTAGCCCAGCCCTGGGCCCCCCAGCTCTGCCGGTGCCCCTCACGCCCGACCCGCAGCCCCTGCTAGTCCAGCCCTGGGCCCCCCAGCTCTGCCGGTGCCCCTCACGCCCGACCCGCAGCCCCTGCTAGTCCAGCCCTGGGCCCCCCAGCTCTGCCGGTGCCCCTCACGCCCGACCCGCAGCCCCTGCTAGCCCAGCCCTGGGCCCCCCAGCTCTGCCGGTGCCCCTCACGCCCGACCCGCAGCCCCTGCTAGCCCAGCCCTGGGCCCCCCAGCTCTGCCGGTGCCCCTCACGCCCGACCCGCAGCCCCCTGCTAGCCCAGCCCTGGGCCCCCCAGCTCTGCCAGTGCCCCTCACGCCCGACCCACAGCTCCCTGCTAGCCCAGCCCTGGGCCCCCCAGCTCTGCCAGTGCCCCTCACTCCCGACCCGCAGCCCCTGCTAGCCCAGCCCTGGGCTCCCCCCTCCCCCAGCTCGGCCGGTGCCCCTCAACCCCGACCCACAGCTCCCTGCTACCCCAGCCCTGGGCTCCCCACCCCCAGCTCTGCCGGTGCCCCTCACGCCCGACCCACAGCCCCCTGCTAGCCCAACCCTGAGCTCCCCCCAGCTCTGCCGGTGCCCCTCACTCCCGACCCACAGCCCCTGCTAGCCCAGCCCTGGGCTCCCCACCCCCAGCTCTGCCGGTGCCCCTCACGCCCGACCCACAGCCCCCTGCTAGCCCAGCCCTGAGCTCCCCCCAGCTCTGCCGGTGCCCCTCACTCCCGACCCGCAGCCCCTGCTAGCCCAGCCCTGGGCTTCCCACCCCCAGCTCTGCCGGTGCCCCTCACTCCCAACCTGCAGCCCTGCCCTTTTCCCCCCCCACTATCTCAACCTTTGCCCTCCTGAGAGCAGAGATGGAGAACTGAGCTGAACGTTTGAGATTTGATGATGTGGAGAAAACCGGTCAGGCCGGAGCCCGCTAGGGCACCTGACCCAAAGGCCATTGGCGACAGGGGTTCAGCTGCTCCTGCCAGGCCGGTGCCCCGGTCCAGACAGATCGGGAGCGCTGGCAGCTGGTTTCAGTCTGACCCAGCTCCGGGCTGGCTCAAGGCTCCCAAGGAAGCCGGCGGAGAGATCAGGGTCCGGGGAGCTTGGCTCAGCCCCAGAGACGCTGCTCCTGGGGGCTGGGAACAGAGGTGCTTTCACAGAGCCAGCGAAGTCGCTAAATCATTAACTGGACACACAAAGGGACGGTGTCTCCTTCACGTCCCCAGCCAGGCCCAGCCCCGGGGGCTCCTTGAGCTGCTTCCCCGAGCTGCCTCCCCAGGCAGTCGTCAGCCCCGCTGGGGGGGAGGAACCCCTGGCCCCCCCGAACTCCCAAACCCTCGGCAGGCGTCTGGGCATCCCCAAGCGCCCGGCGGCCCCCGCTGCTTTTCCTGCAGGTGCCGAACACCCCGGAAACTTCCAGCCCTGAGCCTACCGACCGTCGCCATCCCCACTATGCTGAGGGGGAAACTGAGGCGCGGGGGGAGGGACTCGCCCAAGGGCATGTGTGTCAGGTCAGTGGCAGAGCTACAACTAGAACCCAGGAGTCCTGAGTCGCCCATGGCAGGGAACAAATAACTCCCATTGCCTGAAGAGCCCCGACCCTCTTCCCAGAGCCAGGAAAAGAACCCAGGCGTCCTGACTCTCAGCCCCTCTGCGCTAACCCCCTAGATCCCGTCCCCTCCCAGAGCCAGGAAAAGAACCCAGGCGTCCTGACTCTCAGCCCCTCTGCGCTAACCCCCTAGATCCCGTCCCCTCCCAGAGCCAGGAAAAGAACCCAGGCGGACTCTGGGTTCCACGCAAGGGACTCTGGGGTGGGAAGCCTGCGGGGGCACCCAGGTCACTTTCATGGTGCCTCCCTTCTGGCCCGTGGGTGGGAGCAGAGGTGGCAGCCAAGCACTGGGGATCGAACCAGGCAGGGTGAAGAGAGCAGGCAAGGAGACCAGGGGCCGGACATTCGGAGTCGGGATGAAGGCCATTGGCATGCGAATGGCCCGAGAGGGTTCCCACTGGGAAGCGGAGGATGGCAGGGGATGCACGGCTGACACCTTCGATGGGTTCATGCAGGGTGGGGCTGGCAGCAGATCACCTGCAGCTGGGGCCTGGCCCGGGACTCCCTTGCATCCAATGGGCCTGCAGCTGAGGACAGGGCCCCCCGCGGCCCCCGCAGCGCAGGGGGTGTGGACTGACTCCTGTTGTCTGGGCAGCGCCAGGCCCTACAGGACACACGTAACAATCAACGTGGCAGGGACTTAACGTCTCGTTGGGGGGTCACTGAGCTCTGGCAACTTCCCCTTTGATTCCATTCCCCCCCCAAAACCAGGAGCATTCGGGTCGTCGCACTGGCCTGGCGCTGTCCAGCATCGGACCCCGGGGCTGGGCTGGGCGGACCCGGGTTCCGATCCAGCCCCTCTGCGGGTGGGAGTTCTGGGGCGGGGACTTTCTTCCAAACTCCAAGCGTCGGCGGCTCTGGCGGACCCCCTGCCCCCGCTCTCTCCGAACGGTCCCTCGAACCCAGCCAGCAGCAGGAGCAGAGAAGCCTTGTCAACGTGCCCGGGGTGGCGGGTGATGGATGGGAGCGTTCGAGCTGCCGTGTTATCAGCGAGCTGCACATGCTGGGAACGCAGGCAGCCCAGACCCATGGCAGCTGAAGCCTGCAGGAACACAGCCGCTGTCTGTGGCAGTCCATGCTGAGACCCCCAGACCAGCTGAGCGTGCAGGGGGCTCGCTGGGAGCAACGGGCCAAGCAGAGGGAAGAAGTGAGGCTGGATACTAGGAAGTAACCAGCCTGGCGGGTGAAATATCCTGGCGTGGGGAGTTGTGTCTGATGGGGGTGGTGGGCTCCTTGGAACAAGGATCACCATGACCCCCCTGGCTGTAGCCAAGGGATGGTGCAGATGAGGGGCTGTGAGCCCCTGGCATTTTCACCACCACATTGTACAGATGCCCTGCAGCCAGCTCCTGCTGTTGCCCCCACCAGAGCCCCCTCTGGCGAGTGAGGGGGGGGGATCAGGAGGAAGCCGTGGGAGGGAGGGGGCAGCCAACAAAGACTTTCACTGAGAGGGGAAACTGAGGCAGAGCAGGGGGACATGACTGGCAGAGAGGCAGTAGCATAGGTGGAAATAGAACCCAGGAGTCCTGGCTCCCAGCCCCCCCCCCCCAACTCTAACCACTAGATCCCACTCCCCTCCCAGAGCCAGGAATAGAACCCAGGAGTCCTGGTCCCCCAGCCAGCGGTCGTGCTGCCCCAGGGGGTGGGGACTGAGTTGCCGACAGCCCCAGGCAGCCAGGCAGGGGGTCCCGACCCTGTGCCCCCTCCAGTTCCACGGCTGTCATGGCTACACAATGGGGCGCCTTTATCTGCTCACCCCGCCTGGGCGTGGGGCTGGCTTTTCATTCCCAGGCTGCGGCCCATTAGGGGCTTTTGAAAAAACTCTTGCAGCTACCAGCCAGGAACAAAAGAGCTACAGAGAGAAAACACCATGTCCTGGCCCCAGATAAAGCCCGGGTGCTCGGCGGGAGAGGATGGGGGGGAGCTCCCGGCCTGGGCTCGGAGCCGCAGAAGCTGAACGAAAACCAGATCAAGGCATGGAAGAGAGAGAGAGAGAGAGAGAGAGGGAGCTGGACCCGAACACCCGCACAGCCCGCCACACCCACTGCGCAGGCAGACGGTTGCCCGACACCCTGAACACAGCCGAGATCCTGGCTTGATCCTGACTGGGCAAATCCCCTGCGGCACCTGACCCGGGTTCTGCCCCTGGCCCACAGAACGGGGCCCCCACTCCACCTCCCACCTCCTTCGTCCCTGGGCAGGAGCCCTGGGCTCATCACCGCCCCTCTCCTGCCTCAGTTTCCCTATGTGTGAAACTGTCTCCTGCCTGCCTTGCCTATGCCGACTGGAAGCTCCTTGGGGCAGGGACCCTCTCACGCTGTGGGTCTGGCAGCGCCCGGCACGGTGGGGCACTGATCTCAGCTGGATCCCCTAGGCCCTACCTTAACACCCATAATCAATTAGAAATCATTTCCCGGTGCTTAGGGGATATTTACAGAAAGAGGCCAGGCTGGATCCTAGCCACCTTTGAAATCCACCTGGAGAGGATCTGCGGGAAGAGACCCACATGCACCCAGGGTGTTTGCCCTGCGATTAGTCACCTCTCTGGGCACCTGTCTTGCTGTTTTCTTTGCTGGGCTTCAAAACAACGGCTGGGCGTTCCCTTCCTTCCAGGAGAGCTTTTGGACTCTGCCTCTAAGCCAAAAGGTGAGACTGGAGGGGTTGAGTCATAAAGGACCCACTAAGGAGCTCAAGGTGGCACAAGGAAAGCCAGGGAACTTGCCAGGTGCCAGGAGACCGACAGCTTGGGACGGTTAATGGCAGAGCCCGAAAAGTCTTAACCTCACGGTGCTACAGAGAACGACCCTGCCCTGCAGCAGATCCACCCCCCATGCGATCAGCCGGGGCCGCTGCTCTGTAACTGTGCAGACACCGCCCGGAGAGTCAGAGCACCCAGAGGCCCCACAGTGCTGGGACCTGGACAGACACTGGACAGAGAGCAGGAGGGACGGGTCCCGGATCCACACAGAGACCATGCCCTCTGGGAATGGGGAAGAGTCAACATGGTTTCTGTAAAGGGAAATCACACCTCACCAATCTACTAGAATTCTCTGAGGGGGTAAACGAGCATGTAGACAAGGGGGATCCAGTGGATATATTGTACTTAGATTTTCAGAAAGCCTTTGACAGGGTCCCTCACCAAAGGCTCTGAAGTAAAGTGAGCTGTCGTGGGATAAGAGGGAAGGTCCTGTCATGGACTGGTAACTGGTTAAAAGACAGGAAACAAAGGGTAGGAATAAATGGCCAGTTTTCAGAATGGAAAGGGTAGGAATAAATGGCCAGTTTTCAGAATGGAGAGAGGTAAATAGTGGTGTCTGTACTGGGCCCAGTCCTATTCAACATATTCAGTGAAGTGGCAAAATTTGCAGACGATACAAAACTACTCAAGATAGTTAAGTCCCAGGCAGACTGTGAAGAGCTACAAAGGATCTCTCAGAACCAGGTGACTGGGCAACAAAATGGCAGATGAAATTCAATGTGGATAAATGCAAAGTAATGCACATTGGAAAACATCATCCCAACTCTACATATACAATGATGTGTCTAAATTAGCTGTTACCACTCAAGAAAGACCTTGGAGTCATTGTGGATAGTTCTCTGAAACCATCCACTCAGTGTGCAGCGGCCGTCAAAAAATCTAACAGAATGTTGGGAATCATCAAGAAAGGGATAAATAATAAGACAGAAAATATCACATTGCCTCTATATAAATCCATGGTCCACCCACATCTTGAATACTGCCTGCAAATGTGGTCGCCCCATCTCAAAACTGATCTATTGGAATTGGAAAAGGTTCAGAAAAGGGCAACAAAAATGATGACGGGGATGGAACGGCTTCCGTATGAGGAGAGATTAATGAGACTGGGACTTCTCAGCTTGGAAAGGAGATGACTACGTGGGGATCTGATAGAGGGCTATAAAATCATGACTGTTGTGGAGAAAGTAAATAAGGAAGTGTTGTTTACTCCTTCTCATAACACAAGAACTAGGGGTCACCATATGAAATTAAAAGGCAGCAGGTTTAAAACAAACAAAAGGAAGTTCTTCTTCACACAACGCACAGTCAACCTGTGGAACTCCTCGCCAGAGGATGTTGTGAAGGCCACAACTATAACAGGGTTAAAAAAATAACTAGATAAGTTCATGGAGGCTAGGTCCGTCAATGGCTATTAGCCAGGCTGGGCAGGGATGGGGTCCCTGGCCTCTGTTTGCCAGAAGCTGGGAATGGGCGACAGGGGATGGATCACTTGGTGATTCCCTGCTCTGTTCATCCCCTCTGGGGCCCCTGGCACTGGCTGCGGTCGGCAGACAGGGCACTGGGCTCGATGGACCCTTGGTCTGACCCAGACTGGCCGTTCTGATGTTCCAAGTCTCCGGAGTCCCAGCCTGGCGCTTTAACCATGGCCCATCCTTCCTCCCCGTTTCCAGCTCGGTCGGGCCACATCCCAGCAGCCATGCGCTTGGAGCAGCTCCCATGGGAAGTGGCTCTAGGAAACGGCACGTCCTCACGTCAGCCGCGTCCGCTGCTCCAGCAGCTCCCAGCTCGGTCCCAAAATAAAGCAAGAGCCTGCGAGAGCACGTGGCCGGAGCCGAGCGCCAAAGGCATTTTTAAAGGGACACGGTCAAGGCTGAGAGGCCTAAAATTAGAGCAGCCAGCTGTGACTGGGAGCACAGGTGCTTTGGTGCCCGAGCTGTGCTCGGACATCCCCCTCCCCACCCCCAAACTCAGCCCTCTCCTCTGACACGGACGAGGAGCTGGTGCCTCGGGATCCAGCATCTTGGCAAGAAAGGGGCAGGTGGGGAAGGCGCGTCGGAGGGAGGAACTTGGGACCGTAGGGAAAGCCAGGGCCTGGGGCTCATTTCCTTGCACAGCGGCCGTGGAGGAAGTTCTTGTGAATAGAAAAAACGTCCTCGCAAGAGGGCTGAGTGCTCGGTGTTAGAGATGGAAAAGGTCTATTGAGCAGCTAGTCCCATCCCCGCTGCAGGGCAGACCGGCCTCCCCTCCCCAGTGAGTAGAGATCAGATCCCGGACTAGAGGGACATGACAGACCAGACCAGCCCAAGGGCCAGGAAGCCGACTGCCGAGGAATCGGAGTCTCACGCTCGTCTTTTCACAAGCGGTGCTCACACTTGGGGGTGACAGACACGCACGCACGAGTCGCACCAAGGCACAGGAAAGGCCGGACTTCCCAAGGAGCTAAGAAGGATGGCCCGGGAATGCACCTACAGCAGATCGGTAACAAAACAAGAGCAAAGGTCTCTGCAAAGCCAGAAAACACGAATAACCTTGACACTGTCCCTGAGCGCTCAGGAGAATCCCGCCTCATCTTCCAGAGTTTCTCCAGGACTCCTGGGTCTCAGCCCCCGATGGTTCGCACAGGCAATGTTCCCCATTACAATCTCAGATCCCCTCCCAGAGGACACTGCCTCGTAGGTCCTTCCTCTGAAGCACTAGCCCCTGCTTACGCATGGGGTAAACTGAGGCAGAGAGAGGCAGCGACTTGCCTAAAGTCATACAGCGAGAGCCAGAGCTGGGAGTAGAACCCAGGTGTCCTAGGCCCCGTGCCCCACCCAGAGCAGGCAATGGAAACCAGGAACCCTGATTGCAACCACCTTGGCTGGGTGATGACTCAGCCACACCGAGCCAGCTCTCTGGGGTTACATCATGAAGTGAAGTGTTGCTTTCACCCCCCACCCCAGTCTGGCAACGCTCCCCTTTCCCCACCTGAACGGACCAGCCCCTGCAGTAACATCCCGCGGCCGCGCTGTTGTTTTCAGGTCGCTTTGCATTACTCCCCTCCCCTGGATTGCACCGAGACCTGTGTGATCAGCGAGCACTAAAAACCGGTCACGGGAGCTTCTGCAGAAGTGATTCAGTTCAGAACAATCCAGCCAACCTTGGGCATGCAAATCTGCTGTGGGCGCGGAGCGAGGCCGGGACGCCCTGACGTACACTGAGAGGAGCACGGGCCAGGCGAGAGCAGAACCAGGCCGGCAGAGTTTAAACAGGGACCATTTGGACCAAGCGCTCTGACTTCCTCCTGCACGGCACAGGGCAGGGAATCCCGCCCAGGGGCTCTTCCGTAGTTATCTGCTTCTTTTCCCTCCATCCCTGATAAACAGGGAACCAGCTGCAGGCGCTGCTAATGTTCCCCCTAAACTGGTTCCAAGCAGCCAGGACAGAGCCCGAGCCGGCACTCCCGTGGGGGTCATTCGCAGGCAGGGCTGATGAGAACAATTCTCATAATCCTACAAATATTTTGTCCCGGTGACTCCAGTCGAGGATCTGGAGCCACTTAAACACGAACTAATCAGCCCTGCAAGAGAGGAATCGGTGCTCCTTCCCCATCGTGTGGGGAAACTGAGGCACAGAGACTGGGGGGAGTGATTTGCCCACCCAATCAATCCCCCTCCATAGCAGGGTTTCAGGCACTGGTGGCCCCTGGGTTTCTCCTGCTTTCTGGCCGACGCGTACAACAGTTTAGAAATGCTTAAAGTCATTGGGTTCAGCACAGGGGTGTGTGGGTGATGCATCAGGGCTGGTGCTTTGGCAAGACGGGGACCTGATGGCGGCTCAGCACATTAAAGATTGCAAAGCGCTGCGAGCTCGGCGGCTGCACGGCGTGAATGGGTCCTTCTGGCCTTGCGCTCCGAGCAGCTTTCTGCACCGCTGGGAATAAACCCACATTTTCCAGCGCCCGAGACCTGGTCACAACTCCATTTGTTTTGTCCCTGATTTCACCAGGCTCAGCCTAGTCCAGCCCCAGGACTGGTTTGAAAGTGCCCAGTGGACAAAGTGAGGTGGCTTTCCCGCCCCACACCCAGCAAACAAACACGACAGGTGCCCAGGGCACAGCGCGGCTGGCCCGGCTCCAGGAAACGCCGGCCGTTGGACGAGCAATTCCAAGTTCCTTAACTTGCCAAAGCCTGTTAGTCAAGTGCACTCAGGCACTGAGGCCCCGCAGAGAGACCGAGAACTTGTAAAGCAAGATACCAGAGTCCTGCACTTGGCCCTTGTCCTCAGGCATCTCCTTCCCACCGCCCGGCACATTCCCACTTCACATTTTGAGTCAGGGAACCCCGCAGCATTCGCTTTCCTGGCCAATTTCTCATTGCTTTCTCCTGGTCAAACCCATGGGCGCTGGAGCCTTTGTCGCCAGGGGGGAGTGGTGGTGGGGATCCTCTGGGCCCTGATCCTGAGACAGGGCCCTGCCCGCACAGACATGACCGTTGGACCGGGGGCTTGGCTCACCCCGACACGTCCACTGCCTTGCCACTGTTCAAACAAATCAATTCATTGCAAAACTACCAAGCCACCCCAGAGCAGCGGAGGGTGGCGGCGTCCCAGGCCAAAGGCGGATGATTCTCTTCCAAAGCCGTAAACAGGCAGAAGTGGGCGACAGTCTGAACCTGCCCCGCCCAGGTGATTTACACACCTAGCTCCCAGGGGATTCGGCACCTGAATCCTTTTGAGTCCAGGCCCTGACCCTGCAATGGGCAGAGCCCAAGAAATTCACCAGGGCCGAGGCTGATTCTGCACCGGCCGCTGGCTAGAACTGTGCAAAGGCGGCTAGTGACTCCGGGGGGGCCCGATCACCAGCCCAGCAGGTCTCCCTCCCCCCCCCCCCCCGGGAGGCTCCCTGACCCACTAGGCTGCAGCCTCCACCCCTGACCTCTGCAAAGCACTTGAGGACAGAGAGTTAAGGAACCTCAGTTTACCAAGGGGGAGAACTCCAGACCCCCCCGAACCTCTGAGGCGGGTCCACACCGGCTGGGGAGCTGCCGCCCCCCCCGCCACCTGCCTCCGCCCTGCGCTCCCCAGCCGGTGCAAACAACCCGAGCGGGGGGCAGGTTCAGAGGCTCCTCAACCCCCCGGCAGAGCCAGTGACACCCAAGGGTGCAACCCCCCCCCCCCAGTTAACACGCTGCTGGGCGCTCGACAGACTCCGGATCGGGCCCGCCGGGGCTCGCTCGTGCCTTTACTTACCCGCCTGGGCGGCGGCGAGCTGCGGGCGGCAGAGCAGGAGCAGGAGACAGAGGACAGGTCCCGGGCGCTGGCGGCTCCGCATCGTGCCGGGCGGGCTAGGACATGCTCGGGCCGGGCTGCGAGCCGCCGCCACCTGCTCCCCGCTGGGGCCGGGCCGGGCCCCCGGCTGGCGGATCCGCGTCGGCTGCCCCGCTCCCGTGGCGCCCGCCGCTTTGATCCGGGTCCGGCCACCCGCCGCTCCCGGAGTCACTCCGCAACGACAACACACTTCATTCAAGGAGTAGCTGCGCCGGCCGCCCATTGGCTGGGGCGGGCAGCCAATCAGAGCCGGCCCAGCTGAGGTTTGGGGCAACGCTGGGGCGGCGGGTCTGAGCCCCTGGGGCCCCACCTCCCTGCGCGCCCCCCTCTGCCCCCAGGCCAGGCCTGGGCCAGTCACTGGTCGCTGTTAGTCCAAGCCCCCGGGCAGGTCCCCGCTGTGCCAGGCCCTGCCTGGCCACTGGGTCTCTGCCCCAGGGAGCTTGCAATGCCCCCAGCCCAGACAGACACGGGACTGTCGTCTGCCCCCTGGACCAGACCCCCGAGCTCTGGCTGGGGCCCCGGCTGCGGTGGGAGCTCCAGTCCCAGCCGGGCCAGGCTCAGGAGAGCAGAGACAGGCTGGGGGCGGTGCTGGCGCTCACCCCCCGGAGAAGCGCTGGGTCCCGACGCTTGTTCCTCTCACCCAGGGACCCTGGTCCAAGCAGAGAGGTTCCCTCGCCCGCCTTGTCTCTCTCAGCTCCTCCGGGGAATCACAATTCCCTGAACACCTCTGAGGGCCTGGCCCCATCATGGCAGAGAGAGGAAATGAACCCCCAAGCTGGGAATGCCCCTTTGGCATGGGAGGGAGACACCCAGGGGGGCCATGGGCAGCATCAGGCTTAGAACTCAGAACCCTGGCTGCTAGCCCATGCCCCCCTCTCCCCCTGCCCGTGTCTCCTCCCCTCCTGGCTTCCCACCTGTGCTTTGTTCTCACCGTGGGCACATCCCTCCCCTGGGCTCTGCTCCGCGCCTGTCCCTGGTCACTGGCACAGCACAACCTCCCGGGGCCTGGGCACCACGGATGGCAAGGCCCTGCCAGGCAGGCCAGGGGGGCATGCTTTGGGTTATGGGGTGGGCGGGGGAACAATGGGCACAGTCAGGGAGGGGAGCGGGAGGAAATGAGCTCAGAGATGGAGGTGCGAGGGGAGCAGACGCACGCCGGGTGGGCGCCCGCCCCACCGCAATCGTCAATAACCGTCGGCCCCTGATCCGCCCGTCCCCGCGGGAATGGAGCCACCGCAGAAGCCTGGCAGAGTTCTTCTGTCAACCCACCACCCCCTGCCAGCATGCCTCAGCTGTGACACCGGGGGGATGGGATGGCTGGGAACACCCACTGGGTGCTCTTAGGGGGCAGGGCCCATCTTCAGTGTCACCAAGCACATTAGGGACACTGGAGACAAACAAGGTTATTTTTTACCCTACTGTAATCACAGAAACAACAACGAGTCTGGCGGCACCTTAAAAATTAACAGATTTATTTGGGCATAAACTTTCATGGGTAAAAAACTCAGGCATCTGAAGAAGTGAGGTTTTTACCCATGATAGCTTATGCCCAAATAAATCTGTTAGTCTTTAAGGGGCCACCAGACTCCTTGTTGTTTTCGTAATCACGGAGTCTCATATTGGCAGAGTCTTTGGCCGCAGCTGAACTCTTGGCCGGTGAGTTCTTGTGGCAGAGAGTTCCACAGGCCAATCACACAGTGTGTGTTAAAAATAGTCACCGTTTGTCAGCTTTTGTCCCTCTTTGTTGTCAGGTTACGAGAGGGTAAACAAAGGCGCCCTTGCAGCCCTTCTCTGCTATTGTTTTCTGTTCCTGGTTCCTCATAGGGCTGCACTAAAGAGACCCAAATTTTTCCTATTCCTCCTTTTCAGGCCTCCAGGGTCGCTCTCCTGGGCTGGACCTTTCCCAGGCCGGAGCCTCTTGGAGATGGACTG
Organism: Malaclemys terrapin pileata; assembly: GCF_027887155.1. NCBI lineage: Eukaryota > Metazoa > Chordata > Testudines > Emydidae > Malaclemys > Malaclemys terrapin. Next base: position 2,268,773 of record NC_071527.1, on the reverse strand, counting down.
GCCAGAAACAGAGCCCCCCACCCACTCTTAAAGTAATCAGCCTCCGCGGGAAGGGCCAAGCCTACACCTGTTCCTGCCCTGGGGTGCCACCCCCTGGCCATTTCCAGGAATTCCTCTCTTGGGACTGGTGCCAAGGACACTGCTCACTAGGATTTCACGTCATTATCTTCTCACCCCAACCTGCGGTTCCTTCCTGGGCCCCCCTGCCCCAGGGGAATTCCCCCGCTAGCAGGGGGCATAAGCAACATCTGCACCCCCAGGCCTGGTGCAAAGGGGCCCCCAACACAAGGCTGACCTGGAGCCTAGGAGTGTGTAGGCTCCCGTCCTACCTGGATCCCAGCAAGTTCTGCAGCCACCCAACGCTCCACCCATGGCTGAAGCCTGGATCTGGCTTGTGTAGGGCCGAGAGGCCAGGCAAGTAGGAGCAATAGGGCACCAGCCAGGGCCCCGCTGCCAGGCGGGCACAGAGTTAAGGGAGGGCCTCTCAGCCTTCCGCCCGGGGGAGCAGAGAATTGCAGAACGGGGGCTGGCCCGGGCTGTTTTGTGCCACTTGAACCCGACCAGTGCAACCTCAGCCAGTAACCTAGCGCCACTTCAGGGCCCTGCCAAGCCCACAATGGAGCCACCCACAGAGAAGCAAAGGGTGATCCCGGCTAGACGGGCGAGCCCCCCCCACAGGACACTCAGTGCCATGGTGCGGGAACTGCCTCTCCCACCCCCTGCTGGCTGCCCATGAACAGCCCGGGGAGGAGCGAGACGCTCCCTGCACTGGATCTGAGCAGCTAAGGGCTGAGATCGCCGGCTTCACTCAAAGGTTCAGCGTCAGTGTTCTCCTGTTCCTGCATTGTTGGATGATGTGGATTTGATGGAGCTCTTGGCAGCACCGACACCCCCCAAAGTTGTGCCACAACAGCAGGTAACACCCACAGTCCAAAATATCTCTCCCCCCCCCCCCCCCGGTACCGACAGACCTTCAGCCTTCCATGCAAAAACCTCCAGCCTAGGGTTCCATTTTACACTGTGGGGTCCTGTCAACACCTGCCAGCACCCCAGCACAGAGACCCCTGAGCGCCGTTTGGGAGGCCACGGCCAGTCATTGGGATGCTTTGCTGGCAAACAAGAGCTCCCCCCATCCCGTGAGCTGGGATCTGTCCATAAAGCCAAAGTCCTGCCCCCCGCAGTCGGCAGAGGGAGCCCTGCCACCCCAGAGGGCATCTAATCCTCACCCGCTTGTTTCCAGTCCGCCCACAAGCTCCCAGCGAGTGCGAGGACCCGGTGCAGTCTCCCCCCTCCCCACACACAGACTCGCACCCACAGACGCCAGATTTATAGTCATTTATTGAGGCAATGTCTCAAGATGCACATTTCCAGCCCCATCTCCTTACATGGGCTTGGGGGGAGGTCTCGGGGCAGCGCCCTAGAGGGGAAGAGAAAGGAGAACGTTAGGACACATTCAGCCGACGGCTCAGTGCTGTGATTCCAGGCAGGGAAAGAGGAACCGTCAGGCTGGAGCGGACCCGAGATCCATCTACCTCACCACCCGTCTCTGATGGTGGCCAAAACCAAATGTTCCACAGGAAGGTGGAAGAACCCAGCAGTGGGCAGACATGCAGAACGTGTCACACGTGATAACGACCTATCCCCATTACCCACATGGGCCAATCCCCTTGGTCCCTGCTCCCCTCACTACACATTCACTAGTGTCCCAAGCACAGGGGGCTTCTCCTCTGAAGAGACTATTCCACAGAGTCACCGGCCCCAGGTGCGAGTCAATTCCAGCACCTCACGGCTTGCTAGCTCTGTGCTGGGATGCCTCGGCGGGCAGCTCTGATCATTGCCCTGCAGAGCAATGGGGTGGACACCGAGTCACTGGCACGGAGGGTGAATGGGGGACTCTGGTGTGGGAGGCGCTACCATCTCTGGCAGAGAAGAGTTTGCAGGGGGTTGGCAGGAGTCCCCGAGCCACAGGGGGATGGGAATTGGGGGAGGAACAGAGGGATGCAATGAGCTCCGAAGCACCCGCCCTTGGCCTGCCAGGCTGGAGGGATCTGTGCACAATACGTACCGCGGGCCTGAACCTGGGTGGAGGGGTACGGTCCTTCCGGGCCTCCCGGGAACGGTTCCTCACCACCTTGCTGTGGATGGCGCAGCTCACGCAGTAATGCAGCTTCACATACAGCTTGGGCAGCACGTACGCTGGGGAGATGGGAGAGGCGTAAATCAGCAGCCAGAAGCCGCAGCGTCCCCAGTTCCATCCCAGCTCCAGTGGGATCCGTTAGTGTCGCCCCAGCCCCAGGCGAGCCAAACCGCGAGCTGGGATGCCGGAGAGCCGACGGTGGAGCCAGAGATTACACACAGGGCAGCCAGGCTCAGAGCAAGGCCCTGCCGGAGCGCTGCATGACCGTGGGCTCAGCTCCTTAGTCAAGGTAACGCTGCCCCCCCGGTGCGTCCTGGAGCACAAACCGGTCCCAGTGCCGCTGCTTCCCTGCGACTGCTTTTTGGCAGGAATGCTGGACCTCCCGATGGCTCCTGGTCTGGGACTTCCACCCAACGGGCGCCTGGCAGGGGACCAGCAGCCCCACCTGAAACCCTAGGCACCATTTTGCTGCAGAGGGGCCTAATGGTTAGAGCAAGAACCCAGGTGTCCTGGCTGCTACACCCAGCTTCGCCGCCCACCTTCTTGCAGCTTTTGGCAAATGAGTTCAGCTCGGTCTCCGCCTCCTCCCCAGCATAAGGAGGCTGAGGCCACTTTACCCAGCCAGACGGGCAACAAAGTGCTCGGGGGCCCTCGCCAAGAGTCTCATTCATCTGCAGAGCGCTTAACTGCTCCACTAGTACGCGGCCAGCTCAGCCCCGGGCCGGGAGACACGCCAGCGTCACACAAGTTCCGGCATCTCTTCACTGCCCTGTTATGTTTGATTGAGTTAAGAGGGACAACCCCTCTCCATCCACTCCCTATGGTATTCATCTGGCCTCCACCCCTGCAGTGTGCAAGGACCTCATTCCCTTGGACTGTATTTATCCCCTCACGCCGCTGGGAGACGGGCGCTGCTACTGTCCCCATTGTACAGATAAGCAAACTGAGGAAGTGGAACCAAGTCTCCAGCTGGTGCCCAAACTCCTGGACTGTCCCTGGTAACACGGGCTGCAGCTGGGGCTGGCCCCGCTCCCCAGCGCCACGATACCCCCCCCCCCCCCCGGCCCCGCACCGGCCCCCCCAGGGGCTCACAATCGAAGACGCTGGCTTCGGAGATGTCCCGGACCGCGGCGGCCTCCACGATGTTCCGGATGACGAACTTCTTGATGGCCTTGTCCTTGGGGACGCAGCGGGCGCAGTTGGTGCAGCGGATGGGCTGGACGTGCCCGCGGCCCTTCTTAGCGCGCCCGTTGTTCCGCCTCTTCTTGGTCTGCGGGCGGGGGGGGGGGGGGGAAATGGGGTCAGAGCCAGGGCTACACACAAGTCTCCCCCCTCCTGGAGCATGCCCCCCCCCCAGCTCCCAGGCCCGCGCAGGGGCCTGCCCCAGGGGCTGTGGGGCTGCGATCGGATCTGGGCCCTGCAGCCGAGGGGGGCTGGGAACCCCCGCCCGGCCCCTCCCCTCTCGCTGCGCCCCCCCCGGCCCGTGACCCCCCCCCCGGCCCCTCCTGCTCTCGCTGCGCCCCCCCCGGCCCGTAACCCCCCCAGGCCCCTCCCCTCTCGCTGCGCCCCCCCCAGTCCGTGACCCCCCCCGGCCCCTCCCCTCTCGCTGCGCCCCCCCCGGCCCGTGACCCCCCCCCGCGCCCCTCCCCCTCTCGCTGCGCCCCCCCCCCCGGCCCGTGACCCCCCCGCGCCCCTCCCCCTCTCGCTGCGCCCCCCCCGCCCGGCTCCCCGCCTCGCGCCGCCGCTCACCATCTTGGAACAGACGAGGCGAAAGAGGATCCGGCCGCCGCGCCGAACCCTTATATAGTCCTCCGCCCGTCCCGGAAGTGCCTCCGCCAGGGGAGCGGGAGCCCGGAGAGGCCACGAGACCCCCCCCCCGTCCGGCCTCACGTCCTTTCCCTTCTGCGGAGCAGCGGCTCCGGATCACTGCGGGCGCGGAGGAAGCCGGGACCGGCTCTTCGGGACTCGGGAGGGGACTATTTTTATGCCTTGGCGGAGGGATCATACGTCACGTCCGAGGATATTCGAATCCCAGCATGCACCGCGCAGGCGGCCAGGCCCGGGCCGCCCGCAGGCACGTGGGGGCGATGCATGCTGGGATCTGTAGTCCTCTTTGCCCAGGAGTGCCCATTGCATGCTGGGACATGTAGTCCACGTGGGGCCGCATGGCCCAGGCGCCGAGCCGCAGGGGGAAGGCGGGGAGTGGGGTGGGCCTGGGGACCCAGGAGTCCTGGCTGACCCCCCACTCCCCTCCCAGACCAGGGAGAGAACCCAGGAGTCCTGGCTCCCCAACCAGACCCCACTCCCCTCCCAGACCAGGGAGAGAACCCAGGAGTCCTGGCTCCCAATCTCCTCCTTCCACCCCACCCCCACTCTCATCTACTAGTCTCCTCTCCGTCCCCCCCAGCCCTGGCTCCCAGCAGCCCCCCCCCCCCCCCCAACTAGGGAGGGAACCCAGGAGTCCTGGCTCCCCAGTGTTTCCCCGCACTGTGCTGGCCCTTCAAATACAAAGGTGTTAAAGAAACAAAAAACAAGTTAATGCCTCAGAATCCTCAAGTTACAATTTTATTGTAGCCACAAAAGCAGGAGGAAAAAGACACGTCCCCCCACCCCCCCCATTCAGTGAACTCCACCGGGTACCGTGACACCGAACAACAGACCCTGGTATCGTGTGCGCCAGTTGCAGAGCGAGCGAAACCTCCCTACGCTTGCTCTGTGGAATGGCCCCCTCGGAGGAGACTCTGTGACATACAGACGCCCCCACTGAGTCAACCCCCCGCCCCCCCTCCCGAGCCCTTTGTTGCTATCATACCATCACTGCCTGGCAGAACCGCGCACAGGTTATTCACGGGCTTTGAGTTTCACACTGAAAAAGCTGAGTGCCAAGTCTGGCCCCTCAGAAAGGTCAGAGATCCTAATCTGCCCAGCAAGGCTGCTCTGACGTTTCTACCTGTGGTAGCGCAAAGGGGCTAAACGTGTCTCACCCCTTCCCTCCCCCTCAAAGCTTCCTCCTGCTGCTACGAGAAAGATCCCAAAGGCCCCAGACCCTCATCTGAGTGAAGTCCCTTGGGTGCTCAGCGTACATCACAGGCTGGCTGCAAAAGCCTGGAAGTGACCCAGAGGGCAACCTTTACAAAAGGAATCCCCCTCCAAGTAGCATTTCCCCCTCCGAGTTAAACCAGGCTACGCCAAGCCGTGGTGCAGGAGGGCGGCAGCTTGAATACGTTTTCCAGCACGTGTACAAAGCAGCGTGCTACGACCACTGACAGTGCGGTCTCATTACGTCCTCGTGTTCCCCCCCCCGTCTGTCTGCAGCTGGTCTCTCTCGTCTTACACTTCCATTGGCCCAGAGAGCTCCTGGGGATCGTCCTGTCGTCCTGTTTGTCCAGCGCCTAGCGCAAAGGCTGGGTGTGTCACTAGGCCCTCCAGTAATATAAATAATACAGATGGCCAAGCACTGCGCCTACAGCGATACCGACGCCAGTGGCTAGATGAAAACACATCCGTGATTAGACTGAGGGGGAGCGCTCTGGCACGACCCCGTTAGCCCCTTGCTGTGTGTTTCTAACACACCATCAATGTGCTGCAGGCTAGTGAATAGGGCACTCAAGCAGAACTCAGAAAACCTGGGCTCTGACACTCTGCAACTAGGGTGACCAGATGTCCCCATTTTTATAGGGACAGTCCCAATGTTTGGGTCTTTTTCTTATATAGGCTCCTATTACCCCCCACCCCCGTCCCGATTTTTCACACTTGCTGTCTGGTCACCGTACTCTGCCACTGACCTGCTGTTTGACCCCACAGGTCTCTGTCTGGTCTCTTTTGACTGTAAGCTCTGGAGGTCCCGGTGTTTGTACAGCACCTGGAACAATGGCGGCTACAAGCACTCCCCTGGAACAGAATTAACTTCCTAGGTACCAGTGTTTCCAGCTGAGGGTCTGAAGAGCCTCAAGGGGCCTGGGAAGTAGCAATGAAGAAACGAGCACTGAGGGGAGAAAATCACCTGCCCCGCTCACACACGCAGAGCAGGGAGTGGAGCCCATCTACACTGCACCGAGCCTCAAAGACCAGGTCAATTGCCCGGGGCTCCCAGGGGTCAGGCTCCAGGCTAAATATGGCAGCGTAGACATTCGGGCTAGGGCTGGAGTCCAGGCTGAGACCCTTCCCCGTTGCGGGGTCTCTCAGCCTAAACCTGAATATCAACACTGCACGATTTTAGCCCCGCAGCCTGAGCCCGAGGCGACTGAGCAGGGCCTTTTCCGGCAATATAGACACCCCCCCGAGAGCCAGACGGACCTTCCAGAGCTGGAGCCGAACTCAGAAGTGGGGAGGAAGTCGCTGTCGTTCCATTCACGTCGAGGGGGTTGCCTGAGTTTGGAGTCTAGAACGCGGAACTGGTCCTGGTAGGAGCACGGGAACCCATCTCGAAGGAGCACGCTCTGGGGAGACCAGGCAAGGCCTTGCCAGTTACCACCCGCCTCTGGCTCAGCTACACTGCAGAACAACACTCCCAGGACCTCAGCTGGAATCCCGGGGGACTCCATCGGGGAGAGCTCTCCATGTCCCGGAGCCTCCCTCCCCTCTGGGGCTCCTGTTCCGATTCTAGCTCCTTGCTTTCAGCGGAGGTCAGAGGTGCCCCCTGCTCTGGCCTGGCCTCCATTCAGAGCCACTCCGGGAATGGTGACTTGTTTTGCGGGTGTGGAATGGAGCGGGGAGGGAAGAGGATGGAATCCACACAGCAAACCTCCAGGCTGAGAGGAGTGGCAGGTCCTAGTCCGAATATCCAGGCCCCAGTGAACTGGTGTCCGTATTACAGATATACCCCATGCAGTTGGACCCCTGCTGGCAACCTGAGCAGAGAGGCTGAAGATGGATGGGGCTGTGGTGACCAAATTTCCCTCTTCGCCCTAGAGATGGCCCTGCGTGGCAGGGTTGGGCTGAGTGGTAAAGAAATTAGGCCCTGTTCTCATTTACTCTCCAGTCCCTTTAAGCTGCTCTGACAGTGTCAAGGGGTCTTAAAAGGGACAGAAATGCTCCCCCACCCCACTCCCACGAACTGCTCCTGCCCTAAAGGACCCTCCAGCTTGTGCAGAGATGGCATCAAGGCTCTGGAGCGGCCCCTGCTCCCAGCGGAGGGGGTGGATCGGGGCATGGTTGGAGAATGCAGTTACAGGTATTCTCCGATACCCAGAGGCCACAAGGATCGGTGGGAAGTAGACACTACACTATGTGCCAGTTAGGACTCTGCAGGACCCCACAATACCAGGAGCTCGTGAGTGAGTTCTAGGGCTCTCTCCCACAAACCTCCTTCCTCTTCAGGAACGAAGGAACAGAATCAGCCGCTCTGAATCAGACTGTACCCGTTCTCGGGACTCATGTCCAGGGCCATCAATCTGGCATCTTTCCCCAGCATGTTGCCTCTCTCAGGTTCAGCTGTTTCAATTCCTTCCTCCCCTAGAGGGTCCTCACCCCTTGCCCCTTTTAATCGTAGCTGTAACAGACGCAGCCTTGGCAGCCTCAAATCAGCAACAAAATAGAAACAGGGCTGGGAGCAAGGTTACTCGAGTGCCGTTCAAGGCAGACACGCCAATTGTTTGTCATGACATCTCCCCATCCGTGAGCCATTGCGGTGCAGCACTTGGGCTGGCAAGCAGCAAGGCTCGGGTAACAATAACCCAGGCACAATGGGAAAGAAGTGACAAAGGAGTCTTTGCTTTTCAGCTTGGCAACCGTTCTGTTCAGATGTGCGTATGCACACGCACTCTCTCTCCGCTCTCCCTGGGAAGTGTCTGAACCCGGGGTTTGTCATGCAGGGGAACTGACCAACACAACCAGAGCAGAATAATGATTCCACCCACTAGTCAGTTTCCCTGCGGACAAGTCCTTAGCCGAGCTGGTCGGAACATTGTCCATGAAATGGTTTCTCATGGCAGTATGCTGCTTCGAAGCTGAAACATTTCCAGGGCTGGAGCATTTTGATGGGAAGGCTTCTGAGGTCTGGGGTGGACTCGTCAGTCGCTTCCAAAGGGAGACCCCTGAAATGCAAACCTGAACAACTCGGGCCAAAGAAGGGTATTTCGAGACAATTCCATTTAGCGGGGGTAGGGGAGAAACTTTTGAAAGGTTTTGGTTTCGCTCCGACACAAAATGGAAAAAATTCCAACCCTTGGAAATTCTCGCAAACTGGAATCATCATTCTCCAGCCAGCTTTAGTCTTGTAACTAAGACTCTGCAAAGCTGGGCAAGCCGGGGTCATGATCCCTATGTTACAGACAGGGGAAACCACTTCCCTCTGTCACAGGCGGTCGGGAGGATAGATGGGGCTGGGTTTGTGAGGTGTTCCTGAGAATGGGGACATCTTTGGGCAAACCATGCTCCAGAAGCCACGACGTTTGAGCAGGAAGAGACCTGGGGCATTAAATTACTCATGTTTATTTATAACAGACTTTCAGCCAGTACAGTACAAAACTTACAGTAGTATATCTCCATTACACAAATATTTACTTACAATATATTACAGATACAAAAAGCTTTTGCGGTAAGAGAGAGTTTTGTTGTTGAAAAGCGAGTCTAACCTCACAAAAAAGGGAAAAAAACCCGAAGACAACAGCAAATCCATTAACGATATACAAATGAAAACTCGTTAGAAAGGAAAGAGGAGTCGTCGGAGCTGGAAGAGGGTTGGGGTATTGCACATCATATTTTTTGTTCTTCATACATCTGATTAAAAAATATATATATATTTACACAAGTAAAGCGACCTGGAGTTTTACAAAATTCCTACATTTGTTTTAGACTCTTTACAGGTAAAAGAAAAAAGATGCGGAAAAAAGGTGTTTATAAATTTCAGAACTTCCCTTTCCCTTTGTTTAAAAAACACCCCCCCCTTTGAATAGTGTGTTGGTTTTACCTTTTGAAAAGGGGAACGGGAGGCATGGGGGGGTTGTGGGGCTCTTCATACTTATTCACAGTCTACTGGGGATAACAGTCAGGTCAAGCTTAGCTGAATTTCGTACCAAATCAACAATATGACAGTGCAGCAGTTGTGGTCAGAAAGCGACCTTGGCTGTCAGGGAAACTGAGCGGATCTGATCTGGGCAAAGGAGTTTTTACTCCCGGGAGCCCCGCAGGAGACAACTGAGCACCCGAAGGGGGATTATGTCCTGCCGTGCGTATTAACTGTCAGCAATGCTGGTCCACCTGGGGACTTTAGAGGCTGGAGGGAGAACTAAGCCAGCCGGGTGTTCACACTGAGTGGGAGATGGTTGGTGGCACAGAAGTTGCCTTTGCAAGTCAAAAGGTGGATTTTTCGAAGTGAATCAGAGAGAACACGCAGCAGCTATAATGTCACTTTTACAAGTCTGCTTTTCAGACCACAACCGTGCTTTAAAAATCCCCCAAACGGCAGCCAACCCGGGCACCGGCGTCCCAAATGCCAGTAAGAAAAGGAGACCCATGTGCGTCTCTCAGCTTTGTTTCCAGTTCTGCTCAGAGAAGACCGCTTGACATGATGTTTGTTTCCTTCTCTCTCTGCCTGCTCAGTTGCAGACAGACAGCAGGAAAAGTGCATTGTTTTGTGTGAGAACCGACAGTTTGGGGCTCTGTTGGAGAAGGCTTCTCAAAAATTACACACAATCGAGCCAGTTTGCCTTTTATTGCTACCTTGTGGAAAACCAGCAGTTTCTCACCAATTTAACAAGTGCTATCCATAACATCCAAAAACCTTAAAGGCCTAGCACAGTCCTGCCTGGTTTTCGTATTCACGACGTACCTAGATGGAGATTTCTGCAGTCAGATCATATGGGAAGAGAAATTATTTCTGAGCGTATTTATGAAAAGGGATTGACTCCAGATCCTGGTATTTTGAGGACTGGACCAGTGCGGAGGCAGTGACTTTGAAAAGGTCAGATCTCTCAGATCACTAGGCCTAGAACTGAATGCTCTGAAGTAACGGAATCATGTCATTCTGATTAACATCTTGCTTCTCACTTCAGTTCTGTTCAAAGCAGATGCTAGCCCAAAAACCACTAGAGTTTAAAACCCCCGTCTGCGGCTCAGAAATCCCACCTTTTGAGAGGTATAAAGTATGAGGTCAACATGTTCAAACAAGGATGACATCAGGCTCCTACCCGAAAAAGTAGCTTTATGTTCAAAGGTGCTGGCACCTACAGATCTCCTGGCCGTCGACAGCAGCTGTGGTGCTCTCCAATTCCAAATAAAAAAATAATCAGACCACTTATTTTAGAAGCTTAAGGATTGGGGTTTTCAAACACATTTGAAGACATGAAGTGCCCAACTCCCAGAGAAAGTCAATGAGAGTTGGGTGCCTTTTGAAAAATCCCAGTCCAAATGTGGAGGTCAGTGCTCAATTTTAATCTCAATCTAACTTTGGTCGCTCTCCGGAATGACTGATAAAACCCGGCTCTCTTTGGCACTGCGGCTGGAAGATGGTAATCAGAATGCCAGGATGTTATGGTCTGTTTGCTCGTGGTCTGCCAGGGCTCAATACAGTACAAAATGCTTTCTGAGCCAGTCAAACATTTCACAACCACTTCTGGAGGAGAGACCAGAAAGGAATAAGCAAGTCTGCACCACAGCGGTTAGATTTATACACTGGGAAGGGGGGTGGAGAATGTCTGCTAGGGAACTTTCCTAACCTCCTCGAACGGTCATCGCAGCAGACACGACAGGCCTTCTGCCCAAGCCGGTTTGTGCCGCCAACGGGCTTCTGAAAAAAAACGGCTCAGCGGTTTCGTTTCACATCTGGATACACAAACACCATCAACAGAAAAGCAAGAAGAAAAGAAAGAGCAACGAGCGTTGCCGCTTGTGAGGTGGTTCTGTTTGTTTTAGTAGAAAAAGAACAAGCCTTTGGTTTAAACCTCAAGGGAGCAGTTTGTTGGGCTGCTGTTGAGTGATTAGTTTTATGCATCGTGGGCCTTGGTATAAAGCAGGGATCCTTCCCCTCACGCCCCTGGAACACAGCCAGGCTCTGGGGTCCCCCCCACCCTGTTTCCGATGGGCAGCGTTACCTAAGACAGAGCCGTGGGGTTAATTGACACTGTGGCCTACTGACCAATTTATGGGGGAAGGGGACTGCACATCCCCCCACCCCTTTTGCACATAGTGGCCTGGTGTAACTTTCACACCCCTTGTGAGTGCAAGTACCGTCAGGATCCCAGCTGCAGGGGATGGGCAGGGGGTTTGCTATAAAAATAAAATAATGGTGGAAGCTGCCTGCTTCTCTGGAGCAGGTGAAAGCCCGTCCATTGGCTACTCCCGCTCGTCGTCAACGGACTGATGGACTGTTTTCAAATCCCTCTCCCAGTAGTTCTAGGATTCTGGGGACTTCCCCCCTCATGATTTTAGGGGTTTTAATTGACATGATTTCCTGCTCATCCCCTTACTCCGGGAAGCAGCAGCCCCACAGATCCTGCTGGTTTTGCAGGTCCCAGAAGCCAGCAGTCACCTTTCCCCATTTCTTGGATGTTTCCCTACAGTAACCAAGCCAGATCCCGGTCAATTCCCTCACCCAGGGGGCTTGAGCACCTCCCAGTAGTTAGCAGTCTGCTGGGGCAGACGCAACTCTCAACAGAAGCCACTTCTCTGAGGCAGCAAATCCCCCACCCCCCAGATTCACACATTTAACACATCACTCTAAAGACACAATCTGCTTACGTGCAAGTGCTAGAGACACAACATCCACATCTCTCTGCTGTGCCACGCAGCATCACAACTACCTGTGGGGCAAACCGACCCCAACCCAACCCAACGACAAGCGTTCGCATTGAAAGTGCAGCTCTTTAGGGCTTATGCAACTGACCCAAGTCCTCTGTGCAAATAAGAGCCAGACACGTGCTCCCGGGAAGCTACGGACTCCGACGGCAAAGTGCCCAGCGGCGGCCCCTAGGGAAAGCTGCCGAAGAGGAAGAAACTCTTCAACCATGCAGCACAGCAGGAAGCGCCGGGATTGGGGTTCCTAGGGGCTGACCTGTTTAACCACCGTCCTTCCTTCCCTGGATTCTGGCCCCTAGGTGACACTACCAAAGTCCTCGTGGGATCAGGTCCAGGGCTCAGCAGGCAGAGGGGTCACCGCTATGCCTGCTAAAGGAAGCAAAGTGCCGTGGGGGAGCGGGAGTCAGTGACAGGTGCCTAATCCAGGACTGAGACCTACACCGGTTTCTGACTCACGCGTACCAGGCTACGCGAGAGCTGGCCCCAGACGCTGACCAGAAGGAAGCTAATTCAGCCAGTGTTCTCCTCAGCTCTCTGGGAGTGGACGGGGCTCAACACGCCAGCAGAGGGGAACAAACCCGCCACTCAAAGATGCTTGCTATCCTCCCGGCTAAAGTACTGTCAGCTCCTCACGGGCACAGCCGGATCCCACCCAGATCCTCCAAGCCTTTACCCTCCTACCTCTGATCTGAGACGCCGTTTGTACTTAAAAGCCATGAGCGTCAGCGCCCTGGCAAGCGGCCTGTACAGCTCCACCTTCCTTCAACAGGTGGCACTGTGACAGCTTCGTTCTCCCCAGTTGCTCTGTGCCTTGTCCCATCCTCTCTGGCTGCTCCAGGAGACTTCATCACAAAGCTGCCTCGGGGACAGAGGGCTCCCCGGGGCACTGATCTGCGTTCCAGGCGGTTTCATGCCACAGAGACACCACCCATTAAAGCTTGGGGCGCGTTCACCCCATGGACACCCCCTGTGGCTAGCTAGTGGCTTTCCTGGCCAGGGGAGTTCTCTTCTCTTTAGCACCTAATCTGAGATTCTCGTTGCCCGACGGCAGCTTGACAGGTGGCTCAGGACTGAAACCGAAAAGAGTCAGAAGGAAGGGGCGGGGGCGAGAGGCTTAAACCATAAGACGCGTGTTCACGCGTGTGCGTGTTACGTCAACATGTGCTTGAGGTTTACATGCTCCTCTCGGCAGAGAGAGAAGTAGATCAAGTCTCTGACAAAAATTCAAAGAGCTTTAGGGAGAGAGTTATAAAGAAATAAAAAGCTAAATAAATAACTAAGGGAGGCCCAGGAGGGAAAAGCACAAAGAATGTAAAAAATCCGTTAACAATATTTAAATAACTCCGTTTATAAAAAGGCAAATCGTTACGAGCTCCCCTCGTGATTTTTTTTTTAATTATTGATTTTTTTTTTTAAATATTTTGTAGCCAAAGTCAGTGCAAAGGAGTATAAAAGAAAAACAGGTCCATGCCCAACGGGAGGGGGCGGAGCTAGAGCCAGGGGGAGGAGTCACGGGGCGATCAGGGCGAAGGGGTAGGATTGAGTTAGCCTACACTTTGTGCTCGCCCCGCACTATATGGGAGGAGAATTCGTACCGATCCTGGCTGTGGTAGCCACAGATGTTGCACTCGAAAGGGTCTCTGAAGCCGTGGCAGCCCATGTGGATGGTGAACATCACGTGGTCCAGGAAGAGGATCCGGCAGTGCTCGCACTTGAAGGCTTTCACCTGCTCCCCCTCCTCGTTCACCACACGCAGGACGTCTTTGGCTGAGCTGGGCGTTGCTCGGGCAGCGGGGGTGCCCTCCTGCAGCTTGGGGTCCTCTTTGGCGTAGGCTGGGCTCTGCCGGCTGCTGGTGCAGTTCCCCACCGGCAGCTGGGAGGTCCGCTCTTCGTGGTTGCTCTCAGTGTCTGTGGAATCCTGGCAGCCGTTGCTGGGCGACACGCCCTGCTCGCGCCCCCGGTACACGATCTGCGCCCCCTCGGGAATGTCCTCGTGGCCTTCCGCGGCTTCTCGGCTCCCCGGGATTTCCAGCCGGCCCGGGATGGGCTGGATCTGGGTGTAGACGGAGCTGATCACAGGCGTGAGCTCCGAGATGCAGTTTGTGGAGGGGAGGCGGAGGGGGCGCAGGTGCTCGGCTCCCACAAACGACAGCGAGCTGCCGTAACTGGGGTCGATGGGGTGGTGGGCGGCCACCAGCTCCACGTCCTTCTCGAAGCTGGAGTTCACATCGAAGGAGAGGTCGGAGAGGTTGAATCGCATCTGCTTCTCCCCTGGGGACAAGGAGCAAGGGGTCAGAACCCGGGGCAAGCCCCACACGCTCCACAGAGATGAGCTCCGCTCTGCACGGCTCAGCCTGTGATCCCGTCACACGGCAACCCACGCAGGCCCGGGCCTCGGCACTGTCCAGCTACCGTGACTCAGCAGTAGTGCTACTACCCCAGGGGAGGGGGGGGTCAGCAGGGGGCGCTCTCCCCTCTTACAGTAGGATCAGGGCCCTGCTGCACACGCTGACCGCAGCGTCTCAGCGTGGTTGGGTGCTGCTGGAGGCACAGACTTCCCAGCGAAGGTCCCTGGTCAGCCCTCGGCATTACACCCCCTCCCCCCAAACGCCCCCGGCCGTTTCAAATGGAGGAGAGGTTCTACGCTGCCCCCTTCTGAACACCGCAGTGGTCCCAGTGCGGAAAGGTGCCACGTTCCCCCACCCCAGAGGTGGCTGCATTTCGGGGAGGTGAAGGATCCCCGTCTGTGCAGGGCCTGCAGGAGGAAAGCGCTGGGTAAGGTCAGTGGCGTTAGTACATACAGGGGGCCCCGCAGAGGCGGTCAGTTCCTTCACGTAGGGCCAAGGAACTGCTGCCAACCCCTCCCTCACCTCTCCCTCTGCTCTTCCCGGGAAGCAAGGGGGAGCCCCTTACCCACAAATTTCTGAGGTGTGGAGCGTTTCCGTTTGGTGAGGCTGTTCGCCAGCCGGTCGATAAACGTCGGCCGATCGGACGAGGGGTGAAGCAGAGAATCCGGCACCATCTCCAGGTCTCGCATCTCATCGCCTGCCAAGACAAGGGAAACCCACGTAGCCGATACCCGATGTGGGAGAGGCGAACAGGACCGGGGAGATCGCTTCCACTCCCCGCGCTGGAGGCGGGGCAGGTGAAGAGTGGGGCACATGGTCACACCTCTCCTTTTATCCACTGGGGGAAGGTCCATTGGCCCTGGCTCAGTCTGGAAACCCACTTCTTCCACGGATCAGTCCTCCAATGGCACCAACAGCAACCCCACCACAGGCTCCTT
The DNA here is from genome assembly GCF_027887155.1 of Malaclemys terrapin pileata. Classification (NCBI taxonomy): domain Eukaryota; kingdom Metazoa; phylum Chordata; order Testudines; family Emydidae; genus Malaclemys; species Malaclemys terrapin. Next base: position 2,253,615 of record NC_071527.1, on the reverse strand, counting down.
TGCCTGAACACCTCTCCCCGCTTGGCACCGGAACCGCTCTGGGGCAGGGACTCTCTCTCTGTCGGTGCTTTAAGCATCCCCTGTGCTAGAGAAGCGTCTCCACCCCCGCCGGCAACCTGTCGCTCTCACCGCTGCTGGCGAGGGGGCTTTTGCCATTGCTACTTGGGGCTGCGATCAGCCAATTGAAGCGTTATTGACTATCGCCCTCAGCTGACGTCCCAGGGACTGGCATGACCCTTGGTTCTACAACTCCCCCCTTGCCCTGCAGGGAGACCCACTCCCAAGCAGAGACCCTGCTACTGCCAACCGCGTCTCCGTGGACAGTGCTTCGACAGCGCGGCAGCAAACCCTCGGAGACAGATGGCTGCAGGCTGTTGGGGAAGAAAGGGCATGAGGTGCTCCCCAACTTGCCTTCCCCTGTTGGCCTCTCCAGAGTGCCAGGTGCCAACTTGGCATCTGACTCACACTTGGTGTTGTGTTTCATTTGGATTGTAAAGGCCTCAGCAGAGCCCTTCCCTTCCTATGGCTGTGAAGTCCCACCTATGAATCTGGCAGCCTAGAAACAATAATGATGGTGCGGAAAATTGGAACTACAGTCTCAGACCAACTGGCCTTTTAGCTAACATCCAGTGTAGTGTCAGATCTGCCCTCTCTCCAGGGGATTCTCCTGCCCTGGAGTCTGCAAAGAGAAAGCGTCACCGTAAGCCAGCTGTTCCGCCTTGGCAGCACGGCAGCCAGGTGAGGCTTTGCTAGCAGGGCGGGTCTTTATGATCCTTAGGGTTGATTTTTCCTTTGAACCAAGGTGCAGATGGTGGCACTAGCCAGCTCGTACGAGCTGAGCCCACGTTTCAGTTCCACAGAGCTGACGTGCGTGCGAGATACACGCCCACAATGCCAGGCCTGTCCCGCTGGGCAGAGATTCCAGTTTGGCCCAAGGTGGTCTGGCTGCAGGACGATCTCCTGAGCACGGAGGTGCTTTACACGCCGCTGGAGATTGTTAGATTTCAGAGCAGTTAGTTTGGTGCTGATCAGTTTGGGGATTATCCATTTGTTCGCAAGACCCCTGCTTTGTAAGGTTCAATCCTTTGCTTACTAAGCCTCAGGTGTAATAGAGCCTAGGAACGGCCAGACTGGGTGAGAACAATGGTCTGTCTAGCCCAGTGTCCTGTCTTCCGAGAGTGCCAATGCCCGGTGCCCCCGAGGGAATGAACAGAACAGGGGAATCATCGCGGGATCCATCCCCTGCCGCAAAGAGAAGCTAGAGCACGGTTCTGCATAGTAAAGTTTTGTTTGTTAATGGGAAATGCTCAAAGGTGTTTTCTCCTAATAGAATTAGTTATAAAAAGGTATAAGGTTATGCTGCAAGCGATCGACTGTACCAAACGACAGGCTCTGGGTAAGCGAGGGAATACTTTGCTCTTCCTTGGTCCCTTAGCACCTTCTATCCCAGGGTCTCCAGAGCATTAAGCCCTCCCGCTTCCAAGAGCCGTTATCCCATTTCATCGGTGGGGAAAAAGAAATGGGAAGTGACATGTCCCAATGTTACATAATCTAGCGTCAGTGGTGGAGCTGGGAACAGAACCCCGGAGTCCACACTCCCAATTTTCTACTCTAACGGCTAGTCCACCTGCCCTTCCAGAGCCAGGAAGAGAAGCCAGAAGTCCTGACTCTCCCCCCTGCTCTAAGCACCAGATGTCCCAGCAGGTGCCTGGACTAGCCAGTTACCGGACAGCGTACTGACCTTGCTGGCTGGCCAGCGACTGCTGCTCAGTGTTCAGACTCTGCAGATAGTTGTGGCACCGCTCCTTGTGCTCCTCCAGCGTGCTCTGCTGCTTGTAGCTCCGGCCGCAGTAGTTGCATTTGTAGGGCTTGCCGACTGTGGGGGAGGAGACTGGAAAAAATGAAAAAACAGATCCTGGCCATCAAAACAGATATTACACTGAAACCCAGCTATTACCCGGAAGCCGTCAAGCTACGTGCAGGCCAGCCACATGCGTGCAGCAACTCAGAGGGGTTAAGGGCGTAACACGGCTGGGATCGAAGTAGGCGGATTTGCCAAGGAGCCGGGATTGATGTGCAATGTCATTGACTAATCGAAGCGCCTCTTGGCGTTTGATGCCACAGCATGTCTGAGCTGGGCACCAAATCGGTCAGGCCCTTCTTGCAAACTCCACATGGACCCTTCACATTCTAGTCCCGCAACAGCTTTTCTAAATCTGTACAATGTACCAGTTAGTGTCTCATGCATGTGTCAGATTTAAAATGCCGCTGTTTTGAGCCAAGAGCTGAGGAGATGTTTCCTCTGGACTAAACGAACACGCCAGCATGCCTGGCCTAGTCCTCGCAGGAGGCAGGCAAGCTTGATCCCTTCTTTACAGATCAGGGGACAGCGGGCCAACACAGGTAAGGTGTCTGGCTGAAGACTGCGGCAATCCGTGACGAGTTAGGAACTCGAACCCAGGCCACTCACCTGGCTCTAGTCATTGGGCGAACGGCCTTTCCAGAGCCAGGATCGGAACCCAGGAGTTCTGCCCCCCCCGGCTCCTTCACCTCATCCCAAACATGTCACTGATCTCACTCCCCCTTGTTGAAGGTTTCTCTTCGCACAGCAGCAAGGCGTCAGCTGCTTCTGGATTTTGAAAGGGGAGGGGAAGCTTTGAGCTTGTGGGATGCTGATTCGGGACGCCAGCCTCCTCTGACTCGTCCTCTCTCTCAGCTGCCCAGCCGCACTGTCCTGCCCCTCTGGCGTAAGTGTGGCTGGTCTGCAGGATTGGCCCCCGGAAGCCAGGGCAATATTTACAAGTGCTGCCGCAGCCCTGCTGGAAATCCCCAAGGCTTTGTCACACCCGCGCTGTGCCTGCTGCAGCTCACCACAGACCGGCCGGCTGGTTTTGTCTGGGGACGGCCTGTGAGCTCGAAAGCACTGGGAAGAGCGACGGGTCCGGAGCAGCACTCTGACCTCTGCTAATTTCCCCACTGATGGCTGATGGTTCTCTCAGGTTCGACAGACACAGCAGAGCCATGCAACGTTTTGGGCCACGCGAGCCGGGCACGTGCAGGTTGCACTGATGAATTAGTATGGAGCTTTCGATATAATCGTTACACCCTGCAGGGGCAGACAGCAGTCCTGGAGACCCCACACCCTGAGCATCTGATGCAGTCCGTGCAGAGGACGGGGAAGCACTTTTGCGTTGTTTTAAGACAATTTGCTGCATTAGGATGGACCCTGGTGCCGAGGAGAAGCCAAGAATGGAGCTGCGTTTTGCTAGGCCTTGCACAGACAGAGCAGGGGACAGTCCTTACCCGGAAGAACTCCGTCAACACGGACAGGACAAAGGGGGATATAAACGTCACGGGAGCTCCATTGGGGGAGGGGGCGTTCAGCAGGCCGGGATATGCTCAAGGGAATGAAAAGGGAAGGGAGAAGGGGACAGATCATGGGAGAAGGGCAGAAGTGGAGTTTGTGGATGCAAATCCTGCAGGTGAACGTAATACGCCTTCTGTGACTCATTCACTCTTAGCAGTGACGCTCAAAATCTTTGATCCCCATACGCATGAGGCACGGGCCCCTAGCTGCACATTCCTCTCAGCCGACAGCTCGCAAGTGTTCCCTGTCAGAGGAATCGGGAAGCTGCCCAGATCCCACCCTGCTGGCGTGGTGGCCACAGAGGCTATTTTATGTCCATCCAGTGGGGGATTTTGGCCACCTCCTGCCCGGAGGGAGCAGTTCTGCCCCGGCAAAGAGCGGGACGCGCCAGGCTGAGGTGTCTTTTCCTACAGAGACGTTCTAGGGAGCGTGGAGCTTCCCTGAAACCCTGCCAAGGCCTTTTACACGAGTTCTAGGTAAGCGGGAGCCATCACAGTGCTTGACATGCCTGACCAGCCCTGTGCCACCACGGCAGCTTATAGTACTTGGGACTAGACTCCACTAGCGACAAGCTGCCTCCCCCGGGTCAGAGCTGAAAAAACCGACGGCCCCGAGGTTCTGCAGCAAGTCAGCGGCGGCGCTAGGGCCAGAACTCGGGAGTCCTGACTCCCAGGCGAATGCTCGAACCACTTTAACCTTTGCCCAACGCTCTGCAGGAAAGGGATGGGGGGGCGCAACCAGCACACAGCTATGGAACTGGAACACGCCATTACCGCCGAGGGTGAGACGCCCCGCCGGGAAGAGCGTGGTCTGATGGGTACAGCGAGAGGCTGCAGGTCAGGATTGCTGGGTTCCCTTTTAGACCGGAGCTAGAGTAGCATTCTGCTTTGCGGTCTACTTCTCTGAAACTGTCAAGTGTGCGTACGGGTGGGGGTGGGGGTGTTCCTATGCTTTTAGCCAACTACCAGAGTAATCTTCTGATACTGGCCCCATTTGCGAGACTCAAACGCTTTGCCAGAGTTCTCCGAACCATTCAGAGGAAGTGCCTGCGTGGAACGAAACCGTCGCTCATCAGATACGGTGGCACCTGCGTCACGAACGCACCGTCTTGGGGTCTGAGGCTTGGGTGGAGTTTTTCCCCTCGCTGAAACCGCCATGCTCAGACCTGCCCGAGCCAGACTTATTGAGTCATGTTACAGAAAACGCTTATTTGCTTTGCGACGTGTGGTTTAACCTTTAACGACTCTGATTTGTCAAGAAAAAAATGTTTGCCCCTCATCCGCTCACGCAGCTGGAACTTTACCATTTCAAGTTCTGCACGCTCATAAAAATCACGTCCTATGTATGAAGCTCCTTTCATTGGAGGACCTCAAGGGTGCTTCGCATAGACTCAAATATCAGGGTTGGAAAGGACCTCAGGAGGTATCTAGTCCAACCCCCTGCTCAGAACAGGACCAACTCCAACTAAATCATTCCAGCCAGGGCTTTGTCAAGCCGGGCCTTAAACACCTCTAAGGATGGAGATCCCACCACCTCTCTAGGGAACCCATTCCAGTGCTTCACCACCCTCCTAGTGAAATAGTGTTTCCTAATGTCCAACCTAGACCTCCCCCACTGCAACTTGAGACCATTACTCCTTGTTCTGTCATCTGCCACCACTGAGAACAGCCGAGCTCCATCCTCTTTGGAACCCCCCTTCAGGTAGTTGAAAGCAGCTCTCAAATCCCCCCTCACTCTTCTCTTCTGCAGACTAAACAATCCCAGTTCCCTCAGCCTCTCCTCATAAGTCATGTGCTCCAGCCCCCTGATCATTTTCATTGCCCTCCGCTGGACTCTCTCCAATTTATCCACATCCTTCTTGTAGTGTGGGGCCCAAAACTGGACACAGTACTCCAGATGAGGCCTAACCAATGTCGAATAGAGGGGAATGATCACGTCCCTCGATCTGCTGGCAATGCCCCTACTTATACTTATTCACACACCTTAGGTAAGCCTCCAGGTTCTGGCACCAGGGCCAGTATTGTTACCCCCACTTTACAGAAGGTGGAAACTGAGGCCCAGAGCTAGGAAGTGAGGTCAGAGAGTCAGCAGCAGACTTGGTGACAGCCAGTCCTCTGCTCTCGCTCCTACACCATACCCAGTCTCAAGAAACCAGAGTTGTACTACCCAGTTCTCCAACATGGGAAGGGATCTTAAGAGAATTAATACATCCTAGGCTTCCTCATTTCAATCTGAGTGGGAACACAAGGAGACCCTTCTCTAGGGTGTCTGGGCAGGGACTAACTAACTGACTTGAAAGCGTAGCAGCCATAGTGGCGCTGTCAGGCCAGAATAAACAACCCTGTATAATCCTAGCTCCTGTAACCACCTCCTAGGTCAGCACTTGGTACATTTCAATTCTAGCCTGAGACCTGAGCCCATCTCAGGCCCTTCCCCACTCCTTATGAAATGCTCCACACTGCAGCTGGGGCCCCAGGACGTGGGTTACTAGTTAAATCTCTCTCACCTTCAGTTCCACGTCAGTTCCAAGCTGCCCAGATGGGCAAGAATGAAAATCTAGACAGAACCGAAAAGCTGATCCCCTTGCGGGAGTTTATTGCTGTGGAAGTCAACTACATTCTAACTGCCTTTGTGACGCAGACGAGCGACACGTTCACTTCCTCTGAATGGTTCGGAGAACTCTGGCAACGCGTTTCAGATTCTAGTAAATGGGGCCAGAATGACTGTTAGTTGGCTAAAAACACAGGACCCCAACCTCCGCCCACCCACACATCCACTTCACAATCTCAGAGTGGAAGACTGCAAAGCAGTCTACAATGTAACGTAATTGTAACTAAATTATAAACCATGTAGAGGACACCACACTGGGAGGGTTGCGTGCATTTTGGAGGACAGGTTTAAAATTCAAAATGGCCTTGACAGAGCGGAGAATAGGCCTGAATTCAAAATGATGCAAGTGCAAAGTACTTCTCTTTGGAAGGAAAACTCAAATGCACAAACTCCAAACGGGGAAATAAGTAGCTAGGCGGTCGGACTGCTGAAAAGGATGGGGGGCTGTAGTGGATCACAAAGTGAATATGAGTCAACACGGCAATGGACTTGCAAAAGAGGCAAATATGATTCTGGGGTGTTTTCACAGGAGTGCTGTATGTCCCGCTCTCCCAGCCAGAGAACTGCGTCCAGTTCTGGGCACCACACGTTAGGAAAGATGTTGACAAACTGGAAAGAGTCGAGAGGAGAACAACAAAAACCTCTTCCAAAAACCTGCCGTGAGGAACGGTTACAAACAAACCCTGGGCAGGTTTAGTCTGGAGAAAAGGCGACGGAAGGGGGTCAGAGAACAGTCTGCCAGTACATGAAGGGCTGTTACAAGGAGGATGGTGATCGATTGTTCTGCAGGTTCACTGAAGGTAGGACAAGTAATGGGCTTAGTCTGCAGCAAGGGAGACATCAGGAAAACCTTCCTAACTCTAAGGGGAGTTCAACTCTGGAATGGGTTTCCATTACTGGAAGCTTTTAAGAGCAAGTTGGACAAACCCCTGGCGGGGCTGGTCTAGGTTTACCTGGGCCTGCCACAGCGCAGAGCTGAGCATTCGAGTTCCCTGCCAGCCCCGCATTTCTAGGATTCTACACTTCCAATGCAGAAAGGTACGAGTCACACGCAGGACACTGCAGGAAATGTCTGGCTTTGGATTTTAATAGAGGGAAGTTATGTGCAACTGTCGGGTTCTTGGGAAGATGCCAAATACAGCCTGGGCACCACCACATTTGGGCACCCAGACCCCAAGGAACAGCCTCTGTCCCAGCAAAGCAACAATGAGTAAGTTTGCACAAGCCATTGTTTGGCAGCTGCAAGTAGGAACTGACCAAGGAAACCTCACAACATGGAACTGGCTTGGAGACCAGGGATGAAATTCAGCCTTGGGGAAAGACTGGGGCATCTTCACTGAAGCCCAAGAAATTGACACCCTTGCTGTGGTTATACAGGGAGAGGATGGATGGGTTTGGACTGGCCCCGCCCCAGACAAAATGGTGCAACTAAGTCCAAGATTGTCATCAATACTGCATGTCGGGAGCAGATGACCACTTGTTGATGCCCTACACAATGAGAAAGCAAGCGTCATCGCCACACCTGGCTTCCTCCATGATCTCCCCAGCTTCAGAGCTGGATCAAACCTCAGCCCAAGCTATTTAAGAAGTCAGCGTTAATTTCAGCCTGAAAACACCTACTTACAAATCACTTCGGAGGAGTTGATTGCAGCTATAAACCCCTTCCTCCCTCCCCAACTAAACAGCATTATTTTGATACAGCAACCAAAAATCTGTTTAACCCAGCCCCAAGGGAGATGGGCTAATGTAGTCTGCAACCACAGACAGGCGGCTTTGTGTTAGAAATAGGAATTATTTCCCAAATCTTTAGCTATTTAGATGCTAGCGACTTGACTAAAAGTTCCATTGTCTCTCATTAGTCTAGCGCTCTCAGCTCTTATGTAAATAGCTCCCTGAATGCCTTGGTTTGTTTGTTTTTAATCTGCATTTATTTTTGGCTTCAGAAAAATCTTTTGAAAACCAGGCTGGGGTCCTGAGTTGGGTTTTCTAGCGTTTTGAAGTTCCAGGACGAAAAGCCCCACAGTTATTTTCCCTTCCGGGGGAATCTGCCTTTAGATCCAAAGCTTTTCTCTCTCTCCTGACCTGGCCAGTACTGTAGAGTGCTCTGGGCAGACCACTCCCAGTTCTTCACAGAGAGATGGCAGAACACGCATGACCCAGACCAGCTCCCATTTGCAAAGGAGTCTGGGTTTCAGCATTCATTTCTGACAATGCTGGTACGGGTCTCTGAGCACCAACCTGTTATTTCCTGAGCTGGGCTCCCTCACACCCTCACTAACGCACCTCGGCTCTGTCCAGGAGCAGCCGCTTGCTCTCCTGGGACCAGCCTTCACCCGAGTAGAGAATAAGTATCCCTCTATGGTCACATGGGGGGAATTTGTGACAAAGAGGCAGGATGATGTAATGGTTAGAGAACTGGATTTCTGGGTTCTATTCCCAGGTCTTCCACTCGTTGGCTTTGTGACAAGTCACTTCATTTCTCTCCCTCCGTTTACCCAGCTGAAAAACAGGTGCAATACCACTTACCTACTTTACAGGATTGCTGGGCATAATTTGTGTCTCCGAGAGCCTCCCTCCCACCACCGCTTTCGTCTGTCACCTGACTGAATGCTCTTTTGGCCAGGGACCAGGTCTGGTTCAATTGTCTGTACAGCACCTAACGCACGGCTGATGGCAAGCAAACATTGCGTAATGATTTCAAGGAAGTAAGGGGGTTATTTTGACTGTCAAGTCTCTACAAATCCTGAGGAGGGGAAAAAGTTTCTTCAGAAAAGACTCTACAGTAACCTGGGGAAAGCTCTCGTGTGAACGCAGGCTGCCGTGAGGAGCAGCAAACGCTAAAACGGAAGGCGGTCTCCAGGGACAGGAGTCTCATCACAGCTGTCCCGTGTGGGGGATGCAGCTTCTGATCTATTTCAGAACGACGCGGCACGTTTGATCTGGATTTTAAAACTTCACTCTCTTCTGAGATTACAGCCTGGCCATGCCCATGGGGGACAGCATGAAACGCACATGCCTCTAGCTAAGGGGGTGGAGAGGAAAACCAGCCCCCAGTTCCCTTCCAGCAAGGCAGGGCAGCCCCCTTTCTGTGGCTGAAAAATCCACACACCGATGAGACTTTTTCTTAATAATTAGCTGTTCTAAAGATGAATGATGTTTGATATTCTAAACCAGACCAGGCCTGTCCTATTCCATGCCCGATACAAGAAGAACTAAGGCCCTAAGGTAACGAGGCGGAGGGACATTAGTGCAGCCCTGCGACTGCACCAACTGGCCTCTGAAGCACAGGAAGGTTGACGCATGGGATTCTCACCTCAGGAGACTGGGTTCGAATCCCGACTTCACTCCAAGAATGTCATGAGGGACTCTGCTATTGCCAATCTGATGTGGAAAGCGCACGGGTAGCAGGACAAAACCCTATAATCAATGGATAGCCTCAGGGGAGACGTGTAGCAGCCACCCTCCCTGGCTTGAATGGCTGATCTGTCCAGCATATACCTGGGAATGTTTGGCGGGTCTTTGCTTAGGAGGTGGCACGGCCTAGAACAGGGATGGACCCTTTGCCCTCCTTCTGCCAGCACGTTGGCAGGTCACAGCCAGGGCAAACGGCTCCTTTTCGCAAGCACCAGGTTCACCTTAAGGAGAAGGGACGAGAGCCTGGGTGCTCGCAGTGCAAAGCTCAGAGCCAACATGACCCACGCCAACTGCGGGATCCCTTGCCAAGGGCCTCATTCACAGCCACATGCTACCAAATGCAACTGATTAAGGCTGGTCATTTCACCTTTATGTACACCCAGCTCCCAAAATGGGGCTGAGTGACACAATGCACAAAGCAACCTACGGAACTCACTGCCCCAAGGTATCACTAAGGCCAGGAGCTTAGAGAACTAAAACAAAAACATTCATATAGATAATGAGACCTTCCAGGTACAACAGAGAATAAGACAAACAGGAACCCCCATGCTTCAGGGCATATATCAGCCACTAGCCATCAGGGGTCAGGCAGTAACTTCCCTCAAGGGCAAATTATTCTGTAATTGTCCACTAGGGGATTCCCTGAACCTTCCTCTGAAGCAAATGGCCTTGGTCACTGCTAGAGACAGGGTACTAGTTTAAACAAGGACCACAGGTCTGAACCTGTATAGCAAATTCCTGTGCTCCACTCTCCCCAAAGAACTGCACTTACTGACCCTTTCTAAAGCGGCTCGTTAGCAGCCACCCCTCTACAAATGCAGGGACAACCGAGATACCTGCTGGTGCTATGACACACGTACGGCGCAAGTGTCAAAGCACTTTGTTCTGCTATTTTTAAATCCCATTTTGTAACTCTTCCCCTGTTCGGAAACAAACAGATTCCTGCTGAGCTTGGCAGGTACCTTCCGCCCTGCTCCCGAACAGATCGAGCAGAGCCGTCGCCATGAACAACCAGGAGAAGCTGGGGGTGGAGGGGAAGGGAACAGCTGATGTTGATTGCTGTAGACTGAAGGCCTCAAGGCAAACAGGCCGCAGCTCAGCCACCCCTAGCAATGTACAGCGGTCTCGGTGCAGAGAAGAGAACGGTCTCTGTTACCTGGCTTTTCTCAACCTCCAAATAAGCCTGGATAAAACAGGCAGGCTCTTGGCTCCTTCTGGAGTCAGTCTCATTAAGGTTTCTGCTCCCAGCCATTGACTGCTTTTATTTATGTATTTTTTGACGGGGACGGTCTGGGGGAAAGGCTCTTCTTGTTACTGGCTCCCTGTTATCCCTGCAGCCCTAAGCCACTAATCTCACTTCGTCCCATTGGGGGAAACTGACCAGGAACAGCGTCAAGATGGTCAGAGAAGAATCGTTACAATAGAAACGCCTGCCACGTTCAGTCCAACGTTTCACCAGCAAGTCGACTTAGTTTTGCTAAGTTCCGGTTTACGCAGGGACACCAGAGTTTGTTCCCTGCCCTGCAGAAATATCCAGAGATGCAATGGGTCCAAACCCACTACCTGGCTGTACAACCCACCAAACAACAGAGCACTAAAATCTCGCCCGTCGCAGGTTAATCAGAGATCGATCCCTGGGCAGGGTTCTTGCTCTGGGGTTGCTGGTGGCCTCACGTTTTTCAGATGTCCCTTTGGCATCTTCAGGCAAGTCACCGATGGAAACAGACAGGTTCCCAAAAGATGGGAAGACAGAGCCGTCAGCCCCAGTGAAAGGAGAGCTTGGGGGCTGCAACATGAAGCCCCTTGCGTGGGGCTGTTAAGATAATCAGGGCTCTCCATCAAGGCCACGGACGGGGAAAGAGTCCTGTGGCAGCTAGTAAAGGACCCTGGGCAAGACCCTGATCAGAAAAGTTCCTGCAGAGGTTGGTTTTCTTTAAAAAGAAAAGAAAAGAAAGAGGAAGCCGGCACACGAGACGCCTGTTTCCCTTTGGCACTCGAAAGGTTAAATAGGAGAAAGTCACAGATGGCTTCAAACACCTGTGTGAACTTTAAAAGCCCAAGGGCGGAGCAGACACTCAGGCACACAAGTCAAGGGAAAACGAGCAGAGCTCAGAGGGAGCTGGTATCTTTCCCTCCCACCCCACGCCCTCAGCCAGCTGTTACATCACGGAACCCAAGGGAAAAGCCCCGTCTCAAATGCCACGTTGAAAAGGACACTGTCAAAACAACAACAGAAAACCCCTGCTGCTTGTTTCCATTGGACAGGGCCAGCCCAGCGGTGCACCTGAAGCTGATAGGACACCAGTGCGAACATGAGACAACCCCGGGCTCTCCTCTGCGATATGGAGGTGTGGCCCCAGAGAGCCAAGCACCATCCTGGGCCAGGGAGAAACCACTTTGTTTTCAGTCCATTTGGGGAAGTTCCCAGACTCTTGGCAAGACCCCAGTGGGGGTCCCACTGCACCAAACTCAGCGGACTGAGGTGGAGCCACAAAGTGACTCGCTCAAAGCCAGGGAGCCCGTTGGGAGGACAGGCCTACACGGGAAGAAGGCTGGGCCAGCGGTTAAGGTGCCGGCCTGGGATGCGGGTTCAAGTCCCTGTGTGACCTTGGGTGAGGTTTTTACTCTCTCTGGGTCTCAATTCCCCTCTGTGAACCGAGGACAACAGCACTTCCCTCCCTCGCAGCAGGGAGGTGGTGCGGAGAGAGAGACTGACCACCGGGGGGTGCTCAGATATGCTGGTGATAGATGGAACCCAGGAGTCCGGCCCCCCACGCTACCCACCTGAGTGCGTGCGGAGGTGGCCGGTGAGCGCGTCTCTCCGGCGGCAGGCGTAGTTGCAGAAGGGACATTTGAAGGGCTTCTCGCCAGAGTGCAGTTTGATGTGCCGCAGGAGGTTCCCCTTCTGGGTGAAGGAAGCTCCGCACTGGTTGCAGTGGAACGGCCTCTCTCCTGAAACGCAAGCAGTTCGTGAGACCCCCGCTCCCCGGGGCGGGTTACAAAAACCTTCTGAACGTTTGCCCTGAACTGTCCTGCTGGGTGAGGGGCGTCGGACTGACCGCCTGGCAGGGAAGACGTCCCCCCCCCAGCCCCTCTATGCGGGACCACTGTTAAGTGCCCACGGCCCATTCAGTCCTTAGCGTCTCTGCCCCGGCCGCTCACCCGTGTGGCTCCGTTTGTGCACCATCAGCACGTTGGGGCCGATACACACCATCCCGCAGATGTCACATTTCAGCTTGCCGTTGGGTAGCCGGATGCCGCCCGGAGAGTGAGGCTCCTGGCCCGTGCCGTCACAGTACCCCAGGGGCTCAGAGAGGGAGTCCTCCACAATCACGCTGTCCTCTTTCTCGAGGAGGCGGTCGTCCTGCGACAGCAGCCTGCTCGCTTCTTCATCACTGTACATTTCCACCTTGATAGAGTTTGCTGCAGGGGGATGGGAGGGACAATACATAAACACACAGGAAATGGAAAAACCTCCATAGGCAGTTTAAAACAACCAATATCACGGACATTGTGGGTGTCACGGCAAAGAAAACAGGGAAGGAAGTTAAATGATCTGCTTGTCAGTAACTCGACTGGCTAAGGGTGCCTAAGGACACCGCCCCTCGTGATACTTCCTGGATTGCTCCAATTTCCACTGGAAAACCGGGCAACCCCCCATCACAGGGCATTAAAGAAACTGACGGCTCGCAGGAGGCAAGAGTCACAAGACAACAATCGAGACACAACAGTAACGTGGCGAAATGGAACACGAAACTTTTCTGTTTTCGATCGTCAGGGTTGGCAAGTAGCGCCGAGAGACCACCACCAGGGTGAGAAGGGGCATCCGAGAGGAAGCTGAAGACGACGGGTTCCCGAAAGCAGTCACCGGGCAAGACACCACGTCTGAGCGCTGACAGAGGAACAGCTGCATGGCAGGGCCAGTAAATCACATCCCCCCCCCAGAAGATTTGCATGAGAACGAAGGGATGGCTTGTGTCCTTTAAACTCGCACAGCACGCAAGCCATCCCATCGGTAAAAGTAGGAAAAGCGAGCAAGGCAGCGCACCGAGCTCCTGAAGCCAACAGCTCCATTTTCCCACTAGTGACGGCCAAGCGGTCAGAGCAGGCCTTGAAACGCACGCGTCCAACACAGGACGTGCGTTCCTCATGGAGTGCTTTGCGCCGACGTCACACTCGCAAGGGAACTCAGCGACCCAAGTGGCAATTCCCTGAAAGTCGACAAGCGTGTGAGCAGCCGCATGACAGCAACGGGAGCACGGATGTAGGCATACCTGGTGGGGGTGCTAGGTAGCTACAATGGTAGATGCTATGCAACAGGGCCCTGGGTTACTAAGAAGGGCTCTGGAAAAAAGGGGGTGTGTGGTGAGCCGGGGAAAGACACGTGCATTACAGAGGAGAGCTGGCCAGACTGGCCGGGGGCTAGTGAAAACGAAGCGGGAGAAGGGCTGGGGCCATGGAAAGGGGTCCTGCTTCTGGAAGTGGGGCTACATACACCCCTGCCCCGCACCCTGGCGGAATGAGGAGGGGAGTACTGCCCACCGAGGTTTATGGGGACAGTTAGCCAGGCAGATCAGTGGGGCTCTTTGTTCCTGCCTAGGTGATCTGTACAGCACAGTTTGGGGGGTTTCTAACTGACACCGCACAGTATACCTGAGCTCCCGGCCCCCCGGTGGCAAGCCGCGTCCGTGCACGCGTCACACGGCCTCCTGGTTGCTACCTTCCTTCGCTTCTGCAGCATCGCAGGCTGAGACTGGAAAGCAGAACGGAGATGCCAGCCATGACCTACATTCCCAGCTATTCTAATGATCTGTGGAATGCCACTGATCAAACAGCCTTCGGAAGACAACTGGACAGCAATAGCTCCCTGCAAGGTAGAGCCTCGTGGGCAGAGGAAGGGCTGGGTCTCCCTGTCCCCACCCTGCTCCTTCCCCAACGTTTTCTGAGCAATCTCTCCCCAGATCTTTGGTGCTTTCAGGCCATCCTGGGCAGGGTAGTTTTCAGAGTGGCTGGGGAGACAGGAGAGAGCACCCCAGCCCACTAACGCTAGTCACCCCCTTAACAAGACACAGCAACTCCATCTGGGTGGCGTTAGCCTCACGTGAAGCATGTTTCACCTGGACAGCAAGGTCTGTGCACGACTCAGCTTAGAAGTTTCCTGCTGTTTTAAGCCGTCCCCGTCAGCCAAGAACTAGGGGGAATTTCCTCCGGGGATTCCTGATGCTGCTCTTTAGACAGCAAGACCTGCTTCTTTGTAATGGAGACCCCCCCCCCCAGCTGGTTTCCTAGTGCTCCGGCGAGGGCTGGGGTGGGCCAGTGAGAGACGGGGAACTGAACAGGTCACCCCACGGGAGGGCAGACCACCACTAAGCCACAGAGAATTTTAATTGCCTCCTTTCAAATATCAGAGTCCGATCTCTTCCATGTAGCGTAATAGATGTGGCTGTTCCTGACCTCTCAGCATGCCGGGAAATTGATGGGCCTGAATTTCGGATTACAAACAGAGGGGCTTTTCTCCCGCTTGGAGGGTAACGGATGTTTGGATTTCCTCACAGCGCCTGCGTTGCCTTCTGGAGACGGGTGTGAGGGCTGGACGTGGGACTAGTCACCCTGAACTCCAGAGGACTAATCCCAGGTTTGATGCGGACCCCACCCCCCGGAGCAATGCAAGCAACGTCCTTGTGCCACAGGGACAATTCTTACCTCTGGCCTGGGGGGGTTCAGTGAACGGATGGACCATACTATGGAGAACTCGGCATGGATTTAGCGCGGTGAGTCAACAAAAGAAGAGGACAGTGATTTGAATATCAATGGCATTAGAGCCTTAATCACGAGCCAATTTGGGGCAGGGCAGGCACGTTCCTGCAGGGTGCGTTGGCCGGGATGCTGCAGGTTCTCACTGCCCTTCGGTGGCATCTTCCACTCAGGTGACCTCCTGAGACCACAGGCTCAGCATTGACACTCTTCAGCCCCCTGGCTCTCCACAAGTGAATCCCAACCACAGTCTGAAAGTGACCGGTCCCTACTGCCTTCCCAGTGAGCGGGTGGCCCCAGTGCAAGCGAGGCAGCCGCTTGGACTGTCCGGAGAAGGATGGTGAATGCTACATTCCCTTTGCACGTCTCTGGTGCCTTTCACCCAAGGATCTCCAAGCGCTCTAGGAGGCCCCGATGACAGATGGGGGAAATGGAGGAATGAAGAGTGGAAGGGACTCGTTTGAGGTTGCTTTAGGTCAGTGGCTGAGCTGGGTTCTGGCTTTCCAGTCCCCGCTGTAGCTAATGGACAATGCCGCCTCCCAAAAATCTCTTGGAGAGAGGAACAAAGCTTCTCCTCGGACTTGGGCAATAACAGATTGCCTGGCACACCACCGGTCAAGCCTGCTGCTGGACATTGGCTGGGATTGACTCTGAGGCTGAAACGCTTTCTTGGGGGAAAGCACAAAGTTCAAAACACACCACATTCCACTGGATGCATCCTGGAGACACAGCACGAACGGATGCCTCTGTGCACAAACACGAAGTGAAAAGCTCCTCTCCCTTGGCAGGAGCTGCCCGGATACGCGGATGTTTGCTGCACTTTGATTTTTTCCATCCCCCGGGGACTGTAATTTTCTTTCTGGGCAGAGGGAGGCCAACTATTGTTCTGCCAGTCTCCTTTCAGAACCAATGTGGAGTCCAGTCTCGCTGGAGCGCGATTCTCCGCTGGCAGAGCAGGTTATATAATATTCCCGCTCCTCTGGGGCACAATGCTTGCTGGATGAACCAGCTGTGAAGTCAAGTCAGATCAGGAGCAATACCATCACCAGCTTCCCTCTGTTAAAGGGGAAGAGAGCTCTCTTTTTCTTTAGGTAGGTCCATGGGGTGGATTCCCTCTGCTTATGACCAAGTTGCGTGTGTCTTTGGGTTTTCCTGCATGAGACCTACAATTGGATTCTTTGGGGGAGGCCTTCTAACCCTTTTTATAGGACAAGAACCACATGCCAAATAATAGAGGAGAAAGGGGACCAGACCAGGGCTAATTCACCCTGCTTTGGGTCTAACTTGTCCTAGCACCCTTAGGGCAACCTCCAGATCCAAGCATCTGGGAGCTGCTGGAAGCACATGGTGAAAGTGGATGATCTATACGGCAATTTCTCTTTTATGGAAAGGAAATTCCGTGCTTATGGAAGAGAGGAGAGATCACAGTGAACGATGGTCAGTTTCAATTTGGGGGAGAACTGAACTCAGGGCTTGCAAGCGGAACAGGAATCAATTCTCGGTTCTCTTGCTTTAATGCTATTTTTATTAAAGGGACAACGGTGCTCAGAGCTGTAGGGAGACTCGGCCACTGCCCAGGAAGCTTGTGATGTAAATAGCATGTTTACAATTGAAGCCTACATCAGCCTTGCTCAGCTCCACTTGTCCTAGGGTCATGCCATTTTTGACATGCAAGTGACACATGAAATTTCTCAGCAATTGCTGCAGTGAAGGGTGGGCGAGCAGACTCAGGATTTTGGGGGCAATTTTGAAATCAGACCTGCCTATTTTACCGACGTGGGCTCTGAAATGTATTTTAAAAAGAAGCTTAATTCACCTTTGGACCGTGGAGCAAGATTTCAGTCACAACGCAGAGACTTACCAACTTTCAACTGGAAGTGCGTCCAAACCCCATTGCTACTCCCCCCCCCAGCCTGGCTCATCACTCAACCTAGCCACGCCCACGTCTCGGAAAGTCCAAGCAGCAGCAGCTTGTCACAGACAAGCCTTTAATGGGCCACGCCAGGGTGACGCCATGCTGTGACGTTAAAGTTCCGCAGAGGAGGGAGACGACGTTTCCCGAGAGCGCTGAAGATAGATCTTGAGCAGGAGAAAAAAAACCCAACAGGAACTGGATGGACTTGACGACATCTGCAATCTCAGATGATCAGAGGTTGCAAGTCATCGGTCACAGCTGGCGTTAAGACAGCATACGCCTTCGATTTTCAGTGGAACGCAGCAGGCTCCTTTCATCTCCTAGGCCCGAGGTTAAGAGTTAATGTTCGCCAACCTACCAACATGTGCTTAAGAGCGGCTGCTCCTAGCCCTCTCCTTTGCCCATCCCTTCACCAACCCGGCACTGCATACCCCAGGACTTCCAGCTACCGGACGCTTGCTTAGCAAGCCGGGCTAGGCAAAGCTCCGGACGCACACGAGGGCAGAGCTGCTGATGTCCAGAGTCATGTTCTCGCGCCAAGATCTTGTTTCAGACATTGCTAGCTCTTTTAACCGATTGTCTGGAGCGGGGAGCATACGTTGGTCTCGTGCTGAAGAGGTTTGTTTCAACATGCCCAGCAGCTTTCAGAAACCTACCATAGCTACAGAAACAATCCCTCTCCTGCTAAAACACACTCCCAGCTGCTACACTTCTCTAGACACACGTTATCCACTCTCCACTGGCTCTGAGTGCAGAGAGCCCGGTCACAGGAATAACTACACCTCCAACTCCCATTGAGAGGGGTAATGGGGAGGTGGCCCTGGTCCATTTCCAATACATCAGACCTGGTGGTTGCAATGAGACTTCGTTCCTATGTAGCCCCTGGGGTTCAGCCCCCCCGAGTGAACTCCTCTCCTGTTAACAGAGGCAGGAGCACGCAGCTGTTTTGGTTCTGTGCCAAACGAACAAATGAAGCTTATTTGGGGAGTATGGAATTTAGCACGGCAGGGTTACACACAGGTGACTTTAAATCTCAAGGCAGAGAGGCTGGTAGCTCAGGTAAGTAACCCCATTGCAGCTCTGAACACAAGAACTGAAATCAGAATTTATCCTCTTCAGTTTGAAAAGTCAAATTCTAAAGGAAATTCAGGGCACCAAGCTCCCTGGTCGGCCTAACAGAGAGCCCAGCCTGCATGTGGTGAGGAGGACGGTGTACTCACCACTCAGGGAGCGGCTCGGGGAGGAGGACGGTGTACTCACCACTCAGGGAGCGGCTCGGGGAGGAGTGCTGGCTGTTTGGGGTGCTCACCGTGGGTCCCACGAGCGCCGAGCTGAACTCTTTCTCCAGAGAGGTATCCCCACTACCTTCGGGAAGAAGAAGCAGGGAACACGGATGAGATGTGGGTGCTCCTGCCAGCTTTAAGATCGGTTTCAGTCAGTGAAATCCTCTCCCTCCTTACCAAAGCAGCGGAGCCCTGGAAAGAGGCTCCGGCTGGACCTCAGACACCTCTAGATTGGGTGTCAGAAGACAAACACTACAGCGTGCTGCTCACAGCAAGACAAACCCTTCCTTACCGGGGGGCAATATGGTGGCCATGGACCTAGGGACATTCCAGGTGCCATGCAAACTGGGGGCTACTTTGCAGTGAAGTGGTTAGTGGACACTTGGAAGGATCCACATAGCTAGGTGCCAGGACGACCACCGGGCCGCAGGGGAAAGGTGGAGCCCAGGTGTATTGGGCCCCTGGCTACGCAAGCATTTGGGACGGCTCCCAAGGGAGCCCCTTTGCCAGAACAACATGGCAGCAGTTGGATGGGCTGAAGCTCTCCCCAGACGCAGGTCTGTTTTCTGTAGCCGGCGGGGACCGTGAGCCAGCACATGACGCACACTAGTTTGCAATCACCAACTGGGGGTGGACATTTCCCACAACAATGTGGCTGTCAAAAAAATCAGCTCTGGGAGGCCGGGGGTTAATTCAGTCCAGCAGGGCTGATTCAGCTCTTCACCCTCCTGTGATTAGTGATGCACTGCACAGTTTCTTGCTTGGATCAAGAGCCCCCCTGCTGCAAACAGACACGCAAGAACCTTTGGGGCAGCACGCATGTGCGGGCGCATGAGTGAATGTCCCCTCCCCACCGCTGTTGCGTGCTGGCTGCTGCCCTGTTCCCCAGAAGTGGCTGCATCTCAGTGATGCGGCATGAACAGAGTTGGCGAGGAGCTTTGGGATGAAGAAGGCTGTAGCAGTGTGCACTTTTACTGCAGATGGGCAAACTGTTTCCAATAGCTGCATCTGGGTAAACCCGAGTCCCGACTCACACCGTGTCGAGCTCGCCCTGGTGTTTGACGGGCCAGGGGGAATGCTGCATCAGGAGGCCAAGCCGGCAATGGGAGTCATTTACCATAAACGCCCTGAAGCGATGTGGTGGGCTGCAAATCACCACGCGGCACGGAGCCACCACGCTGAGCTGGGACTCCTCAGGCAGCGTTCTGCCCCCTCCAGCCCACCCTGGAACAATATTTGAAGAGAGAGTTTCTGTTTCCCTGGGCTGGGGTGGTTGAGATCCCCCATGCTTTGACTGGCTCAATAAGATGTTGCCAGCAAGTTTGAGTCATGCTAAGCCACCATGCATCGCCAGCAGAAGCCACCCACCCCGGCTAACGGGTATTAGCTCTGAATTAGGGGAGGTTAACGATTTCAGACAATTTCAGACAACCAAACCCAACACTAAGAAACCCAGTGATGCTGCAGGCGTCAGTCAGGGTGATTTAACATCCCCCAAGAGCGGGTTCCAGCTCTGTCTCAGTCCCTGCCGGCAGGAGCTGGGCGTTGCGGTTGGACTTTGCATGGAGTGTACATTTGACAGCTGGAAAGCCTCTCCAAAAAGGCACTTCGGGGGGGAACAGGGGCACCCTGATCTCTGTTAAAGGCACTTAGCACCTCTGATTATAAACCATGCTCTGTTCCCACATCCCTGCCAGCGTTTGCCTTTTTGTCATTTTTCCATGGTCAGAAGCCTGCGGTAGCATTTCAAATGGTCAAGTGTTTCCTTATCTCCCCCGCCCCCCGCAATCGCTTAATCTCCATCTAAAGATATTTCTTCTGCACAGCATGTTAAAGAACCCGCACCCCCTTTCTCCTCCCCACCGCCGATGACACCAAATGGAAAGGGACATAGAAAAGGCACGGAGTTCTTCCCCCCAGCCCTCTGGTTTCACTTACATTATTCTACCTTGCCGAAGATACCCTGGAGTGTTCTCACAGCCAACTCCTTGGAAACAGCACTGAAATACAGGCTGTGTGTGCATGTCTGCATGGCAGTGGTAGGGTGAACTCAGCCACTCACCTTCCAGGAAGAACAGATTCCTGGAAGTGAGAGAAAGGGCCGTCATTTTACAGGCAAGCGGCACAGTTAGCAGGAATTCAGGGCTGCAGCATCCCCTTTTGCAGAGACGCACGCTCGCTCGCTCCCCTGGCTGCTCGGCGGGTGTGCGCACGTGTCCGAAAATAGCACACCCAGCAAGAGGGCAAGGCTGGGCCATCCCTTTAACAAGCCAGCTAGGGCAAAAAGGTGCTAACCCTAGAGCCCTGTCTGCACGGGGAATGGCTGCAGGGCACCCAGCGCACACACAGCACTGTCCAAACCCAGACAAGAGGGACTGAATGCTGCAGAGGGGGGATACCCCTCAGATCTGCCATCACGGACCTTGCAATGCATGGACACGAGACGCAACTGAGCAAAGTACCATGAAATACAACCGTGAGGGGTGGGGGGAGTGTTTTCCTACCTACGCTTACACCAAACCCATGTCTTGGCCTCTAACAAGCAGCAGCCCCCCTCCAAGCATTCAGTTAATGACAGAACATTGGGGCAGCCCCTCCACTTGTAGTAATGGGCTGGGGGAGGAGGGTGTCTTTAAATCTTAGTCATGGATTGAAATGGGTGGGGAAATATTTAACGCAATCCAGACCCTGGCAAGCGACCTGTGTCCTGGGGAGCTCTGAGCCAGCCAAGTGCCCTATCTTCCAAGAGGACTTTAACCCTTTCCTTCCACCCAGACGGGGGGGTTTGTGCAAACTGCTCTGGAAAAGTCCCCTGCACCTGGCAGACAGGCCCAGGAACTCACAATGGAACTAGCAGGTTTCCTTTCAATACACACAAAGAGAAGATCTGCAGCTTTATATTTTACTCCTTTGACCTGCTTCTTGGAGGGGCTAGTATATGGCTTCCGATCGTCTCTTCAGAGTTTTCGACTCGAATAACTCTTCCAGCTTTAAGACTTCAGGCAGCCTAAGGTAACACACTTCACTAACTACATGTGTGCATAAGTCTTGCACACAACATAAAACAACAATTTGTTCGTCTATAGCACCTGTCGTCCGAAGTAATTAAACCTCACTAGGCCTCTGTATGCTATTATCCCCATTTCATAGATGGGGAAACTGAGGCAAAGAGAGACCAAAAGCAACTAGCTTCACCAAGACGAGTGATTTGACATACAAGTAAGTGGCAAAGTTGGGAACAGAACCCAGGAGTCCTTGCTCCCATGGCCCCAGCCTCTCACACACGCTTCTCTGCTTCCAACAATCACCTCAGGCAAAAGGCGAGGCAAACGGAAGATGTCAGTAGGTAGCAAGGATCCCAGTCTCATCACATGTGTTTGACGGTAACAGAACAGCAAAGTTCTAATCACACAGAATGGCTCTTACTTTCTTTTTAAAACCCATGGAGAGAGTGTTCTCTCTCTACAACCCGAGGACTTGCTGCCTCAGGGAATTGATATGCCATACGTGTTGCTTACTGCCCCCGTGACTGGTAGTAACTGAGTCATTACCAGAGCTGATCAAAAACTGTCCTTTATTTTCCCAGAAAAAGTTCCCATTTTCTTAAAAACATTTTCAGGTTTTCAGTTTTCCAAGGAAAGCCTGAAAATCTGACAAAACTGGAAATTCCCTTTAATTACAGAGCCCGTTTTTGGGGAAGAGAGTTTTGACGCAAGTTTTGGTTCTGCTTTTTTCTTTTTGAACCGACTCTAGTCATGCCTGACCCTCGGCTATTCAAGACCCGAATCAAATGATTGGGTGGCTCTTGGTCTGGTTCCTCGCAGAGAGGTCACCGCTGAGAACATCACCTGGACCCCCCTTGCAGACTGTCTAAACTGTGAGGTCAAGGATCGAATGGGCCCTGGCGAGTGAATTCCCCCACCCCCCAAAGGGGGGCCTTCAGGGCAGGGCTTGGTCTATGCTGTAGCTGAACATGATATACTCGTCACTTTAAAAGACAGACTGAATACAAGGTTTGGGGTCCGACTTTGATCAAGAGAAGCCAAGACACTTCCTGATGAAGCCACCGCTCCATGCTCCACTCACCACGTTGTGGGCTTGCACTCTGGGCCAAATTTAGATGTGGGGTAAGCAGGTGCAACTCCACTGGCTTCCACTGGGCCTGACTTTGCCCCCTAACAATGTGGTACCAAAGCATCAGTAAGAATGGAAGGTGGAGCCTGATCCCCTGGCTGTAGTTCACGTTTTCCCAGAGAAAGGTTTCCTGCTAGATAGGCCGGTGTGTTTAGTGTCAGATCATCCTTGATCACATCCCTTTGCAGCCTGGGACGACAGGCCAGGATAAAGCAGTTTCTGAATTCCTTCTGGTCACATTTCCCTCTTGCATGAGGTGGCTACAGGGCGAGTGTGCGGACAGCATCCTTGACCAAAAGCGAACACCGGCCTGGCCAGCTTTGCCACCCCACAGGGAAGAGGAAAATTTGATGGTGTGACTCCAATTCTTCTTCCCTTCTTGATCAGTCCCTTTGCTACTTTATCCTTGACAAGCGGCCAACAGCTGCTTGCAATTCGGAGTTCCCGCACCCTAAGCTCAAGCAGGATTCAAATTACATCAGCGGAGCTGCTCTCTGTTCGTTTCAAGCATTCTTAGGGAACTCCAGCATCTCCATGGAGTTCAGGGGCAAACAGCAACCTGCTGCAAAGGCGGCGGGGCGGGGCGAGGCTCACCGGAAAATTCCCAAAGAAAAGGGAAGCAACAGCTTGCAAGACAATGCAAACCTCTGAGCAGAGTGCACCCAGGCATGGGCAAAGCAGGGAGACGCAGCTCTGCCGAGGGGGAAAATGAACTAACTGAGCAAAGCAGCCACTTCCAGCGAGCGCCCACCCTCGCGCCATACGAGCCACCAGCCCCTGCTCACGGAAGCGTTTCATGACTTAGCAAGGGGGCATCCTGCCGGCCAGATCCCAGGACCGTACGGTGTTCCAGACCCCAAGCAGCAAAGCCCTGAGAGAAACCAACAATCCAGCCACCAGCACGCGGCCTCCAGGGAGCAGAGAAAGCTTCTTTTCTTAAAAACGAAACAAAAAACCGACGAACACTCGTTGGATTCGGTCACTCAGAGTCTGCTGCAAACAGACACTGTT
Organism: Malaclemys terrapin pileata; assembly: GCF_027887155.1. Lineage (NCBI taxonomy): Eukaryota > Metazoa > Chordata > Testudines > Emydidae > Malaclemys > Malaclemys terrapin. Next base: position 2,230,127 of record NC_071527.1, on the reverse strand, counting down.
CACGTTTCCTTGCCCAGCTCCATCAGTGCACCCCAATCCTGGCCGGCGGCAGTACCCCGTTTAACAGCCCTGGCTCTGCCGCAACGCTCTATTAATGCACTTCACGTCTCACCTTCACCCCTGGGAGTCCCGGTCTTTTGGTCACTGCCCATGGAGCTCCATCCGCCTATCACCTTAGTCTACAATCGGAATTCAGGGAAGCCCCATGGCCTCTGTTGTGCAAGAGGTCAGACAGCCGACCTCCGTGCTCCACTCTGGCTTTGTAATTGATCAATCTACCCCAAACCTTATCCTAGTCCAAGGCTTTCCTTGAGCAGAGACTGAATTTCAAACTGAAAGAAGAGGATATGGACGCATCCACTAGAGAACTGCAGGGCCCCACCAAGCTAGCATTCACTTCTCACCTACGAAGACTAGGCACCAGGTTTCCAGTGGCAACCCTCTAGCGTCTGAAACCCACTGGCACGTCTGGAGATCTTCACAAGTCACCATCATTCTGACCCGCTCTCTCCACCCACACCCGAAAGCGTAAGGTGACCAGATGTCCCGATTTCATAGGGACGGTCCCGATTTTGGGGTCTTTTTCTTATATAGGCTCCTATTACTCCCCACCCTCTGTCCCGATTTTTCACACTTGCTGACTGGTCACCCTACGAAAGGGCCTTCACGTTACCAACAGATCGTAACAATCAAACAACACCAAAGAGGTGAACTCACCCCACGCAAACACCTCACCCTCTCCCCGCGCAACATTTCATGGCTCCAAACCCAGCCTGAGCTCCAGATTTAATCTTAACACTCTCTAATGAACAATAGTGCAGTGTTTGGCAGGGCAGATATTTCAGAGCCACCATGGGGGTCTTAAATATCACCTGTGTTTAGCATTGTGTATTCACGTGCGGAAGAATGAATAAAATATCCATCCTATAAACATAAGCAAACTCCTTCGACTAGCTAGCATTGCAGATCAAGCCAGATGTCACTGGAAAGATACTTTTCCTTCCGTTTGCAGCGAGGGCTAAGATCTGACCTGTGGTCTGGAGGACCCGAGGTACTAATGATCACCAAACCAACGAGCACATGATGACATTCAGAACTGCCCAAGGGGATTCCTGATATCTAGCAGCGAGTGGCAGCTGGTCTGACCAGCCCAGCATCCCCCAACTCACTATTGTTATAATCTGTATCTGAGGGGCCATGTAACGTCATTGGAAAGCTCGTAACTTGCTGGTTATGAATATCAATGTGTCATGTAGGTGCAAGAAACTGGTGCAAAGTTATGGACAGAAACAAAGTATAATTCTTAAAATATGTTTGCCAGTCAAACAGGAGTTATCCCACCCCACACAAAGGAATATGGTTTCTCTACTGGGCAGTTACTTCCAGAGTACTTGGAAAGACAATGAGAATGCATTTACAGACAAATAAAGCTATCAAGCTAACACATGGGGGAGGGGGGGCAGGAGAGACAGCATGGTTACACCCCAGCAGGGAAGAGAAATTTTATCTGAACTATAGAGATGGGGAATCTAAACATCAAATCATATGCAACTGAATCAACTGACTGAATACAATATCAGGTCCTTTATGAATTCCTGGAACATGCTGGAGATTAACATCCTTGGGAAATGGCTGTATTAACGCTCTAGGAGGAATTATGAAGACTCACTAATAGTATGTTTTAAAACATGTGGCTGAAGAAGAGAAGGAACAGCTCCCTCCCAGACAGGGAGGCAGCTGTGTACCAGTCTCTAGGATCCTTCAACCCAAGGGGGCAGGGGTTGCAGTCTGTGGGAACTGGACTAGAGAGAAGGGGAAAAGAGCCCCTAAGATCTCTTTCACTTGGGGAGACGAGGGAAGCTTGCCTGTTGCTCTTCTGTGACCAGGTCCTGGCCTTGGTATGATCAGCCATTTTGAGTTATCTTGCTGGGAGCACGTGGTAAGATTTTACCTTGATCCCAGACAGTGGCTTGGTAAGTGAAGTCTTAGCCATTGGAAGCATGTTTTGTTGTGTGTTACTTGGAATCCTTTCTACCTTTATTCCCTTGAACTCACTTCATTCATGCTCTTCTGTTACTAAAATGGTTTATTTTTACTACAGAGCTTTACCAAGCCAGTGCTGTGTTGAACTGGCAGTGAGTATTAACTCCAGTTAAAGTGATGAGCTGGTAGGATGGGACTCTTCACAGGAGCAAATCAACCTTATTACTTCCCTGAGCTGGCTGGGAGAGGGCTGGACACGTCAAGGCATACGGCTTTGGGGAAACTCAGGACTGGGGGTGCGTTGGGGTCATCTCACTGGTTGTAACCCAGGCTGGTGGAAGCCAGAGTGGGGCTATATTCAGGCTGTTGAACCATGGCTGTCTAAGCAGAGACCCTCAGGATGTGATCTGCACACTTCTTGCTGACTGTGAAGTCCCAGGCTGAGAACTACAGTATCAAGGCCTTGTAAGGTACCCAGGGTTGCATAGCAAGTGGTGACACAACCCCTCACTGGCCTGGGTTTGCACCCTGAACAGACTGGACCATCACACACGACTAACCCAGTGTATAAAATCTGGTATCATTAGGTTGATCTTGGCAAACTAAATTCTAACTCAGTTTCTAAAACTATCCTTATTGACAGTGGATGTATCTGTTGCTGAGAAGGGGAATGCCAACAACATGTGTCAATACTTTTCAGATCTTAGTATTAACAAACTATGCTAGATAATCTGAAAACAATCCATATCACCACCATAAATTATGTGCCTTACGGTAGAGCTGTGGAGCAAAGCAACACACCCGCATTAGACTCCCAGACAGGTAACTTCTGAGTATCAGAAAACGGCCTTTTGAAATATAGATATCCAAAATATCGGACAACAGCAAAATAAGTGACATACCAGATATGTAGGAGCGTCCATTGCAGTCTTCTATATCCATCTTTAAGGTACTTTGCTGAAAGAGAAAGCAGAGCTCTGTCAGCAAGTGTCTGGAAATGCAGGGCTGGAATCTCTTTCCAGACACAACCTCTTTAGTAAAAGGGCCCATCAACCTCTGAGAGTGGATGAATTACCCAGCCCTGATTTATAAATGCCAGCTTCCAGCACTGACTTTTGACACAGTGGAACAAGCTACAACTTGGATTTGATCCCCGCTTTGGAACTAACTGTAGATTGCCCACTAAAGAACTACTTTCCAGGCACCGAGAAACAACCTTCTATGGAAAGCAAAACCTGGTTTTAAGCTGTCGCTATTATACAGCGGTCAATGCGAGGCAGGTTTGGCAGTTTGCAGTACATAGCATCCAACTAACCAGCAATGATTCCCAAGAAACAAAATGAATCCAGCGCGTTTTCATGCAAGCCCCTGCCTTCAGCTCTCCACCATCCCAGGTCTGCAGCAGTTACACGGGAGTCTGTTTGTCAAATGACATTAGTTCTTAAAAGTCAGACTTGTAACACTGGAAGTGCTGTAAGACGGGGGGAAAGCAGCTGTCAATTCTCCTGGAGCATCTGACAAGGCAGGACCTGATTCAAACTTCACTGGTCCAGAAGGACAAGCGCCCACAGGCCGTTGCTAATTAATCTGAAACCTCGGGTGGCGAGGTATGATAGCCATTGTACATACAATCAACGCCACTCTTTGCTGCAATGCCCCATTTCAACAGGGGACTTCTCTACTGAAAACTGATGCTGGTCTATATGGGGTGGCAGCAGGTACCTGAAGTCTGGAGTGGGAGAAGTGTTTAACTGAAGCATTCAGCTTCATTTTATCAATGAAAAAGGATGCTTCTTTGGGCAATGAGATTGAAAACTAGCACCCAATGTGCCGCTGAGCAGTCTGGCATCAGCCATTCCAAAGATCACGCTAGAATAAAAGCAAAATCTGCCTTCTATGTTGCTACTTGGTGCCCTGCAGAGATAATGAACATTGTATCCATCCAAATGGCTTTTTGTCAATTACATTTGTTGTTTAAAAAACAAAATGAGGACAGCCTCAAAAAAACACAAGTTTGGCTGTTTAGAATTCACGCTGTAATTGGCAATTGGTACGTTCGGAAACGAGGAGAATTTGCTGCCGAGAACAATTAAAAGTGATCGTTTGCTGCGATGAATTATCTCCTTGAGAAGGAAAATAAATGCCATTTGCAAAATGTGAACACAAAGGCCAAAAAAACAATAGAATTAACTTTTTTCCTCCCTTTTTTCATGATCAAATGTTACTTAAAGCCAGTGCAAACGGCTTTTTTTTTTTTATAAAGGTCAGAGAAATAATCTGAGTTACCCCCTTCTGTTAATTCCCATTTTAGAGAGATTTTTTTTTAAGCCAAAGGAACTCAAATAAATGGTGTTAATGTTACAATTTTATAAGCGAACTGGGGGCAGCGTAGAGGAGATCAGTACCGAAATGGACAGGGCAGCCAGGGAGACAGGATGGCTTAGTGGCTTGAGCAATTGACTGGGACTCATGAAAGCTGGGGTCTAGTCCCAGCTTTGCCCCTGGCATCCTGGGTGACCTTAGCCAGGTCACTCTGTGTCTCATCTGCAAAGCAGGGACAAGGTTACTGACCTCCTTTGTAAAGCATGTTCAGATCCCTGGATGAAAAGCAGGACATACTGGAATTCTTTCTTTGGTTGATTTACTAATCACTTTCTATTAACCCACCAGATCTAATTACTCATTTTTAAATAAACTTTAGGTCTTGCCAACCCCCCCGAGTTGAAAAGCATCCATGAAAACAAGCTGGCTTTGACGACACGGAGCCTTTCACTCCTGGGTCACCAGTTTGAAGCCAGGCTAGGTCAGCAGTGATGGTTTCCGGCAGATCGCTATTGGTCAGCCTGTGTCCTGTGAGTTGGTGGGTCTCCGCTCAGTCTCCAGTATCCCCGTTACAAATACTCAAATGGGCTCTGCTGCCGGTAATCGCAGCAGAAACTGCCCTCTCAGCCCTAAAGGTGGTATGGAGCCTCCAGAACGAAGACAAACCTTGCGGGTGGGGGAGTTTGCGTGGCTGTTTGCTCCTATTTCGTAGATAAACGAGAGGACTCGGTCCCCAATGCGTCACTCTCACATGTTCACAGTTAATCACGCTAAATAAACCAAGCAGAGAGGCTCTTTTTATTGTCCTCCCAGTTTTAAAACAACTATAGACAACGGGTCCTTGCTCCACCTGCTACTCAAAACGCTGGGTTTGCTGGTTTTCCAGCTCCAGTTCCGAGGGCTGAATTACACCGGAAAAGCGTCCGACCCACAGTGGCGATTCACTTTACGAGATGAAAATAATTTAGGTTGAAATACAGATTTCAGCGCCAGGTTATACGGTAACTGTGCCTCCTGCCGTTTTATTTTTGTTGACTCCATAATTTTGCTGTTTAATGTTACGCACACACACTTGGGGATCCACAGGACATGCTAATACAAGTCAGTTTTAGTTCGTTCACTCTCCCGCCCCTTGCCCTGCACTCAGCATTGAAAACACTCAATTAAAAAAAAACCCACAACAAAATGCAAAGGGATTATCCTAAAATCTTTCGAAAGCCGAGTGTTTATGGATGTTTAAAAGTGGATTCTTTGGTATGAAGTGGGTCCACTTCTCAGGTTTGCCCAATTTATTTTATTGTTTAATAAAGCAGGTGCCCCTTTCAAAACACGTTCTCTCAACGCCAACTTGAACTAACCCTGCCCCATCCATCGCCATAAGACCCTTGTTAATTACAAAGCCGAGTTTGCTTTGGCTCTGTAACACCACACTCAGGACAAGCCGAACCAGACTTACTCTTGCAGCCAGCATGTTCGTTGCTTTTCCACCGACTTGGTGCTCACCAAAGCATCATCAGCTAACACACAAGCAGTGCAGGCTTCCCTGCATGCCCCGTCCTAGAGGGGGCTCTGGGCCCCATTCAATCCTTGGCCTCTTGGCCGAGGCGAAGAACAATTTCAATTTTTGTTTTCAACTGTGTGCAGGGCCTGGCAAGGAACAGGACCGAGATCGACGAATTTCACACAAGCTAAGTAATCGGCTAGTAATGCCAAGAGCGCTGCCAAGCCGGAGGCCCAGTTCCACAGCCATTACTCCTTATTCACACCAGCAGCCCCGTTCGAGTCAAGGAGTCTGTGCCCAACATCAAGGAAGTGAGGTTCAAGACGCCATCTCTGTATTTTAAAAGGGGAGAAGAGAACTGGGAACTCCTTACAGCAGTTGGCCAAGCCAGGTGCCGACCAACAGGAATTTTTACTTTGGAAGACTGGCTACCATCTGGTGAATAAGGCACTACTCATCTAAACCCACTAGCAATGACTTGCCTTAAGGACCCTCAGCTGAATAAACAGTTTTGTTGGTAGTTTTTTCTGAGACATTTTTACAAACATAAACACTCAACATCTGCACTGATCAGACCCTAGATCTCAAAGTCAGCAGTGCCAGGTGACTGAAAACAATCCCTGGTTTAAAGAAACCGATCGTTTCAAAGGATGAATTTTACATTTTGGTAACATGCGCTGGATCTGGAAGGAATTTGATTATAAAGGAAGATCAAACGGTTACGTTCCAGGTTTGCTCTCAATTGCCAGTTAGCAACTGCTTAATGGGAGTGTGCTTGTATTTACACACTACCTCTGTCTCAAAGCCTTTTACTAATGCTGAATGATCAACCCCTATGAAATACAGCTGCCTTCAGAATGGCCTGCACAATTGAAAGGGAAGGGGATATTTAGATCACTGGAGGATCCCCTATTCTTAAGAAAAGTGTCCCAGGGGATCTTTGGTGCCCACACAGAAGAGACGTGACCCTCCTTGGTTTATAAGGTCTTGTGTGAAAGTTCCAGAGCAAAATGCACACAACAGTTTATCTCCTTGGAGAGGGTAGAGTCCGTGCTCCTGGAGATTTGACCCTGCAGCTACAGGGACATGACACATGTCAAACGTCACACTTTTCCCATTGAGCCGTCCCATCTCACACTGCTACTGTGGCAGAGAGCAGGCCAATACCTACCCTGTCCTCCTAGCTTTCAGACATGATCGTGTTAGAGCATTAGGAACTTAAATGCACTAAAATTAGAGCAGAGTGGCTTTAGAACTGCTTGAAGTTCTCATCTTCTCTGAAATAAGGACTTTTCCTCTAGTGACAAGACTCAGGGGAGGGAAAAACCTCAGAAATAGCCCAATTAAAAGCAAAAATCTCCAATCTCACTGTGATGCCGTTTGTAAACGTCCTTTGCACTGAGAGGGGCTTTTGAGAAAACCTAGGACTGGACTGCCTTATGGAGGGGGAAAGGGCTGCATCCTTGGGTGTTTAGTAGATATTTGGATTATGAAAGAATTCTAGAGATAGAAAAGTCTGGTTAGGTCACACCTAGTCCATCTAATTCCAAGCGTCTCAAACCATGAAGATTCCATCAGTCCCTTGGGACGCAATTCTGCAGTCCTATTGTTCTCACTGGAAGACAGCCTAAATTTTTCTTCTCTTAATTTCATCCCATTACTCTGTTGATACCCTAAGTACTGTGAAATAGTGCTCTGCATGTTAAATATCCCAACGTCAGCTGTGGAACACTTTTCAGATTCCTGATGCCATAATTGCAACACTAAACTCCAACCAAATTATACTGAGGCATCTGCATTATTACAAGTAGGATCACAATGAACATTAACCCCTAATGAGAAGAAGCCTGCCTTCTGCAGAAAGCCCCAGATCCTACAACAGCTTTTGGAAAGCCTGGCCACAACGATTAACATTCTTCAGGTCCTCACGAGAGCCCAACACTCCAAGTTGATCTGCATGTGTGTCGTCTCCCTGGAGAGAACGCACGTTTATTTTTGTGCTCGCCATGATTCACTGTTTAAGATGCACAAATTGGACTCTTCGTGCCGTTCAAGCTGTGAGCTGGGATAAACAGGAGCCTCCCTAGGGAACGGTTCAAATGAACACCCTCACATTTTAATGGCATGAAAACAATTAACCGACAAAAGCAACACAACAGATCGCGATGAAAACTTCCAGCTTCAGTGAATCCACTAATCAAGGCAAAAGCAACAGCTTGTGCTTTTCAACTCAGAAGCAAACTTGCCACAGCCGGCTTCAGAGTGCTGTACATTTATTTCTCCCTCCACTCGGGGTGCAAAGAAAACAAGATACTCACAGGGTCGATGGTGCTAAAACGTACTCGCTTCATCCTCTCCTTCAAGGAGACAGACCTTGTCTAGATTGAGACTCTTTCAGTGACCTTTAGGGTTAGAATGCCTCCACTTACTATGCTGAAAGAGCTGGGGAAATACGTTATAAGTGCGTGAGTTCAGGGCCCTCATTCTGCACAGGGGGTGGAGGGCTGAGATGATATTTCAAGATGTACACTTAGCTTCCAATCATTTACAGAGTGGGACGTGACTTTAAAATGGCCCTATTAATACTGAAAGATCCCAAATTTAAAAGGTGGCATCAAAACAATAAGAGCTGTTAGAACTGACTTCATCCTACCGCAAATTGCAGCTAAAATCCATCTTTTCTCTCCTGCCTATAATCTCTGAATTTCTCTGCCCCCTCTTCAGCTGTTATTGAACTTTGTTCTGGATAGAGCTGGTATGAGAAATACAATATCAAATAAAGCTGTAATGCAAAATGAGCCAGGAGGGCCATGTTTTAAAAAAGCAAGAGAATAAACTTTCAAACAATAGCCTGCAACAGACACTGGATAAAATATTCCGATGTTTCAGTCAAGCCCATGTAGGGTCTGTACCTGGTGGAATATGTTTGAGAATTTACGTACTTTCCTTCACAGACAAGAGGGAAGATACTAACACTGAACACGTTTTGTTGGCGAAAAAGGAAACATACAAATCAAAACACCTTCAAGCCAAACTGCATTCATCAAATAGAAAGCTGCATTTCTCCTCACCTGTTACAATCAGTCCCTAGACAAAGCCTCTTCAAATAAGGACATTTTAAATTTAATTTTTATTTTACCATTAATCCAAACTGCATGGCAGTAGTGAGATTTCAAACTGCTTTTAAATCCATGAGGCTAATAATTCAGAAAACCTATTGGACAGTTAAGAACATAAGAACGGCCATACTGGATCAGACCAATGGCCCATCTAGCCCAGCATCTTGTCTTCTGGCAGCAGCTGCTTCCAGATGTGTTAGAGGGAATTAACAGAACAGGGCAATTTATTGAGTGATCCATCCCCTGTTGTTCAGTCCCAGCTTCTGGCCGTCAGAGGTATAGGGACACCCAGAGCATGGGGTTGCATCCCGGGAAATAGCCATTGATGGACCTCTCCTCCAGGAACTTATCTAATTCTTTTTTGAACCCAGTCACACTTCTAGCCTTCACAACATTCCCCTGGCAAGGAGTTCCACAGGTCGACTGTGCGTTCTGTGAAGAAGTACTTCCTTATATTTGTTTTAAACTTGCTGCCTATTAATTTCAGCAGGTGACCCCTGGCTTTTCTGTTAGGTGTAGGAGGTAAATAACACTTCCTTATTCGCTTTTTACCACATCCTGCTTTTACAGACCTCTATCCGATCCCACCTTAGTCATCTCTTTTCCAAGCTGAACAGTCCTAGTCTTTTTAATCTCTCCTCAGATAGAGGCTGTTCCATGCCCTTTATCACTTTTGTTGTCCTCTGTACTTTTTGCAATTCTAATACGCCTTTTTTGAGATGCAGCGGCCAGCACCGCAGGCAGTATTCAAGTTGTGGGCGTACCATGGATTTATATAGCAGCAGTATGATCTTTTCTGTCTTATTATCTATCCTGTTCCTAACATCGTTAGCTTTTTGAACTGCCACTGCACACCGAGCAGATGTTTTCAGAGCACTATCCAGGACTCCAAGCTCTTTTTCTTGAGTGGTAACAGCTAATTAAGACACCATTATTTTGTATGTATACTTGGGATTATGTTTTCCAATGTGCATTATTTTCCACTTATCAACGTTGAATTTCATCTGTCATTTTCTTGTCTAGTCACACAGATCTGTGAGATCCCTTTGTAGCCAGCTTTGGACTTAACTATCTTGAGTAGTTCTGTACCGTCTGCAAACTTTGCCACCTCACTGTTCACCCCCTTTTCCAAATCATTTATGAATATGTTGACCAGCTCTGGTTTTAGTACAGATCTTTGGGTAACCCCACTATTTACCTCTCTCCATTGTGAAAACTGATAATTTATTCCTATCCCTTGTTTTCTATCTTTTAACCAGTTAGTGATCCATGAGAGGATCTTCCCTCTTATCCCACGACTGTTCACTTTGTTTAAGAGCCTTTGGTGAGGGACCTTGGCAAAGGCTTTCTGAAAGCCCAGGTATCAGAGGGGTAGCCGTGTTAGTCTGGATCTGTAAAAAGCAACAGAGTCCTGTGGCACCTTAGAGACTAACAGACATATTGGAGCATAAGCCTTCATGGGTGAATACCCGCTTCGTCAGACACATGCATCTGACGAAGTGGGTATTCACCCACGAAAGCTTATGCTGAAAGACCAAGTACAATATACCCCCCCAATCAACATGTTTGTTGACCCCCTACACGAATTCTAATAGATTGGTGAGGCAAGATTTCCCTTCACAAAAGCCATGCTGGCTCTTCCTCAACAAATCGGCTTACTGGTGTATAACTGTCAGGATTGCTTCTGGAGCCTTTTTTCAAGATTGGTGTTCTATTAGCTGTCTTCCAATCCTCTGGTACAGAGGCCAATTTAAGCTATAGGTTACATACCACAGTTAGTAGTTCTGCAATTTCATATTTGAGTTCCTTCAGAACTCTTGGGTTAATTCCGTTTGGTCCTGGTGACCTATTACTGTTTATCAGTTTGTTCCAAAACCTCCTCTACTGACACCTCAATTTGGGACAGGTCCTCAGATCTGTCATTCTAAAAATGACGACTCGGGTGCGAGGATCTCCCTCACATCCTCTGCAGTGAAGACGGATGCAAAGAATTCATTTAATTTCTCAACAATGGCCCTGTCTTCCTTGAGTGCTCCTTTAGCAACTCGATCGTCCAGTGACCCCACTGACTGTTCGGCAGGCTTCCTGCTTCCGACGTACTTAAAAAAAAAAAATCGCTGTTCGTTTTTGGGTCTTTTGCTAGCTGTTTTTCAGATTCCTTTTTGGTCTCCCTAATTATACTTTTACACTTGATTTGCCAGAGTTTATGCTCTTGTTCTAATTTTACTTTCCTTTTGCAATAGGAATTTGATTTATTTTCTCCATCACCAATAAATGTTTTATATTAAGAATCAGCCATAAAAACTGAAAGCTAAGCAATTAAGAAGAGGAAGATTTGTTGAGGTTTATTTTTCAGCCAGACTTATTCCAAACATTGTTTTTCTAAGCGTCTATTTAACTCCACATCTGATGCACTCTTGGGAGAAAAGCTGTGTGTGAAAGATTCAAACTGGTACTTCAACTGAGTGCTCAGAAAGTTCCCACAACAATTTTCTAGTCCTCCAGGAAACTTCCATCAAAAACAAGACAGACAAGACTTGATATTGCTGATGGTTAAAAAACCAAGCAAAACCTTTACATTTTATCATCACAAGGAAGCAATAAGTAAATAAAATACAATAAAAAAATGACAAACTTTTTATTCCTATGCAGGTCGGCTTTATATTATTAAACTTTCTTCAGGAACTTGGTTTCATAAGGAAGCATTGTCAGAACTTTGAAATACATCCTTGCTGCCTTCCTACAACACAAGCCACCAGAGAGATGCCATAGTCGAGCAGTCAGAGCATCAGGTTTGGCAATCAAGACCTTCAGTGTTCCATGCCCAACCACCACTGATACAGGCAAGTAAATTTCATCTCCTGTGTTCCATCTGTAAAATACAGGTGAAGATACTCACCTCACAACTAATGGTTGTACAGCACTTTGAGATATAAAGCCAAATGCCAGGAATTGAGATAACAATGATCAGTAGACAAGCCAGTGCGTAATAAGCGGTATCACTTCAAAGATTTGTAGAACCTCTCTCTGCTTGGACTTTTCTATGGTGGTTTTACCAATTAGAAGAATGCTTTGAAAACTGAAGACAATTTATTTTACTAGGGTGACGGGATATAATTGAAGTATTTTCAGTCCCGACATGAAGCTAATCAGGAACAGCCAGAGACATTCCCAATCCTGAAAACATGCCCAGGGAAATAAATACCAAGAGCAAACACTGCAACATAGGCTACACCTTTCTCCTTCCAACATAGGGCTGTCCAGGAAGAACACAGGGAGGCCTCACAAGCTGACTGCAGTGTCAGTTCAACAAGTGGATCATTCAAACAAGGGAAAGCAAATGTCTAAAAGCAAACTCTTCAGAACTTCATTCTTCTAATGACTTGGTCAGCCATGGAGTCATTGACAGAGGATAAACTTACCCAAGAGGTCTGCACACCTTTGCAGCTCCAACCAAAGTACTAATGGTGGGAGAGAGCTGAGTTCTATTCCCAGACCCACCAGTGGGCAAGTCACCCTAACTCTGTGCCTCAGTTTCCCCATCCTACAGATAAGCATACTGACCTCCTTGGTAAAGCACTTTGAGACTTATGGATGAGAAGCCCCTACGTAAGTTCTGGGTATTATTATTATTATTTATACAAGCATCACACCACCAGTCGAACTTCAGTTGTGGGACGTGTGAAGAAACAGATCTAGGGCAGATGCAGCCATAATTAACATCTCTGCTAGGGTAAGAATTAATAAGAGCCAGGAACGCCCCTGTATTTTCTTTTTCCAACCCTTTGTTTCCATCACCAGCCGTTTACTTTCCAGCGTGAGGACTTTTTTCCACCTTTGCTACAGACAGACGTTCATCAGACGAACCGGCTTCTTTTTAAGTTTGGGTCATTGGAAGCATTTCAAAAAAGCTCAGGGCAAAGGATTTTTTTTTAAAAATATTTGTTTTTAATCAAACTGCCAATGCTTTAAATGCCAAGGGAGCTGCTTTCAGAGCTCCGAGTTGCATACTCATGCACTGCTGCGGCTAGCTGCAGTTATCTGGTAGAGCAGAACTGGAGAACACCCTTTGCAGCTGAGTGATTTTGACAAATTAGCAAGTAAATAGACAAAATCAAAACACAGAGCTAGCGCATCAGGATGTTGTCTTTGTCCTTTAATTTTATCCATTGCACTTGAGTTTTCACTATTTAATGCTTTGCAATAGATTAGTAAAAAGCCTGCAATGTAATTGGAAAAATGAATTCAATGTAATACTAGACCAAAAGGCGGTGTCTACCTGTGCATCGTTTCTGAATTGGGAAGGGACCACTGATTTTCTTGGGTGCTTATTCTGAAGCGTGCCATCTAATGAAGTTTTACTGGGCAAATTGAATGCAATATTAAAATGTTAAACTGCAGCCTTTTCAAGTTTCTGCTTTAGGAACGGGAGAAAGATTTATTTCTATATCACGTTTCTAACTCATGCACTCGACAGAAGATGACTACATAAGAACGGTCATTCTGGGTCAGACCAATGGTCCATCTAGCCGAGTCTCTTGTCTTCCGACAGTGGCTACTGCCAGGAGTTTCAGAGGGAATGAACAGAACAGGGCAACTTCAAGTGATCCACCCCCTCATCCAGTCCCAGCTTCTAGCAGTCAGTAGTTTAAGGATATCTGGAGCATGGGGATGTGTCCCTGGCCATCTCGGCTAAGAGCCATTGACGGACCTGTCCTCCAGGAACTTATCTAATTGGTTTTTTGAACCCACTTATACTTTTGGCCCACATAACACCCTATGGCAATGAGTTCCACAGTTTGGTTGTGCGCTGTGTGAAGCAGAACTTCCTTTTGTTTGTTTTAAACCTGCTGCCTATTAATTTCATTGGGTGACCCCTAGTTCTTGTGTTATGAGAAGGAGTAAATAACACTTCCTTATTCACTTTTTCTATGCCAGTCATGATTGTATAGACCTCTATCATATCCCCCTTTAGCCATCTCTTTTCTAAGAGAAACAGTCTCAGTCTTTTTAATCTTTCCTCAGATGGAAGCTGTCCTATACCCTTAAGCATTTTCAATGCCCTTCTCTGCACCTTTTCCAATTCTAATGTATCTTTTTGAGAGGACGCGCCCAGAACTGCACACAGTATTCCAGGTGTGGCCATCCCATGGATTTACAATAGTGACATTATGATATTTTCTGTCTTATTTTCTACCCCATTCCTAGTGGTTCCTAACATTGGTAGCTCTTTTGACTGCGGCTGCATGTTGAGCAGATGTTTTCAGGGAACTACCAATGACGACTCAAAGATCTCTCGTGAGTGTAACCGCTAATTCAGACTCCATCGTTTCGTATGTACAGTTGGAATTATTCCCCCCCCCCCCAACGTGCATTACTTTGCACTTATCAGCATTGAATTTCATTGGCCAGTCACCCAGTTTAGTGAGATCCCTTTGTAGTAGGGACTTATGCTAATAAACAGGTCCCCTTTACTGCTCTGGTCAACTCAACATGACCACCATTTTATTACCCTTAGCAGCATCCTAAGCTATAAGGATAAGTTGGATATTTTTCCCTCTAGACAAGCACACTTAAATAACTCCCATGCTAGAGTCCCTTATTCTAAAGGCTGCGTAAATAGGAGTAAAAATTCTGTCCTTTTTATAAAGATAATGCTTGAAAATCGCGGGGGGGGGGGGGGGGGGGGGGTTTGCAAGGGATACAATAAACCACTTTGGAGATCTAAATCCATTTCCTCTGGGCAATACCCAAAATTAGGTCCAACCGAGTGGCTTTATATAAAATATGAACTGTTACAAGAACTATATTTGACTGAAGCAAAGGTGCTTTTTTTTTTTAAAGGATTATATCATTGGAAAGAGTCTCCCAGAGATGTAACTTTCTAATAATGCTAATAGGAGGCCTATGTGTAAATTTCCCATGCAGCAATATACTTTTTATTTAAAGGCCATTGATGGAGGTGTAATAAAATAGTAAGTTCAACTACTGCTCTTAAACACTACGATTAAAAAACTTTTAAAACAAAGTTTGAATTCAAAGCATAAAAAGAAGGACCGTCTCTTACCGTGTTTTTGTACAGCATCTAGGTCCTTGTTGAGTTCTCTGGGCACTACCACAATTTGAATAAATGATAACCATAATCATGGGCTGCTATGCTGAAAACTACAAGAGGCAGCATGAAATGCAAGAAGCTTCTTTTCTTTCTAAGGGAATGAAGGAAAACCCGACCTGCTCAGCATTTGCCTAGACGGATTCACAGACAAATGGAAAGTCAGTCCCACTCCCACCCACCACCCTAGAGTGACAGCGACCTTTACAAATAAAGGCGTACTGCACTTTTGAACACCAATATTTTGAGATCCAACATGAGGCAGTATAGAAACACAATGTACTTGACTAACATTAACTGTACTGATGCCAGACACACACAAACTTTCAACTGAACTGATCCACTGCAAACAGAATAAATAATCCTCACGCGCGCTCTTCCCCCACTGGCATTTTCTCCCTCTTCCTCCTTTGGTGACCTCGGATAACCCCATCTCCATCTCACAGGATGGGAGACCAAAACCTAATATCTGTGGTCCTATAATTCCGTTACCAGCGTACAAGCTGCTGCTGTATAAATTCCCCAAAGGAATTAAGGCTTTTGGGGAATCAAATTAACTACTAGACCAAACTGCCTCCCACTCTAAACAATGACACTTTCACTAAGTCTCCAAACTCAGCCTTTGCAAGCTGGGGGGCATGACTAACCGAGGTCTCTGAGGTTGCATGGCGACCCTGAAAGTGAAAGCTAAGACGAAGCTCAAAATCATTATCCTGTCTGCGCTGGGTCTCTCCCTACATGCACAAGACAAGTTCTAAGTGAGGACAATACTTACCCTTCTCCTCCTGATACCTCTGCAGCCTTGATCAACAACTCAGCAATGACCGTGCCCTGGTCTTCACCAAGCAAAAAGGGGAGTGATCGTACCACGGGCTAGCTAACAAGGCATTCTAGTTTCCAAGCATGTACCTCAACCTGCTAACACACAGGAAAACTACAGACTGCCTTGTCTTTAGGACTTGAACATGTGGTAAGAACACACCTTGATTCCTAGTCTGAACACACCCCAAAGCTTTGTCTAGATAACATTGCCTTTGGCACTTCTGTACACCAAACTTACTGTTTCAGAGGAGCAGACTTAGGGCATGAGGAATGGACTGCTCCCTGCACTAACACAGTACCGCTTATCTGAGGACCTTGAGACACTTTACAAATATTATGATTAAAGCGTTACATTTTCCTAACCTTCCTCAAGATATTACCCCAACCTTACTAATAGGGAAACTGAGGCCGGGGACATTATATGACTTGCCAAAGGGCACACACTGAGTCAGTGGCAGAGCTAGGAACATAGCACGGGACTCCTGCCCTGTGCTTTGGTCACAAGACCATCCCTCCCTCGGGGGCAGCTGAACCACAGATAAGAAATATTATTTCTTCTCGCGCACAGGTCCCAGGACAGGCCACTTCTAAGTCTGGTACGCTCACTCGAGAGTTCAGATTCAACATCAAGAACCACAGAACCAGACAGCGGAGTACATAGCCGAGGCAGCTACGTTTATCCTCCAGCTGCCAACAACAGCTTGTGGTCTAAGAATGTCTCGCCGCAAGGCTGCCGCTGCTGTGTCTTCATGTGCCTTACCCCTGCCATGCTAGGAAATTTGGATCCTTCTTCCTTAAGTCTCCATGGCCCCTATCTATGCTGTGGTACTGCATGGGGATAGAAAAGAATTAATACAGCCCTCCTCTGCGATTGCTGGAGAACCCGAGCCTAGCCTCTGTGGAAATCACACGGACTGCATGGACAACCAGGGCTGAGGAGGGGCAATTGTACTGGGGCCCTGAGCTCAGGGTCGCCCCGCAAAACATCTGTCACCTCTGCATAAATAAAGTGAAATGGGAGTGGGTGGGGCCCTAGTGAACATGTCATACCGGGCCCCCAAATTTCTCAACGACACCTATGGACAAAGCCTTGTCCCAGTGAGGAATGCTTTTGTGGAGGGTTTTTGTGTGCTGTAGTGAGGCACTACTCCTCACGTGGGAAGGAAATTTAGATTTTGCTTGGATCTAAGTCATCTTCAGTTATGAGGCGAACAACATACATCAAGTAGTCAGGTATCATTCAGCAGATGGCACTCTGCACAATACATCCTGCTCCTCCTGAGGTCCCGAACATCGGGTGATAAAGACAGGATGGTCCACTGGCTACGTCTGTACAGCGCCGAGCACAATGGAGCCTGGTCCATGACTAGGACTCCTACGCACTATGGTAATACAAATAAAGTAATCACAGGTGCTAGCCTGGGACGTGGGACACCCGGGTTCAATTCCCTGCTCCACCACTGACTTTTTGAGTGACCTTGCTCAAGTCACTTAGCCTCTTGTGGCTCAGCTCCCCATCTGTAAAATGAGGATAGCAGCACTTCCCCCCTTCAGAGGGGTCTGATGCGGGTAAAGACATTCCAGATTATGAGTAAATCTTCCAAATACCCCAGCAAATGGAACTGTTAGTGCAGAGATAAAGCTGAGCAAGAAAATCATCATCTAAGCCAGACACCAACCTGACAGTTTCACGCTTCTCAGATGAAAAGTGCTAAGTATTATCCAACAGCAGCCTTAACCTTAACTCCGCCACCTTGTGCACGTGCACCATCACGCCAGCTGTAAGTAATAATGTGCACACAACTGCATCGGCCGGGCTAAGAAAAGGGTAAGTTACTTTAAGCAACCGAAAAGAAATACCTCCAAGAATGTAAGATGATCAGACAAATCAACCTACAAGACACTGGACTGAAGCAGGGAAGCAAAGCAATTTTATGGAAATCCAACAAGATTCACTGTCCCTGAAGGACTAGAAATAAGAAACTATCGTTGCATTTCTAAAAATGTGAAACCCTTCACTCTTCCCACACCCCCACAGGGTGCCTGGTACCACCAAGTGCCACCAAAACAGTCAGGTTACGTTTCTTTTTTCTTATAGAGGAATATCATGTCAAACTACAGGACCATTCGAGAGCTGGGAGTGGCCAAAGTAAAGGGAGAAGGGTAACAGACTGGAAGTGACGGTGGGGGGAATCAGAGTGTTTCTTTCCTCTTTTCCAAAAGTAACTACAAGTAAAACTCTAGGAGGCGACGATTTATTGTGGATTCTTTAGTCTAGGACTCCTGAGCAGCAGGGAAACACTCCCCAATTCTCCCCCCATTCCCAATAGTTCCCCTATCAGCCCTCCAGCCTCAGCCAGCCGCACCCCATTACCCCGGCCTTCTCCTCTCAGCCATCCCCTCCCTCCCAGAGAGATGCCTCTGTACCCACCTTGCCTCCCCCACCCACCCCAGACGCCTCCCTTAGCCCCCTCGCCACTCCTGGACAGCTGCCCCTGCCCCCAACCATAGTCATAGTGATCAATGGCT
Organism: Malaclemys terrapin pileata; assembly: GCF_027887155.1. NCBI lineage: Eukaryota > Metazoa > Chordata > Testudines > Emydidae > Malaclemys > Malaclemys terrapin. Next base: position 2,211,739 of record NC_071527.1, on the reverse strand, counting down.
CCATGTCTAGTTGGCAGCTGGTATCAAGCGGAGTGCCCCAAGGGTCGGTCCGGGGGCCAGTTTTGTTCAATATCTTCATTAATGATCTGGAGGATGCCATGGACTGCACCCTCAGCAAGTCTGCAGATGACACTAAACTGGGGGGTGTGGTAGATACGCTGGAGGGTAGGGGCAGGATACAGAGGGACCTAGACAAATTAGAGGATTGGGCCAAAAGAAACCTGATGAAGTTCAACAAGGACAAGTGCAGAGTCTTGCACTTAGGATGGAAGAATCCCATGCACTGCTACAGACGAGGGACCGACTGGCTAGGCAGCAGTTCTGCAGAAAAGGACCTGGAGATTTCAGTGGACGAGAAGCTGGATATGAGTCGACAGTGTGCCCTTGTTGTCAAAAAGGCTAACAGCATTTTGGGCTGTTTAAGTAGGGGCATTGCCAGCAGATCGAGGGATGTGATAGTTCCCCTCTATTCGGCATTGGTTAGGCCTCATCTGAAGTACTGTGTCCAGTTTTGGGCCCCACACTACAAGAACGATGTGGAAATATTGGAAAGAGTCCAGCGGAGGGCAACAAAAATGATCAGGGGCTGGAGCACATGACTTATGAGGAGAGGCTGAGGGAACTGGGATTGTTTAGTCTGCAGAAGAGAAGAATGAGGGGGGATTTGAGAGCAGCCTTCAACTACCTGAAGGGGGGATCCAAAGAGGATGGAGCTTGGCTGTTCTCAGTGGTGGCAGATGACAGAACAAGGAGCGATGGTCTCAAGTTGCAGTGGGGGAGGTTTAGGTTGGACATTAGGAAACACTATTTCACTAGGAAGGTGGTGAAGCACTGGAATGGGTTACCTAGGGAGGTGGTGGAATCTCCTTCCTTAGAGGTTTTTAAGGTCAGGCTTGACAAAGCCCTGGCTGGGATGATTTAGTTGGGAATTGGTCCTGCTTTGAGCAGGGGTTGGACTAGATACCTCCTGAGGTCCCTTCCCACCCTGCCAGTCTATGAGTCTATGAACCCTTCCAGCCCCCTCCACCTCCCCATAGCCCACCCCCTCTATCCCCTCCCCACAGCCCCCCATCACCACCCCACCCCCTCCCCACAGCCCTCCATCACCACCCCACAGCCCAACCCCTCCCCCTCCATCACCACCCCACAGCCCAACCCCTCCCCCTCCATCACCACCCCACAGCCCAACCCCTCCCCCTCCATCACCACCCCACAGCCCCCCATCACCACCCCACCCCCTCCCCCCCATCACCACCCCACAGCCCCCCCTCCCCCTCTATCTCCTCCCCACAGCCCCCCATCACCACCCCACCCCCTCCCCCCCATCACCACCCCACAGCCCAACCCCTCCCCCTCCATCACCACCCCACAGCCCAACCCCTCCCCCTCCATCACCACCCCACAGCCCAACCCCTCCCCCTCCATCACCACCCCACAGCCCCCCATCACCACCCCACCCCCTCCCCCCCATCACCACCCCACAGCCCCCCCTCCCCCTCTATCTCCTCCCCACAGCCCCCCATCACCACCCCACCCCCTCCCCCCCATCACCACCCCACAGCCCAACCCCTCCCCCTCCATCACCACCCCACAGCCCAACCCCTCCCCCTCCATCACCACCCCACCCCCTCCCCCCATCACCACCCCACCCCCTCCCCCCATCACCACCCCACAGCCCCCCCTCCCCCTCTATCTCCTCCCCACAGCCCCCCCTCCCCCTCTATCTCCTCCCCACAGCCCCCCATCACCACCCCACCCCCTCCCCCCCATCACCACCCCACAGCCCCCCCTCCCCCTCTATCCCCTCCCCACAGCCCCCCATCACCACCCCACCCCCTCCCCTCCATCACCACCCCACAGCCCAACCCCACCCCCTCTATCCCCTCCCCACAGCCCCCCATCACCACCCCACCCCCTCCCCTCCATCACCACCCCACAGCCCAACCCCACCCCCTCTATCCCCTCCCCACAGCCCCCCATCACCACCCCACAGCCCGGCCCCGCCATCTCCTCCAGGACCCCCACCCCCCGGCCAAGCTGCCCCTCCCCCTTCTCACCTGAGGGGAGGGGCTGCGGGGGAGGGGCCCCCCGGCCCGGCCGCTGGGGGGTGGGGACTGGGGGGCTCAGCAGCTCCGCAGCGGCGGCTCCATCGGCGGCGGCTTCACCTGAGGAGGGACCGGGCCCCCCTCCCCTCCCCGAGCCACTTCCGGTCCCACTGCCAGGAGACAGGCGGGGGCAACCGCGCGCCGAGCGCATCGAGCTGGCAGGGAGCAACCGAGAGCATCGTTCCGGGGGGGGGGGGCGTTGGCAGCAGCCGAGCGCCGAATGAATCGAGCGAGCAGGGAGCCGCTAGGCGCTAAGCCCTCGTTCCGAAGGGGAGCCAGGGAAGCGGGCGAGTGCCGAGAGCATCGAGCCAGGGAGAAGCCCCGGGCAGCGGCGAAGCGCATCGATAGCCAGGTTGCCGCAGGAGCAGCCGAGAGCATCGATTGGGGGAGCAGCCCAGCGTCGAGAGCATCGATGGGCAGGGCTGGCCCCGCAGGCTACAGCTGGCGGCAGGGCGGGGCGGAGGGCGTTGGCGATAATCGATTCATAATGATCGATCCGCGCTATTGGCAACCATCGATGATCGATCCTGAATTCACCCCCCCTCAGCGAACTTTTCATTCTGTATTGTGATTACCAAATTATCTGCAACGTGACGGCGGAGCAAATCGATCGATAATCGTCTGATCAATAATCGATCATCAGCCGATAATCGCTCCACCCTACCCCTCGGCAAATGACAGGACAGCAGCCTGGAGCAAGAGTCCCAATGAACCAATCACGTCTCCAGTAGCATTAATTCACCTAAATAACAGACCGAGAATCGGTCCCGAGAAATCCCGCTCCTCGATGACGGACCAGTGCCAAGAGTTATCACAGCACCGGGCCTGGTCCTGACATAACATGAACGACCCATTAGAGCATAACTATTTCCCAATTGATTCATTCGCATTACGGAATTACACGTTAATGACCAGCAAACTGGGTGTGTCCCTGTCTATTAACAGGCAGCCTCTCCTGGCCTCCCTGTGCTACCAGGCCTTTCCTGTACTCCCCACCTGTTTCTAGGAGGTGTTGCTAGCTGTCTTGTCTTTTTAGTGCAGGACCCAAAACAACTGGAGGACTTGCCAATCCAGCAAGGAGCTCTGCTTTTACACGGGGTTTGGCTGGCACACAGCTCACTCCAGGATTGGGACCAGAGTCGGTTTCATTTTGGCCCTTTAAAAGAGCCAAGCTGCCTGACGTCAACGGGAGTTGTAGATACTCAGCCCCTCTGAAAATCAGGCCCCGGTGGGGGGGCTCATGTTGGGTTCCCAAAAGCCGTGGCCATTTTTGAACATTTGGCTGCAAAAATCCCATCTTGAGGGTAGGGTTATTCCTGACCTGCGCTTAGCAGAATTCATTTCATTATAGAAAATAAAGACAAGAAATATGGATGATGGGCCAGATTCGCTCCTGCCACAAGCTGGTGCAATTTCAGGCTTCAATTGGGAGCTACCGCTGCATAGACCGTCCGGTCTTTTGTTGTGTGTGTGTACAGCACCTCGCACAGGGGGGCCACAACGGGGGCTTTTACTGCATTACAATTATACATAATGATCGTCATCAGAACGGAGTTACTCTTGCCAAAGCTCAAACCACGGCTATCCCTGTGCCGCTTCCTCTCGCTGCTTCTCCCCCTCTTTAGGCCCTGCCTGGTCAGGCCCAATCTGAAATTCCCTTTGAAGCCCGAGGCACCGTCTGAAGGACGCAATCAATTCCCTGCAGACGCTAATTCCAATCTCTTTGGAGTTGGGAATTTTTGACCAAATTAGCTAATTCCATCGTTTTATCCAATATGCAAATGGCGCAGAGCCTCAGGGCTGACTCAGAGTCAAATGACCTTTTGCTCCTAGAATTTCCCTTTGATCCAGACACAAGCCACTTCAAACCTTTGCTGGCTCGCTGCATGAAATCTGAAGTTTTGACGTATGTGCCATGAAGGGGACCCTCTGTTGCCTACATCATGTTATTTGAAGGCCCCTGCTATTTCCACAGTGAACGCTGCGTTCTTGGTGAATGATGCTGTGTCAGTTACCCCGGGGGTCAGGTCTGATTCCTAGGTAGCCGGGCTCATCTGCATTTCACCCTAAGTAACCTGGGCCCTTCATCACTTGAAGTGCGTTGGTGACTCGGTAGGTGGCAGTCTTCCCTTGGAGCTAGCACGGAGGGCTGGATCCTCAGGCATTTAGGCACCTAATTCCCGTTGAAATCCAAGGAGGGCAGATGGGCAGTGCTGGCTGATGTCAATGGGAGTTAGGCCCTTTGAGGATCAGTGCACCAGAGATAGATGACAAAGACCCCAGGACACAGTCTGTATTCGCCTCAGTGCCCTGGCCCGGATCATTATCGTCTGTTTCCTTTTGTCGTTTCAATGGTGTACAATGTTCCTCTTCATTTCCCCACCTGGAATCATTGCAGCCTTGTCACCGGCTGTTCTACAGCTGCCACGTTCCACCCCAGAGGTGGCTGCATTTCAGTGGTGGGTAGAGAGGCTAGAAAGTGCTAGCAGCTGAATAAACGCTAGAGAAGGAAGGTAACATTCTTTTATTAACAGGCCCATGGAAAGACGGCAGTGGTGGCACATCTTCCCGCTGCAGAGCAGCTTTCCACGGCTCCCGGCCTCCCCTGATTATTCACATAGGCAACAGTCTCAGGTCTAGCTCCCCGCCCTGTGAACCCCCCACTCACACAGCACATACCGACGAATCCATTAGCCACGAATCACTGTCACCGGCCCAGGGCCAGGTGAGTAGCCCAGTTTCTAGGGTGGTTGTTTACGGGCCCGATCTAAAGCCTGTGGAAGTGAGTTCCGCTGACTCCAAGGGAGGTTGGCTCAGATCCGCTACGCCTGCCACTCGCATTACAGGGGAATCTAGATGCCTTGACTGCCACTGGACCTTGCTGTGCCACGTGCTGCATAAACATAGGGGCAGGCTCTCTCCACTAGGCCCTGCTGCCTCCCAGAGGCTCTATCACACGCTGTCTGTTGAGGGGAGAATTCCCCCACAGTCAGTCAAACCCGGGCAATGCCAGCTGGTGGCACGGCCTGACACCCTCACCCCCCCACACGCCTCAGCATTCCTGGGTCCCACTGAGCCGTCAGCCCCTCGCCCCGCTCCTGCCCCAAGCCAAGGCGCTCTGCTCTGCCTGTGAGAGGAGAAGCCCCCGGGCGCGGGAATGCCGCATTCCATCCCTCTCCGTGCACTCGGGCTTCTACCACCCCTCGCCCCTTCTAAACCAGACCCACCAAGCGTGCCCTTGTGTCCTTCCCCTTCCTGGGCGGGTGGGCGCCAAGCCGGGGCAGGTGGGTGGGCGTATCCTGGAGGGGTGAGGTTCCGGAACCAACCCACAACCACTCCTTCAGCCCACCCCAACCCCACATCTGCGGGCTCCCGGTGAGCCCAGAGCACACCCCTGGCGGGCTCCTCCCCGCCCGGCTCGGGGCTGGTTTGGTGGTTTAGCCAATGGAGTATGTGTGTCAGAGCTTCTCGGCAGCCCCCGGAAGCACCCACTCCAGGGTGCAGTATCACTGGGTCCCGTAGCACTGGAGGCTGGTGCCTACCAACCACTCCTGCCTTTCGACACAACCGGTCTGCTAGCGGCCCCATGTCCGCAGCCCTCCCCCAGGGCCGCTACGTGCCAACGCGGGCCCGTCTCTTCCCATCGCAGGCCCAACACAGCTGACCCGACGGCGCCCCTATTGCCCCTGCGGGGAGCGAGCCAGCGCTGTGTATTCCCACCCCACCTGCACTGGGGCTCGGGGCCCTGGAACCGCTCTGCACCAGCTGCCCACTAGCCTTCCCGGCCGCGGAAACGTGTGAAATCCGGAATCGGAACAGCCACCCCGGCTCCCCGCGCCAGGAGGGAGTGAGAGAGCGGGCAGGGCTCTGTTCGACCTTCCCTGCCTGCACAGGTGCCAGCTCCGTCCTGCCCCGGGGTCCGATATTGATGGGGATCCTACAAGGTGCACAAGCTGATGCTCCACGGACCCTCCGCGGCTTCAGCCCACTAGCCAGGGAGGTTTATTAAAATGCACCCGGCTGCTGAATACGTAACAGACAGGCCCGCAGGGTTGGACGCAGCCAGTTCCACCCGCCCAGAGAAACGTGCCCAACACGGCTCAGGCCGGGTCAGAGATCAGCAGTGAGTTAGCGACAGACGCTGGGCGACGGGCTGCCCGGGTGCCCGGGGTTCCAGGCAGGAGGGGGAAGAGCCTAAACTTCTCCTGCACCAGCAGCTTCCTTCAGCTATTCCGGGGGGAAGGAGCCCCCCGCCCAAACCACCTGCAGCTCTCCTGCTACGGGACAACCAGCCTGTAATCCCCGAGGCAGCGTCCCTGCACCCCACCGCAGAGAGCCCCCGGGGTCTCAATCCCCAGCCCCAAACTCACAAGCCCTTACACCTTCGCAGGGAGCAAGCTGTGGCAGGCACCGGTGCCAAGCGGGGCTGTGCCCAGTGGGGCGGTGATGGGGCTGAGTGAGAAACACTTGATCAGCCCCAATCTAGGGGAATGGACTGGGACTGGCTGGATAGCCCTGCGTCTGCCTGTGTTAGCCAGGGCTGGAAAGAGGCTAGAGGGAGTGGGGAAGAGAAAGGCCAGGCACAGAGGGAGCTGGGAGCCTTCTGGCCTGTTGCTGGCCAGGCCTGCACCTGGCAAAGTTGGCTGCGAAACCTGCACCTAGGTGGAAAGCGGTGAAAGCAGAGGGGCCCAGCGTCCGAGTCCGAGCTCCCAGGGAGCCGGGTTTAAAGACGGCTGCTTTCCCCGGAGGCTGGCCTGACATTGCAGTCTCATGCCAGGGCAAGAGAGCCTGGAGCCAGGGCACTGGAGAGACAAGCGGCACCAAGAGCTGATGAGCCGGTTCTGGAGATGGGGGGGGGAGATCCCATTTTCTGCTTTGATTAGACCTGAGCCCAAGGAAATTCTGAGATTTTGACAGTTGTTTGCATCCCGAATCAGACCAAAACGTTGAAATTAAAAAAAAATAAAAATCGTGGAACGGAAAGTTCCGAAACATCTCAATCTGGAAACATTAAGCCATCGTGTTTCGCCACCGAGCCATGTCCCACCCCAGCTGCTGCAATGCCTCAAGGGAGGGGTAGTCTGGGTGCCTTGTGCCCCATTCTCCTCTATGGGACAAGCTCGCCAGATGGACTACACCTCCCATGATGCACCATGGTGCATCTTTGGAGGTGTACATAAGAACAGCCATCCTATGTCAGACCAATGGTCCATCTAGCCCAGTCTCCTGTATTCCAGCTGAGGCCAGTGCCAGCTGACTCAGAGCAGGGCACTTAGTGAGTGATCCATCCCCAGTCATTCAGGCCCAGCTTCCGGCAGTCAGGGGCTAGGGACACCCAGAGCCCGGCGTTGCATCCTTGAGCATCTTGGCTAATAGCCGTTGATGGACCCATCCTCCGTGAACTTTATCTAGTTCTTTTTTTAACCCAGTTATACTTTGTCCTTCACCACATCCCCTGGCGAGGAGTTCCACAGGCTGACTGTGTGTTGTGTGAAGAAATACTTCCTTGTGTTTATTTTTAAAACTGCTGCCTATTCATTTTATTGAGTGACTCTGGTTCTTGTGCAATGCAACGGGGCAAATAACACTTCCTTATTACCTTTCTCCACCCCACTCATTTTATAGACCTCGATCCTATCCCTCCACAGTCATTTTTCTAAACAGAACAGGCCCAGGCTTTTTAATCTCTCCTCAGATGGAAGCTGTTCCATCCCCCTCATCAGTTTTGTTGCCCTTCTCTGTACCTTTTCTAACATATCCTTTTTTTGAGATGGGGGATCAGTACTGCACACAGTGTTCAAGGTGTGGACCTACGCTGGATTTATAGGGTGGCATTATATTTTCTGTATTATCTATCCCCTGTGCTAATGTTGTGTTTGCTTTTTTGACGGCCGGTGCACCCTGAGTGGATGTTTTCAGAGAACTATCCACAATGACTCCAAGATCTCCTTCTTGAGTGAGAACAGCTCATTCAGACCCCATCATTTGATATGTAGAGTTGGGATGATGTTTTCCAATGTGCATGACTTTGCATTTATCAACATTGAATTTCATCTGCTATTTTCTTCCCTAGCCAGTGCCTCAGAGTTTTGTGAGATCCCTTTGTAACTCTTTGCCGCCAGCTTTGGACTTAACTACCTTAAGTCATTGTGTAGCAGCTGCAAACTTTGCCACCTCACTGTTTATGCCTTTTTCCAGATCATTTTAGGAAGATGTTGAACGGCGCTGGTCCCAGTACAGATCCTTGGGGACCCTGCTATTTACCTCTCCCCACTGTCAAAACTGACCATTTAGTCCTACCCTTTGTTTCATTGTTTAACCTGTTACCGATCTGTGAGAGCACCTTCCCTCTTATCCTATGACTCCTTACTTTGCTTAAGACCCTTTGGTGAGGGACCCTGGCAAGGGCTTTCTGAAAGTCCAAGTAAACTGTATCAACACATTTGTTGACCCCCTTGAAGAATTCTAGTAGATTGGTGAGGCATGATTTCCCTTTACATAAGCCATGTTGACGCTTCCCCAACATATCATGTCTGATAATTCTGTTCTTTACTATAGTTTCAACCAATTTGCCTGGTACTGATGTTAGACTTACCGGCCTGTAATTGCCAGGATCACCGCTGGAGCCTTTTTTTAAACCATCAGCATCACATTAGCTACCCTTCGAGCATCTGGTCCCGAGGCTGATTTCAGCAATTGCTCACATACCCCGGTGAGTCGTTCTGAGGCAGCTGGGCCATAGAGAATGGGGTCTGAGGCACGAAAATCACAACAAGCAGGAGGCAGTGCTCACCTGGGTGCAGATTCATGTGGAACTAACCTGCAACGAACCATCGCAGGAGAGCTGACAAACCAGACGGGTCAGAGTCAGGTCGGCCTCAGACAAAAGATTTATTTAAAAATTTTCTCAAAACAGAAAATTGAAAAATGTCAGGGGAAAAAACCTGAAATTTTCCTGGGGAAAATAGTTTTACTCTGGGGGAAGCCGCACATTCTGGTGGAGAATCTCTGGCCAGCATACAGCTTATGGCTTTTAACATCTCAGCAGACTGACTAGCCGAGAAAGCCACTGACCACAGCACAGGGGACATTTATGTAGCATTTTCCTAGTGGAGGGAAATCAGAGGATCTCTCGATCCCAGCCCCGGAGGCAGATGGCACCAGCAGAGCCAGGCTAGGCAGCATGGCTGTGGTGGTTTGATCTGTTTAGAAATCGGAACATTCCCCTGCCCGGGACACGAGGTCGTCAGACTCACGCTCAGCTCCTGCTGCGAGGAGAACGCAGATCAGGGACCCCTGACTTCCACCCCAGGCAACGGTTAACCCCCCGAAGCCTCGGGGGGCAGCCAGCTGCCCTGTAAATGAAGGAGACGAGTCCATAAACGCGGCACAATCTTTACAGCCGTCGGCGTCTGACACTTCCCCACGGCCGTAAAGCAATCGGACTTTGGCACAGCCCGGAACAGCACCGGGGATGGGACGGGAAGAGCCAAGGTGTTTGCCCCGCGCCGCGGGGGGAGCCCAGAGCCAAGACACAGTGGATCGGTCGGCGAACAGGCCAGCTCCGCGGCAGGAGGGAGGCGAGGGCTGGGGCAGCGCCGGGGAGCAGAGGATGAACGGGCTCTGAACCAGAAGGCACGTCGTGCTAAAGGCAGGCGGAGGGCACAGGCCGGCACGTGCACTAAGGGCAGGTGGGGAGAAGGGGATGGCTGCCGGCGGGGGGGGGGGGGGGGGGGGGGAGGTGGAGTTTACACTGGGTTAATGGGGGCGACATGGGCAGGAATAACAGCACCAGCGGGAGAACTGGGCGCTGCCGTCCTGGCCCCCGCCCATGCCAGCCTGCCCCAGCCCGCGCCGGGGGGGACCTGCCTCCAGGGATAAGCTCCAGCCCCGCAGCCCGGTCCAGGCCGGGGCCGCCAGCACAGGGCCGCTTGGGGCCAGCTGGAATGGTATTTCAGTGCTAAGGCCCCCCTCCCCCGTCCTGGTGGGAACTAGGCTGAGACTCACCAAACTCATCTCACCAAGGGCCCCACCCTGGGGCCAGCCAGTCTGTCCCCCCTGCCTCCTCCCTGAGCAGCAGGCCAGGCCCACAGGAAGGAAGCCCTGGAGGGGCCGGGGGGGCTGTCCCTGAACCGGCCTCTCCAAGCTCCCCCTGGGGCTGGGTGGATCCGTTTCAGGGACTCCCTCCCCAACTCAGCCACCCCTCTCCATCCATCCGGGGAGGGGGGGGGCTGCATGTCTCCCCTGCTCCCCACTCTCCTCTGTGCTGCTGCAGGCCATTGGCGCCCACTGAGCGGCCGGGACCTGCCCCCCCCCGTTAATCCTCGGCCACGGTGACGGTGACGCGGTGCCAGGCGTTGCTCAGCACCCCCCGCAGGTTCCAGATGGGCTCCACCGTGTCGGGCTGCACGTTGTAGCTGGCGTCCACGGCCTTGCAGACAATGTCCAGCTCCGTGGCGCCGGGGGGAACGGGGGCCGTGAGCCGCCACAGGCGCCAGGCCCAGGCCCGGCCCGGCCGCTGCTCCTCGCCCGTCAGCTCGGCCACGCGCCACGTCCGGCCGCCGTCCAGCGAGACGTCCACACGCACCACGCCGCGCCCGCCCCCGCTCCAGGCGTAGCCCTTGACCGTCAGCTCCCCGGGCGGGACAGTGGCCCCTGGTGCGGGGTCCGTGATGGCCGACTGGACGGGCAGCTCCTGGATGGCGGGGGCCGTGGTGAAATCCACCGTGTCCCAGTCCACGGCGGGCGAGAAGCCCTTGTAGTCGTTCTGCTGCCAGTGGCTTGGGCTCTCCTCCAGGCTCACGGAGACCCGGCCCAGCCACTTGACGTTGCGGGCGCCCACCACGCCCGGCACCACCACCCGCAGCGGGTAGCCGTGGTCCCGTGGCAGCTCCTCGCCGTTCATCTCGTAGGCCAGCAGCACGTCGGCCCCGCGGCCCATGGCCGTGCGGTAGGGGATGGAGGCTCCGTAGGCCACCCCGCTCAGGTCCTTATCCAGGCCCTCGAAGCAGACGTGCTGCTCCCCGGCCTCCCCCTCCTCCTCCCTGTAGCCGGCGTGCGCCAGGACATCCCGGAGCCGGACGCCGCCCCAGCGGGCCGTGCTGATGGCCGCCACCCCCCACTCCAGCCCCTTCACCTGCCGGACGCGGCTCATCTCCGAGCGGCGGTTCCCGGCGCACTGCAGGGTGACCGTCACCTCGTGCTTGGGGAAGCGGCGCTTGAGCTCGGGCAGCGAGAGCGCCAGCACGCGGCCCCCCGGCCCCTCCACCTGCAGCCGGTAGCTGGCGGCGTCCACGGCCGGCACCGGGAGGTGGTTGCGTTTGAAGAAGAGCTGGTTGGGCGTCAGGTAGTTCTCGGTTAGCAGCTCGGCCGGCGGCTCCGCGTTGAAGGGCTTGAGGCTGTTGACTTGGAGGGCGGGGTGCCGAGGGGGGTCCCCGGAGTAGGGGTCCCCCTGGGTGGCCTGGCTCTGCTCCTCGGGGCTCAGCTCCCCCACCTTGTAGGCCTGCAGGATCTCCAGCACATGCGCCTGGCTGTGCACGGCGTACATGGCCCAGAAGGGCTCCAGGGCGCCCCCCGCCGCCAGCAGGATCTTGCTCTTGCCCCCCGGGTGCAGCTCCACGAAGTCAGTGATGTCGAAGACCTCGCGGCCGTAGGTCACCCAGACCCGCTCGGCCAGGCTGCGGTGCCGCCCCACCTCCTGGCGGGTGAACACGGGGTACGGCGCCCCGGGCGCGGCCTCAGCGTTCGGCTCGGCCTCCGCCGCCTGCAGGGACAAGGAGAGGGGCTCGAGGGGGCATCCGCCAACATCCACCGCAGGCCTCCGAGGGCCTCACCCGCCTCGGGGGGGAAGGGATGCACCCCAGGCTACGCAGCACTTCAGGGACAGAATTGGGAGCGGAACCAGGAATCCTGGCTCCCAGACCCCTCCCTGCTCTAACCACTAGACCCCATTCCCCTCCCAGAGCCGGGGAGAGAACCCGGGAGTCCTGGTTCCCAGCCCCCCCTGCTCTAACCACTAGACCCCATTCCCCTCCCAGAGCTGGGGAGAGAACCCAGGAGTCCTGGCTCCCAGCCCCCCCGCTCTAACCACTAGATCCCACTCCCCTCCCAGAGCTGGGGAGAGAACCCAGGAGTCCTGATTCCCAGCCCCCCCGCTCTAACCACTAGATCCCACTCCCCTCCCGGAGCAGGGAGAGAACCCAGGAGTCCTGATTCCCAGCCCCCTCCCGCTCTAACCACTAGACCATGCCTCCTTCCCCAAGATGCCCATCCAGCTCTCATGCCACCTTTGTGCCCTGAGGCAGAGAGCTGAGCACTCCAGGGAGGCTCTCGGGAGCAGCTGATCCCATGACGCTGGTCCCAGCTCCCTCACCCGCCTGCGGTGATCTCCGTAGGCCAGGCCGGCGCCCAGGCCCAGCAGAGCCCCCACGGCCATGACCTTCCGTCTCCGGCTGCCGTCGCCCGGGCTCCAGGTGCCATGAGTGCGGGAGGGGGTCCAGGCAGTGCAGGCTTGGGGGTGGGACCCCCAGGCCACAGCTGCCAACCTGGGGGAGAAACCAGGACTCCAGTGAGGGCAAAAATCCCCCAGCAACCTCCCTGCCATCTACAGGACACCCAGGGCACCAGCCCAGCACGTCCTGGTCGCCTGCCATCTACCGGCTGTGCAGCAGGGGGCGCTCTCTGCACAGGGCTGACCCCACTGCGGCACTAGGGGGCGCTGTGCTGCAGGGTGGGGCTCAGCAAGGGGTGCTCTGCCCCACCCCCGCATTCCTGGCCCACTTCCAACCCAGCTAACCACATTCTGCCTCCCTAAAATACCTGTAATTTCAGCCCGACCCGGGAGTCCTGTTCACTTCCTTTGCTAGGCGACCGTGGCTGTGCGGCTGTTAAACAGTTGCCGGCTGCCACCCCAGAGGTGGCTGCATTTCAGCCTCCAGCCCCTGGGCTCCCTCTGGCACCTGAACGGTTCCGGCCCTGGACTCCTTCCCAGGCCAGCAGCCGGTGGAACATTAACCTAGTTCCCCTACCACAGGTCTGATAAGATAACGCCAGCCATCGAGCCATAAAGGGATCTCCCCTGCCAGATAAAACTCGCCTGCTCTCTCCCTGGGGCTGCGGCTGAGAGCGTCTGCAGGGGGCAGAGATTAGATTAGAGCCGCTGGGGGATTCTGCAAAACCCTGGCAAGGTGTCAAAGCGGCAGCTGCCCTAAAGAGAATCCCAAAGGAACTTCACGCTAGCTCCCTCCTCGCCTTTTCCCTTTGCGGTCCCAGGGGCTGTGGGTCGGGAGTGAGGGGCACCGGCAGAGCTGGGGGGGAGCCCAGGGCTGGGCTAGCAGAGGCTGTGGGTCGGGAGTGAGGGGCACCGGCAGAGCTGGGGGTGGGGGGAAGCGCAGGGCTGGGGGAGCAGGGGGCTGGGCAGTGAGAGGCACCGGCAGAGCTGGGAAGGGGGGAAGCGCAGGGCTGGGCAGTGAGAGGCACCGGCAGAGCTGGGGGTGGGGGGAAGTGCAGGGCTGGGGGAGCAGGGGGCTGGGCAGTGAGAGGCACCGGCAGAGCTGGAAAGGGGGGAAGCGCAGGGCTGGGGGAGCAGGGGGCTGGGCAGTGAGAGGCACCGGCAGAGCTGCGGGAGGCAGGAACTGGGCTAGCAGGGGGCTGCAGGGCAGGGGTGAGGTTCACCAGCGAAGTGGTGTTGGGGGGCCCAGGGCTGGCCCAGCAGGGGAGCTGCAGTGGTTTCTGCAGACCCTCTCATACCTGGGCGTTCTCTGGAGGACCCAGCGTCCTCTCACGATGGGTCGGAGCAGCAGCATCTCTGCCCGACCTGTGCAGGGAACGAAAGAACAAGAGATAAACGACCTCATCTCCGACCCACGAACCCCAGAGCCGCCCGAGCAGGCAAGGCAGGACCAGTCCCTCGGGGGGCGGGGTAAGACACGCAGCAGCTTCCTCCTCTCAGGTGCAGGTACCCCAGATCCCACAGCGATGAGCCTATCTCCGCCGGGGGTGTGTGTGGGGGGGTCCCAGCTCAAACCCGAGACCAGGGGCCAGGAGCCACGCCCTAGCCAGAGCTCCCAGAACAGTCAGCGAAGGGACCGGGGCAGGACGCGGCTGGCTCGGGCCGATCCTCCCCACGCCGGAGGAGCTGTGCACAAAGCAGAACCGCTGTTCAGGAAGGCGGGACATTCAGCCAGGGGCCGGAACAGGCAGCTGAGCTCTGCTCCCTTGGCAGAGTTCCTGGCTTAGGCCCTGCCTGATGCAGCCTCTCGGAGTGTCCAGGCATCATTTTCCGAGCCCAGGGGGGAGAAAAACTTGCTCTTAACTGTTCCCCTCGCCTTAGCGCCAAGGGAGGGATTTGAAATTCCTGGGGACGGGAGCGGCGCCTGTTCCCCAGCCGGATCTCGTCCTTCCATTCCAACCCCCCAGGGGAGGGACACGGCGTGGCACAGACAACAGCGAGTGCCAGCTGCGGGGCTGGATTTAACCCTCCCCCCCCTTAACCTTGTGTTCAAACCGCCCCCGGGAGGCGAACACACGGGATCTTTGTCGGGATGGGGATGAGGCAGGTGGACAAGTCAATGCCCCGTTCTGGGCATCCGGGATCCAGCTGACAACCGTTCCCCCACAAGACGGAAAATAACCACTCAAGAGTCACCAAATGCAAATCAGCTGGGGGCCAGGCTGCCCCCGGAACCATCCCCACAACACCCATGGGGGCACCTGCCCCCTTCAGCCAGCTGGGGGTGTTTCTGCCACAGGAGGATGGCCTGAGAGTTTGAAGCCCCAGGCAGTTTGATCTCCTGGAGACCCCCCCAAACGCTTGGGGACCAGGCACCCCATACAATGGGGCACTGCACATGGAGGAGGAAGGGGGGGCACAATGTGGGGTGTAAATCCCTGTCCGGGGGAGCAGGGAACCACGTACTGCCCCCGCCCCCAAATGCTCCTTAGCGCCCACTAGGCAAGGAGCATGTACAGCCAGAGCTCCAGGGAGTCCCAGAGCACCCCCCCAGGCATCTCCCCCAGAGCACCCTGCCCCCAGTGCAACCCCCCATGTGCCCCCAACCCCCCCAGAGCAGCCTGCCCCCAGTGCAACCCCCCCGAGCACCCTGCCCCCAGTGCAACCCCCCACGTGCCCCCCCAGAGCACCCTGTCCCCAGTGCAACCCCCCACGTGCCTCCAACCACCCCCCAGAGCACCCTGCCCCCAGTGCAACCCTCCACGTGCCGCCAACCACCCCCCAGAGCACCCTGCCCCCAGTGCAACCCCCCAGGTACCCCCCCAGAGCACCCTGCCCCCAGTGCAACCCCCCAGCCCCCCCAGAGCACCCTGCCCCCAGTGCAACCCCCCAACCCCCCAGAGCACCCTGCCCCCCGTGCACCCCCCAGAGCACCCTGCCCCCCCGTGCACCCCCCCCAGGCGCCCCACCAGAGCACTCTGCCCCCAGTGCAACCCCCATGTACCCCCATTCCCCAGTGCAACCCCCCATGTACCCCCTAGTCCCCAGTGCAACCCCCCAGAGCACCCTGCCCTCAGTGCAACCCTCCATGTACTCCCCCAGCCCCCAGGCACCCCCCCCCCAGAACAACCCTCCACGTGCCCCCCAGCCCCAGGCACCCCCCCCAGTGCAACTCCTCACCCAGCCCCCAGTGCAACCCCCCACTGGAACCCCCCGCAATTACCCCACAAGCCCCCCATGCGCCCCGCCTCTCCCACCTGTGACCGCGGCGCAAGGAACGTCACCGCGCCTCGTAACCCGCCCCCTGCCCCGAGCCTGCGCCTTTAAGGCAGGGGAAGGGCGGGGCCTCGGCGAGTGACATCAGGGGTGGAGCCGAACCCCGCCCCCTGGAGGGGGCAGCGGCGATTTAAAGGGCCAGAGTCCGCGCTCGGCTGCTGCTGGAGCAGAAGGGGAGGCAGGGGCGGGGCGGGGCGGGGCCCAACGGGGGGCGGGGCCTGCACCAGGAGCACCACGTGCCTCCTGGTTCCCACGCAAGAGGCGAGGGAGGGGTAGCATCCCTGGCTCCCGGGGGCGACATTGCTGCAGGGGGGAGGGATTTGGGGGTGCAGGGGGGGCTCATCAGGGCACCTGCAAACTCACCAGAGACCCCTCCCCCTCCCCCAGCTCATGGGGTGATCAGGGCAGAATCCAGCCCGCCGGTGCAGTGATTTACAGGGCCAGGCCTGGCCCGGCCATGCTGGGAACAGGGCGCAGCTCTGGTTCCGAGCCTGGGCTGGGGCAGCACTGCCAAGGCCATGGGTCCCCTCCCCGGGCAGCAGCACGGGGCTCACAGTGACACGAGGGAGCGGAGGCGGGTACCATCACTGCCATTAACATACAGCCTCATCCCGCCCCCGCCCCCAGCCCCGGGGCTGCTCAGTGCTGGGAATGTAATGCAGGAGTTTGCCCTGGGACACCCACTGCTCCAACAGCATCAAGGTACTTACAGCCCCCTGCCCCTGCCCGGGGGGTTCGGTCATAGGCAGAGAGCTTGGAGAAGGGCTATATACCAGCCCTGGCCGCTAGGTGTCAGACCAAGGGAGGGATGGAGGGCTCCATCCTAGAGCTGTTCTGCACATCCCAGCAGGGTACGTTAGAGCAGCCCTGAGACTGCTCTAACTTCCACGGGGAACCAGCCCAGTCCCCATACAGCCCCAGCCCACCGGGGAAGGAGGCGAGTGGTGCTAGTTATTGCCAGTTGTAGGAACACATTTTGCTGTGTAGACGCAACCCCTGGAAACCAGACAGACCCAGCACGGACACGAAACCGGAGCAAACTCTGGCAAGTGCTTCCGGCAGCTGGCTTTGAACCCGTGACCTCTGGGTGCAAGACTCCATCAGCCATCTCTCCCGGGGCCATACCCCTGCCAGCACGGTTCACACCCAGGAACCGCCCCAGCAGCTGGCAAGGGGCAGCAATTCCCCCTCTCAGCCCCAGGCATGTGGGGAGCAGCTACCCTACAACCAGCCCCCCCAGCCCACACAACCAGGCAGCTCAGCGCCCCCCCACCTGCCCGAGGAAAGTCTTCCTGCAGGGGAGGCGGGGGGAATGGGTAGCTGCATAGGGACAGCAGCCGGCCATTAAGCAGAACTAGCCTTCTGGGGCTCCCTTGCCCTGTCTAGGATCAGCGGCATCCAGCCTCAGCCAGCACCCGCTGCCGGAGAGAACCTCTCTCAGAGCGGCCCGGTGCTGGTGAGAGCTGGGAAGGAGCAGACTCTATTTCCCACCTCCCCCCTGGTCTCGGCCCCTTCTCAAGGGGCAGCCCAGGGCCCACGCTAGTTACCACGCTAGTGAGCAGGCGCAAAGCCATCACACCTCCCTCTCCCCCCTCCCCATGCTGGGCCCACAAAACCTTGGCTGGGAACCAGCTAATTACAGTCCCGGTCCCTTCCTTTTCTACGGCCCAGCCCCTCCCTGCTGGCATCAGCCCGTGAGAACCAGCCAGGCAGAGGGGCTCTGCTAGCACTGGCTGCCCTCGGGTAGGCACAGCCCAGGGGCTTGCCCCCCCATGCATCTCAGCCCCCGCCCTGGGATGAGCTCTTCAGCCCAGTGCCAAGGCGGCCAGGCAGGTACCAATCACGCCCCGTAGGAACTGGGCTGAACCAGCCTCAGGCCCGTGGATACACAGGCCTCACCCCAGCCACAGAGAAGTCACAAGCTCCCTCACCTTCCCCCACGACCCAAGCTGACCCCTCCTGGCACTTGTTGATTTAACTCGGCGCCTGTGGGCGGTGACATCAGCCCAGCTCTTGTCAGACGGGGGCAGAGGGGCAGCCCCCTGCTCCATTTATCAACCGGGACCAGCTGTGCCAGGCATTCACCCTCCAGGCTCCCGCTGTCGTCCCCCCCCCCCCCGGGAAGGGGAGTTAGGAACAGACGGCTAGAGCCTAGGAAAGAGGCTGCTCGACCACCTCCAGCCTGAAGCAGCTGGTGCCCATCAGACAGCCCCAGCCCCAGCCCCAGCCCCCTCCCATCTCTCAGGCCCCGAAAAGCACGTCCATAGCCCGGCCTGGCTGCAGGCTAGAGCCAGGTTCCTGCCAGTCACCCCCCCCACCCCCTCAGTTGGAGCATCAGGTGGCCTGACAAACCCCTGGTCTATCACCCCGCAGAAGGCGTAACCCCTGTGCTCGCTGGGCATGGGGGGAGCTCGCTCGCCCCAGCCCCGGAATCCCCATCAAAGCAAGTGCAGGCGGGTGCTGCGGAGCTGGGCTCAGACTGGCCTGTTTGGGAGCAGGGGGTGCATGTGATGCTCACCCCCATCCAACGGGCACCTTGACAAATCCAGTGACCGTCCCCAAGCCGGTGCCAGGCCAGGCCCCGCCAGCCAGGAGCTTCAGTTTACAGGCTGCTCAACTGCACCCTCTGCTGCCCAGCCAGGCCAAGGACAAGCCTAACCCCCACCTCCTGACTTGTGCTCCAGGCACCCCCATCCTGACAGGACAGGGGGTGGGCGAGAGGAGCTCTGCCACAGCCATGGGGTATCCTCACCGCCCCAGGACCAGAGCCAAGCCGCAGGCAGGGGAGCTGGGCCCACAGGCAGGGGAACTACCCCTGGGGACCCAGGCTCATTCCCGTTTGCCACAAGCACAGACCCTGCGCGTGCGATGGGGAGGCCCAGGCCAGGTAAGTTCAAATCTCAGCTGTTCCCCACACTTCTGGCCCTGGGGTACGTGGACAGGGGCTGAGAGGCAGCAGATTTTCACAAGGCTAGAGCCTGGCTGGCTTAGGATTTAGAAACAATCCTTTTGTGCCCCTGCTCTGCCCCCACCCAGAGAACACGAGCGCGAGGCAGGGGGTGAGAGCGGGTTCTCGCCCTGACAGAGAAGCCAACCCTCCCTCTTCACCCCCCCACACCAGCCAGCTTCAGACACAATAAAACAGCAGGTTCATTTAATACACGGATGTGTTTGTTTTTTACTTACATTAAATACATTGGTAAATCAGCAGCGGAATTCTGTTACCATGATTGTTATTTTAAATGCGATGGAGGCGCTTCCTCAAAAGCAAAAAAAACTGATCAGAAAAAAAAAGGCAAGCGGGCTGGGGGCGAGGGAGGCTTTCAAAAGCTGCAGTGTCCCCATTTGGGCCAGGGAGTTAGCCAGAAAACCACCACCACTCCCGGAAGAGGTGCATGGGCTCGGGGCGTTCCAGCGTTGCCAGCAGCCAGGGGGGTGGATGCTCGTGGTTGTCGTACAGGTAAGTAGAGTCTTTCCACCGAGCAGAAAAAGAGTCTTTCCAGCAAGGACAGAGGCCCACCCCCCCCGGTACGTTACAAGTGCAGCCTGAAATCTCCAACAACGCCCTTGTGTTAGTGGCGGGGGGAAGTTACGTGTCACGACACTGCAGGGATCAGAGGAGAAAAGGACCGAATACCCACGAGGCCATGTCACCCTTCAGCCCTCCCCAAAGATCTCCTGGCCCTAAGCCCCCCCCCCCCCCACCATGCACAGCCAACTCAGCGAGGGGTGCTGGGAAAAGTGACCGGCCCAATCAATTTCCCACCCCTCCCAGGCTGGCCTGGTGCCTCCCCCAGCTAGTAGTTTCTCTACTTCAACTCTGACCTCGACAATACAAAACGAGACGAGGACAGGGGCCTGCTTCCTGGAAGATGCTGGGGCTCCAGTTTGGCTAGTGCTGGGGGAGGGCATCACATCTCCCCCTTGGAGAGACTCCACTTCAAAGCTCCCCCCACTAAACACACAGGGCAGCAGCCTCGGCTCAGCAAGGCAGGCGCTCCCTCGCAGGCTCTCCCCGGGGCAGCGTTTAAAAATACGACTGAGCTGGCCGAAGGGGCCAGGACTGAGCGCGCCGGAGACGGTTTATCCAGAGACCAGGTGCAGGGGGACGTGCAAGATTCCCTTTGCCCCTGCTCACAAGAGGCAAAGTTCAGCCTGTGGCCCTGGCAGCCTCCGCGGCACCTCAGAAAAGCCGGCAGCTAGCGCCAGCAGCAATGGTGCATCGAGGATCCTCGGCAGGTCACAACACATCCAAGGGCGACTCAGGTCAACTCGGAACCAGAGGCTCCATCGTTAACACAGCGACCGGGGTGCTGCTCTGATGCACCTGGGATCAGCTCTTCTGGGACTACACCAGGGGGCCCAAGCGCTAGTTACAGCCAAAACAAAAACTGCTGCTGCTTCCCACGTGAGAGCTTGTATCTCAGCGGGGCCCTCAGCCGTGGAGCGGAGCCTGTGACACCACAGACAGGCTGGGTGCCCGTCTGACCCGCCCACATAACCAGCTGGGGCAGGTGTGGGGCTGCGAAGCGGTGACACCCCCCTGCCCCAACCTCAGCGTCCGGAGAGGAGAACCTGCAGGGGGGAACTGACAGGGACCTCAAGATAACCAGTGTGGTGTTCTTCCATGGGGGGGAGCCGAGCCCTCGCCAGTGTCCCAGAGCGAGTAGGAGACTCCCCTTGCATCATCCGTCCTCCCCCCCTCACCCCCCCACCTTCCAGCCCATGCTAGAAAGACAATGGAGCGGACAGGGGCATGGGGGAGGCGCAGTCCACAAACAGCCGCCTCGCCCAGGCCCAGGAAGGTGCTCTACCTTTGCATGGCCTCCCATTCTCCTTCACCTCCTCTCTAACAGACTCCCAGTCCCATGTCCCACCTGGAGCTCCCTAGGTTTGCTGCTCAGCGCGGTTCCCCCGCCCCCCATTCTGAAGTGATCCTGGCTAGTCCCGTGGACTGCAGGGTAACAGACCAAGTGAGCCCCGTTTCCCAGCACACAGCAGGGGGCTCTGCAGCTTACTCGACACAGGAGCGGCCTGGAGCCCAGAGGATAAAACCTTGGGTGGGTTCCTCTTAGCGGGGAGAGCAGCAGAGCTCAGTGCGATGACCCCCCCAGGGGCTCAGGAGCCCTCGAGATAGCTTACACTGAACACGACCCAAGGCAAGATGAGCTCAACGGGACAGGCTGGAGATTAAAGTGCAAACCAGAGAATTTGCGCGGCTGGTGATAGGGGAAGAATAAACCAACAGCTCCGAGAGGCCATGAGATCTCGCGGGGCGTATCCCTGCAAAATACCGGACGCAGCGGGAACTTTGGGGTTTTACACCCCCCCAAGTCAGTATGAACGATACCATCTGCCACGATGCTGGGTGCATGGGCCTGGTGGTCCCACAAGCAATGGGATTATGGGGGCTGGCTGTTGCTTGCACCGGATATTCATAGCAACGTAGTTCATGATTCTATTCCTGCTACTGAAGTCGTCGTCCGTGGTCGCTTCCTAGCGATCAACACCAGCCAGAATCAGCCACCCTGTTGGGTCACAGGATTCCAAGCCCCCACTTCCCCCCGTTCCCCAGCACTTCCGCTCCCTTGCCGGAAAGGCCACCCAGGACCAAATTAAGGACACTGCAGCTTCCCCCCCCCCCCCCCCCCCAAACATTGAAATAGATGGGAAAAAAAAAAAAAAACACAAAAAAACCCCAGGAGAAAAATTAAAGAGTAAACCCACAAAAGACACCCTCAGAAAACAGCGTTTTCTGTAGGTCCCCGTTCAACTTATTCTTCATAAAATAAGCCTACAAGGATTAAGTTTCCACCTCCTTTGGGCCCCTCCCCCCAGCATTAAATAAGGGGGGGGATGGTAGAAGAGGACAGGTGTTATGGGACCGAGAACACAGATTTACCAAAGCAAAGAGAGGGTGGGGGCAGGGAGGAATTATCTGGGAGAAGGAGACGGGGAATCAATCAGAATTAGGTAGCTATTTGCACCTATAATACAAAGTGAAGAGTTTGTTTTTTGGAAGTTAAGTCCCCGGTCGATCTGGTTCCACTGGCACTGGTGTGGTGGGAACAGATGTCTGGCGGTGGTTCTGAAGCATTAAAAAGTGCAGTTAGAGGCGCTGGGAGGGGTCGGTGCGCCGGTGTTAGGGGAGGTGAAGTGTGGTGGACGGGGGTGGGAATGGAGGGTCTCTCTTAGCTCGTCGTCTCGCGCCGGCCTCGCTCTCGAACGCCACCCTTCAGTTGCTACAACACTGGCTCTTGTTCTGCTGGGTCTGCTCGTGGAGGTCCACCCCTCGGTTCCGTCCCGCCACGCCACCCGTGCTCTGGGGCTCACTCTTTGGCAGCTTCTTGGCTGGTGGAAAGAGAAGAGAGAGTGAACGAGGCCGACGGAGAGGAGCAGCTCCCCTCCCTGCCCCCCGGGACCCCAGCCACCTTCCGCCCAGGCTGGTTCTCAGATGGCCCATTTCTGAGACTCAAATCTGGATTTCAGAGCCATCTTGCTGCTGCCCCCACCACCACTCGGCTCTCTGGGGAACCCAGCTCCTGTCCTGCTGCATCCCCCACGGCCCCGGAGAGCTCATCAGCGCCAGGGGAGCTGGCTGGAGTCGCTCCCGTGCCAGTCCTGCTGCACAACCAGGCCAGAAGGAGCCAGCCGAGCTCCCAGGGCCTTCCCGTGGATACGTCCCAGGCGACGCAGATTCGGCGCCAGCAGCAGCTCCCAGGCCTTTTGTTTGCACACATGGATTTGAAGGCACGAAAGCCCGAGGTGCTAAGAAAAGCAGAAACGAGGCTGCCCTGGAGCTGCGAGAAGGAGCCAAGGTTTCAACCGGCTCCATGACCAAGCAGGGACGTGGAAGGTCTCCAAGGGCACAAAGACCCAGCAGCCTAATCTGTAGCCGCAAAGAATAGCCTGTCACAGGTCCCCTGCGAGCCTTCCACCGCTAACGCTGCTTCAACACGGAGCGCCACGTGAGCCCAGCCCCAGAGCCAATGGCAGATCACTGCTTGCTTCTCTACTGAACGTGCTGCAGTCCAGCTCCTCCCCCCCAGAAACGCCTTCAGTAACCAGGTGAACGTCCACAGCCTGTGGTACCGCAGCAGGGCAGGAAGGGGGGCTCCATCCCTCCCCACGGACTGCATGAATCAGTGTCTCTACAGAGCTTGGGGGGGGGGGGAACTGCCTCCAGCAGCCACCTGGTGCAGAGCTCCCAAGACAGGAGCCTGGTGGATCTGCAGCCCGCCAGGGCACCTTCTCCTATCTCCTGCCGCACCCACACCTTACCTATCGCCAGGAAGAGATCGTTAACATTCATCGCGGTCTTGGCCGATGTCTCCATGAACAATAGGCTGTTGTCATCTGCATAGGCTTGTGCCTCCTGTAACAGAGATGCAAGTTCCACTGTTCAGGGGGGTTCCCGCCTGGATGGGGTGGGAAGGCTGAGTGGCGGCCAGACCCACCAACGAGACCCTTTTACAGGCAGACAGTCCCACCTCTACACAAGAGGCCGAGGTCCTGTGCTCTGCGGTTCCAGAGACAGACCCTTAACCCCGACTGGGCTGGAGGCAGGAAGCAGCAAACTCCGCTCTTTGAGAGGCCGCTCAGCGCTTTGCAGGGGCTCGTCTGTGCTAACAGGCCTGGCTAGCCGCCAGACGGACGCAGCGATCCACCTCGAAGGGGGGTGGAGGATGCCCCTGTGCCACTCCGAGGGGCTGCCAACGCTCCTGGGCAGGTTAGATTCCAGGGGGCTGCTCCCCCTTCCCAGAGCAGCCCCCACACTGGGATTCTGGGAGAACCTGACAGAGCACGCGTCCAACGGACCCATGAGCTGCTTGCTGGCCGATCCCAGCCAGAGCCGAGCCTCCTGGCTGCTGCAGCTAGGTGCCAAGGCCAGGGGCAGAATTCAGGTGGTCACAGGGGGCTGGGACACCACACACCCCAGCTACTCACTTCGTATTCTACCATGCGCTTGT
This sequence comes from Malaclemys terrapin pileata, assembly GCF_027887155.1. Classification (NCBI taxonomy): domain Eukaryota; kingdom Metazoa; phylum Chordata; order Testudines; family Emydidae; genus Malaclemys; species Malaclemys terrapin. The sequence goes on along the minus strand of NC_071527.1, from coordinate 2,187,938 downwards.
TGGCGAGGTCGGCCTTGTTGCCCGCTAGGGCTATGACAATGCTGGGGCTGGCTTGCCGCTGCAGCTCTTTCACCCATGTCTTTGCCCGGGCAAACGTTTCCTGGAAGGGAAAGGCGAGAGAGGACAGCATTAAGTCAGTGGGCGGCGAGCAGCCAAGCTAGAAACAGAACCCGGCCTTACCCCGAGACCATCCTTCCCCCCCCCCATTCCCCCCGGCACCAGGACAGCTACAGGAGAACTCCCAATGTACCTGGTTGGTGATGTCATAGACCACAATGGCAGCTTGTGCCCCCCGGTAATACATGGGGGCCAGACTGTGATATCGCTCCTGGCCAGCCGTGTCCCAGATCTCAAACTTGACTGTTGTGTCATCCAGGCAGACGGACTGTGTGAGAAACGCCGCTGTGGAGAGGAAGGGAGGCAGTGGCACAGTAGCACGCAGCCCCTGCCCTGGAGAGCTGTCAATCTAAGTAGATTGACAGGCAAAGCCCAGGAAGGGAGGTGACTGCCCAAGGGCGCGCAGCAGGTTGTGGGCAAAGCCAGGTCTCCTGACTCCGGATCTAGGACGTTGGAGCGTGCTGCCTCTCTAGGCATTGTTCACACAGGAGCAGGTTAATCATTTCAAGTTTGGACATTAACATTCACCCCCTATTGCTGAAACCCTGCTGCTGTGCGCCAGCTGCATGCTTATCCAGAGATCAGAGAGACGGCTCACATGGCGTCTGCAAACAAGAGCCAGTCCTGGGTTCTGGAAGGAGCTGGGGGCTTGTGGCTGCGTCTCCCGACCTGCCAGACGGGGCGGATACAGCCACGTCCAAACAGGAACAGCGTTTGTGCCCAGGCAGGTTGGCACATCCCGATGCGGTCGTGTGGGACCCAACACGAGTCAGCACGGGATACTGCGACCTACGTTTTCAAGAGGGACTAGCAATCACGTTAAAGGGGGCTTGGTTTCCAGAGGAGCACAGCACCCTTTGGTGTAAGCTAGGAGCCCTACCTCCTTTCGAAGACACAAGCCTTCAAGAGCCTGGTTCCATTTCCTGCAGCTTTTGGAGCGTGCGGCCCCCCTCGATAAAGAGGCTTTGCACGTGACTTTCAAACCTAACTGACCCATAAGTCCCCCGGCAAAGGGAGGGAAACTGATACAATGGGGTGGGGTTTGCCCACAGCAGAACCCAGGAGCCTTGGCTCCCAGTTCCATGCACTAATGGATGTCTATGGATCTGTGTGGCCACATGAACGCGCTATCGGTCCCCCCGAGCTAGGGAAAGACAGGCTGAGAGAAGGCAAAACACGTTAAAAAGGTTCTATACAAGTCAAGACTGAGCAACCCAGGTGTCAAACCACTGCTGGGCGCTGAAGGAGTCAGGAACATGTCTCCTGGGGGATTCACTCCGTGATCACTCAGCACTTCCTCAGCCCTCCACTACTGCAAGTCTCCAAGCTCTCCATGAAAGATGGTCCCCACTTTACAGAGGGGGCAGTGACATGTGCAGAGCTCAGGTCTCAGCTCCTGCTTCAGTGCTCTAGCCATTGGACAACCCTGCCTCACTGCCCATTATACAGACATGCCACCTTTTAAACCAAGATGCATTGTGCGATCTTGCCTCAGCCGCGATCTGAGGATTGGCTGTACCATCTTCACAGGCACTATGGGATTCTTTCAAGCAGCTGTGACTTGCTGACGCTCATCCTTCTACATACAGCGAGGCTGCAGGTAACTCTGAAAGGAGCATGGACTCATTACGCCAACTAGCACTGAGCTTCAGGCCTGCTACTCACTTGGGCCCCTCTGAAGGCGCTACAGGCCTTGGGCGGCTCCCAGTGACAAGACAGGGTCTGAAGTGGCCAGCCGAGGGCAGCTGGGCCCTCATCAGGTGAGGAGCGAGGGAGCCAGGCACTCCAGAGGACTGTGGGGAAGTCTGCGTCTACCCCCCAGGCACACCCCCCCGCGCTCTCGCACAGCACTTACCCCCAATGGTGCTCTCCTGGTATTCGTGGAACTGACCCTTCACGAAGCGCAGCACCAGACTGGACTTCCCCACCGCGGACTCGCCCAGCAGCACGAGCTTAAACTGACAGATTTTACTAGCTTGGGACTGACCATTCGGCCTGGCGGCTCCTCTGCTGGTCATGGCCTGGATTCCGGTCACACCCTGCGCCCCAGCAGATCCGAGACCCTTCGCGCCACTGACCAGCTCTTGGCTTGGTTCGGAGCCAAGGAACGGTATCTTAGGGGCTCAACTCTCCTGAAACACAAGGGGGGGGAGGAGAGAATCAGCACACGGCAGAGATCCCACACTCCCGAGCTGGAAGGGCTCCTCCGTTTTTGATCTTCGACGTTAACTCGCTTGGACTAAGCTGCCTTCCGCTCCAATCATACAGCAGCCGAGCGCAGCAGGAAAGCACCTATTACCCTACTAAGCCCCAAACAGCCCCGCAAGAGGGACTGATCCCCAATGTACACCTCAGTAATACCGCACACAAGGGCGAGCGAGGAATAGAACCCGGGAGTCCGACTCGCCTGCTGCACCTCCTGGGCCATGCTCCCTTTCCTGCCAAGAGCGCCAATCTCCCAATCATTAAGGTAGAGAGGCCCGCGCCCCGGAGCCTCGCTGGTGGCTGAGCGTTAGGAAGCAGCACGCTGACAAGCAGAAATCGGGCCAAGCAGGGAAAGGAAAAGCCGGAGCCTTACAGCTGAGTGAGTGAGTCAGCAGTCCTAGCAGATGTCTCACTTGCATTCCTGGAGATGTAGCAAACAGCTCCCGGCTAGGAACGTGCACTGCACCATGTGGTACCAAGGGCCAGGGCTGAGGGGCAGCGCCCCTGACCTGTTCTGGGACAGGGCAGGGGGATTCAAGAGCTCTCCATTACGCAGCAACAAGCTCAGGCCCCATTTGCCGCCTGCATGCATCTGTTCTGTTTACTGCCAGTGGCCTGAAATTCCACATCATCCTGTCTCCCCTCCCTCCCCCGGCTCTCTGGGGGCAGGATGGAGGGACTGAACTATTTCATCACTGCCCTTCTGAAGGGAAATTCTTAAATGAGGGACAGTGTGGTCAATTTTTGTTTATGTATTTGGAGATCCCCGTTCACCTGAGCAGTACAGGCACACCGCCTCCCCACAAGGGCCATCGGCAGACCCATTCCCTGCCCAGTAACCCCCACCCCTTTTAAGGCCTTCCCTTTGAGAATGCTGCAGACCTGTGCCAGAGCTGAGTGAAACTGACGCAACGCTGGTCAGTTTCACATGGCCACTCCCCATGGCCAAAAGTTGTTCTCCCCCAAGCCAGGCAATGGGTGCAAAGAACCATACTGCTGTGAGTTCTCAGGAGGAAACTGTGGGGAGACAGACGGTTCGCTACACCCAGAGCTGGGCTGGTTTAACTTAAACCAGTCTAACCCCACCTAGTTAGACCAGCACCAGAGGCTGTGGGAACAACTTACTGCAGTTTAAGTGAAGTCAACTAGGAACAGGTTTAAACCAGCCCTAAAGAAGTGACTGAAACCTGAAGCATCCGAAGGTTTGCACTAGTTTAGCAAAAGTGGAACATGTAGAGTCAATACTAGAGATCCTATTTCAAGTGGTTGCCAGTGGTGGGTGGAGGGGGTTAACCAGGTAGGGACAGAACCAGAATAGATTTTCATTGAAATAGGACACTAGCTGCATCACAGAGGCGTGAACTGCAGATTCTTGTTTTGGTTCCAGTTTGTGTGTAGCCAACGCCTCCGGTCTGCCAGCGGCTATGAGTTGAGGTCCTTAAGGTCTCTCAGGACTTCAACTCAATCCTTTGTTCAGTGCACTAGGAGACTGGGAGAAAGGATTCCTTCGACCGGATGTGAAATGCATTAAGACCTCAAAACACATGCATGCTAGCGATGCCTCTTTACTAGAGCCCCCTTAGAAAACAAGGTCTGCCGAACTGTGTTAATTCAAACAACTCTACATCTGCTTTGGGATGTTAGTAACTGCAAAAAAGATATTGGGAGCAATGGAAGAAAACAGCATTAAACTTCAGAGTATTCATTTCACCATGTAACAGATTTAAGTGTTGCACATCTTAGCCCTTTATTCCAGTGGATTCGTACCCCTAGCGATGAGTCAGGGAAAGTTTAGCAAAACGTGTGGTGGTTGGTTTGCCTACCAACTCTCCGGAGCCCATTTCTGGATTCCATCGCCAGCACCGGTGACCCTGGAGCCAAGGGCAGCTGGGTTTCTCAAATGCAGGCAACTGGGCCAGGATTTTTCAAGAAGAGTCCTGATTGTGGCTATCAAATCCGAGACACCTTCAAGAGACCCGACTCAGAGGCTGTGCGCTCAGGTCCCTTTGAGACCTCTCAAATCAGACACCCCAAAATCACCAGCCATTTCTCAGTCTCTCAGGCCTTTCCTTCCGTGTTCACACCCTAAAGGAAGCACTTCCAGGCCTTGAGGGGAGAGAGCAGCTCCAAGTCTGGTGTGTTATAGGGAAGATCTGTTTGCATTAACAGGGCCAAGTATTCAAGAAAACAAGGGTCACCTGAAGACTCTCCAGCGAGCAGCCAGGAAAAGCCTGGTCATTTCCCATTCCCCAGCTGCTTCGAGACCAGCAGACTAAAGGCCAAAATCTGGCAGGAAACGCTAAATGTAACCACTGTGATTTGTACAACTCCAACGCTGGGCAGCCCGATACTTCCCAGCCCCAGGGAGGAGGGACAGTCGCCATTTTAGTCTTTTAAAGCAAGAATCCAGGAACAATCCGGTAGCAACCCGAGTACGGCATGTTCAGCTTTCCTGGCGCTGAGCTGGCTAAAGACAGGGAAATGCTTCCTTCCGCTTTCCGAGGCCCTTGTTTTGTTAGATATGTAAGAGGCATGATTAAGCAATGACCTCGTCAGCATCCTAGGAGAGCCCTGCGTGATTCTGGAGAAGCAGCCGGCACAAGCCAGCGTGCTCTGATTCTTAGCAGCCACTCTCTGCTTTGCTTGTCCAGGAAAAACGCAGCCGGGTTAGAGCTTCAAATTGGGCCAGACCCAGATGGGGAGAGTTCGATACGGAGGGAGCAACATGAGGGTTTAGCAACTACAATTAGGGCCAGCTTTGAAAGTCCTCAGCGCCTCCCACTGGGAGCCGATCTCTTTTGGAAGTCCAGCCCTTGGGGTCAGAAGACTATTGGGCTTCAACTGAAGACATTCCCACGGCTTGTCCCGAAGAGTGAATTGCTGGTCACCCCACCCCCTAGCTGAACCTGCCAATCACCAGTTAGTTACAGCCCTTTGTATGCTGGCTTAAGCAAGTCACAAGAGGCTAAACACGAAGGACACTTCAGAGCAGCAGCCTCATTGCAAAGCCAGCCACCACAGACCCTTAAAGGCCATCCGCAAAGGGTGGTTTGTTTGGGTTTTTTAAAGGGCTTCGCCTTTGAAGGCTTCCGCAGAACCTTGTCTGGCCTTCCCTCCATGCTGGAGGTCCGAGCTCCCGCAAAACACAAAGGTGTTGTCACTCCTGAGCGCGGATTAAATATTGGGTCGCAGGTGAAAAAAAGATGCTGTAACCATTCTGACAAAAATCCCTTCTCAATTGCTGCAGCTTTCATTTGCTTGCGATGTGCTCGTTTCATTCGGTCCCCGAGTCACCGTAGTCTTCCAGGGCGGGTGGACAGGAAAGTCGAACGTAAAGACACTTCTCAGATTCTTCCACAGCATAAGGATGCGGACACAAGCCAAGTTACCCACCTCCTCACTGCAGCTCAGGTCACCTAAGTGCCTAGTACCAGAGAAAATTGTCATCTTCCAACAATTCTCTGCACTCAGACAGGGCCTTCCAAAACCGAGGATCTCCAGGCACTTTACAGACCGAGCTGAATTAAGCCCCCCCATGGCCCGGGAGTAGCACCCTGTGACGGAGCAGGGCAGATTTGACCTGGGAATGTTGCAGGGGGGTTGCAGTGGGGATGTGGGACTTCCCTTGAAGGAAGCTACCTGAGCTGTAACCTGAGCCAGGAACGGGGGTGGGGAGAATTAACACCTTCTGCCCGGGAGACTGAACAAAGGAGAGGAGCAGCGGAAGGAGTTTTGTTTTTAGTTTCGGTTGGGGCTGGGTGGTGCAACGCAGGGAACCCCAAGCTGGGGTCCAAGCTCCCTGAACCTCCCAGAGGGACCTAATTGAGGGGGTCTGGTCGTACCTACACGCTCTGCTTGAGACTGTGTTCCTGTCCTTAAATAAACCTTCTGCTTTACTGGCTGGTTGAAAGTCGCAGTGAATCTCGGGAAGAGGGGTGCAGGGCCCTAACTCCCCCACACTCCGCAACACACCCCCATTTCAGAGAGGAGGACGGGAAAGCACAGACATGAAGTCGCTTGCAAGTCTGGCAGAGACATGTGTCAGGCATAAGAACGTTTGACCTGCACGCTATTTCGCACGATAGCTCCCGAGAGTTTCTTCTGTTACGTGGGTTTCCCACTTCAACAAGGCCAAGCTTCTTCATAGTGTGTGAAAGTGAGGTGTGTACACATGTGCGTAAACACATCACAAGAATAGACAACCCGACACAGCTCATAGAGGTACCCAGAAAAGTTAGAAATCCTGTTGTACTGTTGGTGTCAAGAGACCAGGGACTGGCATGAGATGGGAAGCTGAATACAAGTGCTAAAGCCGCTCTAAAGGGGTCTCCTCTGCATCGTGCCGAACAATGAGGCGCTGTTCTTGGATGGTCCCTAGCCACCGCTGTAACACACATCAATACAATCCCAGGAAAGCTCCAGGAAGTCACCCCCCCCCCATGCAATCAGAGTAGTTGATCCGTCCATCCACTCATATTCACTAAATACAGAGCTCCATCGCAACAGGAGCTTCCACCAATAGCAAGAATGAATTTAACTCAAAGAAATTCAATCAGAAAAGCCCTCCTCTGAAGCAAGGGGGCTCCTACAGATCAGGGGCTGTACCCCCCACCTGCCTCAACATGCTATAAAAACTCTATGGCCCAGCAGTGCCACCACAACTGGTTTTCTGCATACAAAAGCCAGGGCCGGCGTTAGGGGGTAGCAAGGAGGACAATTGTCTGGGACCCCCCCACCACAAGGGGCCCTGCAAAGCAAAGTTGCTCAGGCTTTGGCTTCCACCCCAGCCCTGGCGGTGGGACTCAGGACTCCGGGCTGCAGTCCCACGTGCCGGGACTTTGGCTTTCTGGCCTGGGCCCTAGCGAGTCTAATGCCAGCCATGCTTGGCAGACCCCCTGAAACCTGCTCCTGGTGAGAACCACTGCTCTAGATTAGAGAGACACCTTTCTTTAAAAGGCTACTGCCCACATTCAGCGTTCTTTCACAGACTACCTGTCGCAACCACAATTACTGTCCAGAAAGTTCCTTACCCATCAAAGGAAAACGTTTTCAGTACGCAACTAACAGCTGCCCCAGAAATGGACGACCCCCCAGAGTGGCAGTGACTTACACATCACAACCCTTAGCTTGCACAAGTTACACTCAAGGTGTTCTAGCACAGGCAGCGCAGCTTCAGTCAGACTGTGCGCCGACATGAGAGATTCGGGGGTCAGTGTGGCTGACCATTGGGTTACCCCGAGAAGCGGAGCAGGGCTCAACAGCCGGCTCTGATGCACTGAGCAAGTTCAACTTCTTTTGGACAGTCCAGGGTGAAAGACTTGGGAAAGATCCGCACAGCCCAGCCCGTACAGATTCCTTGCCCCCCATTACCGGCACTGAAAGGAGGAATACGTGGCGTAAGGAGCTAGCTAGATATCCACCCCTGGCTCAGACCATCCCCCGTTTCCCTGCACTGCCTGCCGTGGGGTCACGGCAGGGATGAATGCGATCCATTACAACTCAGGCATTAAGAGCTTCAATAGCAGAACTTGGCTTCAGGGAAGGGCCTGCTCAGGAGATACCTCCAGGAGTTGGAGTTGCGACAGCCTGTCTGGGTTAACTGCTTTCCTGTTGCCAATGTTACTTTTCCTATGTCTTAATCACATACGACATAAGCCACTGCCATCAAAACCGCATGCCTGGGTGAAACCTGCCGCCAGCCCTCTTTCCCCCACCCTGCTTTATTACCTAGCCGCACAGCCAAGAGGATGCCCTTGCAGACCCGGATCCTACCCTGACCACCCCATATTTGAAAGCCTGAAACCCGGAATTACAGACCTGGCCCCTGGTGCAAACCTGAGTCGTGTGGAACCCCATTCCCTTCAGCGGGGGCTCTGCCGGATCCGGGCCCTAACAGGAACGAGCCGCTGAGAGCATATTCCGAGGGAGCCGCTGCTCTGGACTCTCGGAGATGTTAGGGAAGAGCCCGTGATGCACCGTCAGATACAGGATAACAGGAGCAGAGCCCGACACAGCTCCCAGCAAGCCTGTTCCGTTGATCAATGAGCTCGCAATGGAGCCGCCACTTTACCCCAACCCAGGTATGAGACTTCTCAGACCCGCTGTTCAGACAAGCGCCGTTTGCCTACACTGCCTGTCTAGTCTTCAAAGCGCTTTACACACACGTTCTCCTCAGCCTCCAAGGAAAGAGACACGTATCCTCCCCTCCAGTTTACTGCTGAGAACTAAGCCCAAGAGCCGGTTGATGGAGGGTCTTGTCTACATGGGGGTTTGAAGCTAAGAGGCCAGTGTCGTAGCCGCCATTAGGATGCTGACATTCCGGCCTCCCGGTTCTTTCCTCAGCTCCTTCGTCAATCTGTATCCCGGACTCTGAACTAAGCTGCAGTCCAGCCACCTCTACCCAGCTGGGTTCCAATTACAATCACCAAACAAAGCTTTAAGAGTCACGCTGGATAATTAGCACCTCTGTCTCCAGGGTGTTGACTGTGTAAAGTCACCCCACACCACTGATCATTAAATAGGTAATGCTCATTGACTCACAATATTGATATCCGGTGGCTCAAGGGCCACCAGTCTTCTTTCGACTAGACAGATTAGGAATATCCTGTACAACAACTGCCGTCACCCAGGAATGCCCCGTTGTCCCCAAATTAATGCAACACTCACACAGAACTTGGGCAGCCGCAGCGATGGGACCCAGCCCCTCCTGCTCCAAGACACACGTCCATTTCAGTCGAGGGGGGAAAGGAGAATCTCCCTTAGCAATACAAGGCCTATCTAACACAGATGAGAGGTTTGATTCCATCCAGTGGAAGGCGGCGATACATGGATGGAATTAACCAGCACAACATAGCAAGTCTTAAATCAAAGCTTGTTTTCAGCAGGCATTGGGCACAGGGCCGGCTCCAGGCACCAGTGAAGGAAGCAGGTGCTTGGGGCGGCCAATGGAAAGGGGCGGCACGTCCGGGTCTTCAGCAGTGGGTCCCTCAGTCCCTCTCAGAGCGAAGGACTCGCCGCCGAATTGCTGCCAAAGAATTAAGCAACGCGGTAGAGCTGCCGCCGAAGTGCCGCCGATTGGGGTTCTCTCTTCTTTTTTTCCCCTCCTTCCCCCGCTTTGCTGCTGGGGGCGGCAAAAAAGCTGGAGCCAGCCCTGATTGGGTGATGTAGTGCTCCGGCGAAGGATCAACTAGAGTTTTGCCAGGCTTAATCAAACTTCTCAGTCATGGCAAGCACTAGCTCTGCAGACACCAGTCGAGCGTTTGGCTGGAGAACTTCCAGGGCATTGCTGGAAGACTAAGGGACACCCAGTTTATTAAACGCCCCACAACAAAACTGTCACTTGTCTCTATGGACCTGCCAGGTCACAACCACTTGTTGCATGTGTAAAATAAAACAGGGATTTACTGTCAAACACAGGCTGGTGGAGAGAGGACGGAGCGTGTTGCAGGCAGCGTGGAAAGCTCTTGTGCTGAGCTTAGAGCAAACTTTGGAAATTAGACACACAAGAAGCACCTGGAGAGCAGGGCTGTCTCCAGATAGGCCAGGATATTCCCTGCCACGCTCCCCCACACATCAGAACAGAGGCAAGAATGCTCCCACAAGTTGTCTCTAGCAAGAGCGTGTATTGATTTAAATACTATTTAAACTACCAGAAGGGGACTTGAGCGTTAGCTCTCCTTGCCACACTGGCCTGGCAACTAACATTGCTAAAGGGCTAACGACGACACAGCCACGTTCCAGGCAAGCGTGGGGAGGTGATCAGCAGTCACTCGGCAATATTTAATAGATCCCAACACCCAAAAGAGGATAAACGTCCCTGCCTATTTACAGATGGGCAAGTCACTTTCCCTCTATGTGCCTCCATTTCCCCAGTCACTCAGTGAAGCTGTGGCAACACTGGCAGTGGCACCCAGGAGTCCAAGCTCCCAGGCCCTTGCTCTAGCTATTAACAATGCAGCATCTCTTCCTTTCCCTCCATAAGAAGTTAGGAACATTCATATGGGTGCTAGGCCAGTCATGAAACGTTAATAAGCAGGGGAAGAGGGGCAGCGTTGCCCACATGAATCCACTTAGAGAACACAGACAATATTTCGGAGATTGAGTTGAACCTAGGGGGAAATTCAGGGTAGGGTTTGAGAGTACAACGCAGCTGCGACCCTTAAGGATTTCAGCCCTGGGAGGAGTGAACCCGCTTGACCATTGTGAGAGCAGGAGACCTGCTTCCACCCCTCCATCAGGCTTAGAGGAAGTTGTTCACATCACTGGATTACTGTAAGCAAGGAGAATGAAGATGGTTGGGCCAATGGCAAGGAGCAATGGGAGGCAAGCTCGCCTGAATACCTGGAACAGCTTCCCAAGAGCAGGGGAGATCTGCTGAAGGATGGAACATTCCTCAGGATAAGCCCACACTGCAATTTAAGCCCAGGGTTTGAACTCAGGCTCAAGCCTAACCCCCATTCTGTCTACACACAAATGGTGCTAACCCAGGGTCCCAGGCTGGGTCAAGCCTAGACCCAGGGTTCAAGCCCTATTGCTTTGCAGTGTAGATGCAGCCTCACTGGACTTGTGCTCGGAGGGGATGTCTACACTGAGATAATAAAACCCACAGCACCGACCGAGTCTCAAAGCCCAGGTCAGCTGACTCGGGCTCCAGGGCTAAAAACTGCAGTGTAGACATCCAGGCTGGGGCTGGAGCCCATGCTGTGAGACCAATCTCTCACGTCATGGATATTTTCTCACAACGTAGAGGTACGGTGGGAGTCCACCAGAAGTACTCCACAGTCCCATGGGCTGACTTTCTTTGTCCTCTGGACAGTCAAGTTTTCCCACACTGCACCACAAACAAAGGGCTAGAGCTGCCACACTTGGGGAGGGTGCTAGGGAAGTCTGGGGTATGGGTGGTTGAACTTGGGCCCGCAACATGAAACGTAGACTCTGGAGCCCCAGCGTCCTACAAATCCTAACCTGGAGTTAAAAAGGAGTGTAGACGCTCAAACCTTAGATTAACAATCCCAGGGGCTGTTAACTCGAGTTCTACTAGCCCTGGACTGACATTGCAGTGTAGACAGACCCCCAGAGAGAACTGGTGAAAGCACTGTTATTCCAGGAGACTTAAAACTAACCGGATACAGGAGACAAGACTGTAGGTAGCAATTACACACTAGTATAGTGTGGACTGGATGATCTCCAAGGCCTTCCCAATCTCTGAACTTCCATGATTCACTTCCTCCTTTCCTTAATGGACATGCAGATAATAAAGTATCCGATTCGACACAGCCACATTTAACACGAGCAGACTGCACTGCGGCCATCCCAGAAGGGAAAAGAACTAACCTAAATACCAAAAGCCCTCGAGGCAAGTGCCCTGGAAATAAACATTCCAGCACATATTGCACGTGAACGTGCCCATCACTGTAGCCTCGACTTATGTTTGGAGACAGCCATAGGATTCCAGCTGAGACTAACCCATATTCCCCGGGGGAGTCTGGCAATCAGCCCATGAGACAAACCTGATAACTGATGGAATACCGGGTTATCCCATCTACCCAGCCGCCCCTATTTAGGGGACAGAGTCCCTTTTTGCTCTCGCCAGTAAAAGAAATATTTATCACTTTTCCCCTCTGGAAAGATCTCCTGTTCCAATGCATTTTTAATGGCGTTAAATTGTAAGAAGGAGATTAGAAGCACCTCAGGGCTGTGGGAGTCTATCCATGAATTTCTAATATGCCCGTCTTCGCACTATCCAGGGGCTAATTACAAGGATTAGTGGAACCATCAGCAATGCCCAGCCAGGAGCACGTTGGAGGCCGAGTCGACAGACCAGCCCTCGATGTTAATTCTACACTATGTGGTTCCCCCTGCACAGGTCTGCTCACAAGCACGGAAAGAGGCAGTGTTTTCCCACCCCAGGTGTCCCTATTGTGAAGGGCTATAAGCTGCTGGCGTGTTTGGTGGGCTGACCAGGAAGAAGAGGAGGAGGGGGGAGCATCTGTGCTGTATGCCCTCACTATGGAAAAAAAACATTAGCAACATGGGCAGGCGTGAGGCCCAAGAATGAACTCAGGCCCCAGCACTGGGGACAGGTGTATTCAGGCCCCAAGCGAAGCGGTGTGTGGGGGAGATAGAAGAGAGTCTCTGTAACCTCACCTAGGCAGACAGAGCACAGCGGGGCTTGCTGGGACCTGGGGGGGTGAGGGGTACAGCCCCTTTGCCATCCTACGGGAAGACGCACCCTGACCCCCCGCCCCCCGCAAATGGGGCAGCCAGACCAGCTGCCAAGCCCCAGCCATCCTACTACCCTGGGCACCTTGAGGCCTTTGCTCCCCCCAGAGCGAGCCAAGTCTCCCCGCTTCCTTCCAGCCTGCCCCGCCCCCCGCCCCAGCAGGCGCTCATCCCCTCCCTACCCCCCAAACCTGCCCCCCCAGCACAGTAACCCCCCAACCTGCCCCACCCCCAGCAGGCCACTCATCCCCTCCCTGCCCCCCAAACCTGCCCCCCCAGCACAGTAACCTGCAACCTGCCCCCCCCAGCAGGCACTCATCCCCTCCCTCCCCCCAAAACTGCCCCCCCAGCACAGTAACCCCCCAACCTGCCCCACCCCCAGCAGGCCACTCATCCCCTCCCTGCCCCCCCCAGCACAGTAACCCCCAACCTGCCCCACCCCCAGCAGGCCACTCATCCCCTCCCTGCCCCCCCAACCTGCCCCCCCAGCACAGTAACCCCCAACCTGCCCCCCCCACCTGCCCCCCCAGCACAGTAACCCCCAACCTGCCCCCCCCAGCAGGCCACTCATCCCCTCCCTGCCCCCCAAACCTGCCCCCCAGCACAGTAACCCCCAACCTGCCCCCCCAGCAGGCACTCATCCCCTCCCTGCCCCCCAACCTGCCCCCCCCAGCACAGTAACCCCCAACCTGCCCCACCCCCAGCAGGCCACTCATCCCCTCCCTGCCCCCCAACCTGCCCCCCCCAGCACAGTAACCCCCAACCTGCCCCCCCAGCAGGCACTCATCCCCTCCCTGCCCCCCAACCTGCCCCCCCCAGCACAGTAACCCCCAACCTGCCCCACCCCCAGCAGGCCACTCATCCCCTCCCTGCCCCCCAACCTGCCCCCCCCAGCACAGTAACCCCCAACCTGCCCCACCCCCAGCAGGCCACTCATCCCCTCCCTGCCCCCCCAGCACAGTAACCCCTCACCCCCCCTCACCCCCGGGCTCAGGGGCCCAGCCCCCCTCCCTACTCCCGCCCCCTCACCCCGCGGGGCAGAGCCCCCCCCCCCCACCGGCCCGGCCGCCAACCCGCCGAGGGCCCTTCCCCCCCCCGCAACTCTGCCCCCCCCCCACGCGGCCCCGCCCCCGCCGGCTCCCGCTCTCCGGTACCTGCGGCGGCTCCAGCTCCGTCTCCCCCTGTCTCAGCCCCTAAAGTGTCGAACACACAAACAGCTGCTCTCAACCAAACCTTCCTCTGGTGGGCGGGGTTAAGCGGCGGCGGCGCCAATCGGTGCCGGGCACCTGGCGAGGGGACACGCCCCTGCCAGCCGTCTCGCCCAATTGCCGCTCCGGAAAACGCCTCGCCGGCCCACCCAACTCGATTCACCAATAAGAGCTCAGAAATGGCCGGACAGGCGCAAAATTTGGCCAATAACGACTGGAGCAGCTTGGAGCCTATGGACCAATAAAAAGAAAAAACGTCATGGTAGGGGGTGGCTCTTATGTTAACTGACGGATCCTGAGACCAATGAAACAGCAGTTGTTCCGGCGGCTGCAGCAACAACAAATAAGGTGACCTAAATGGGCGGCACCCTCGAGCTCCACTGTCCAATCAGAATCAGGAATGATCTCCCCTCTTTCCAATCACAGAGCAGACAGCCTCCAGCTTTACCAATCGGAGACCAGAAAGCGATGATTGACAAGCGTCTCACCCGCCCTATTCTGGCCAAGCAAAGGACGGCCCGTTTCCCCGCTGGCCAATCCGAGACGAGCCGGGGAATGATTGGCAGGGTGCGGGGGAGAAGGCAAGGGTGAGCACGGAGGCCTCTGGGAATCTGACCTTTGACCTCGGCATGAACCTCTCCCCAATTAGCTTAATTGAGCTAAAAATAGACCATGGTTCCGGGGCTCAGAGACCAGGGGGTGGGGCCCAGAGGGGGTATCTAGGGGGTGGAGCCAGGCACCAGGAGCCCAGGGGGCGGGGCCCAGGAATAGGGGCGGGGCCTCTGGATGGGGCGGGGCCTAAGGGCATAGCTGAGATAAGGGAGGGGCCTAGGCAGGTAACCCAGGGAGGGAGGGGCCTACAGGTGTACCCCAGAGAAGGGCGGGGTCCAGGCACCAGGAGCCCCGGGGTCTGACACCCCACAGGGCAGGGGCCGAGTCGCCAGCAGCCAGCCTGGGCAGGCCAGGCCGAGGGGGCACGCTGCCCATGTGGGGCAGGCCCGGCTCAGCACCCCACTGCGCCAGGTGCTGTGTAAACACCAAAAAGCTGGCCCCTGCCTCCAAGAGCTCACAACCCTTCCGCAAAAATGGCAGCTGCTAGGCCAGAAAGGGTGCAAAAGGAGGGAAGGCCGTGGGTGGGGACCAAGGGGTGGGCCGGGAGCCCGGGGCTGGTATAGAGGGGGGGGGCTGCCCATTGCAACATTGCCAGAGCTAAGGGGAGCTTCGTCCAACAGCTGTACACCTACGTAAGGCAGAGTTGTTAGCCTATTGTCCTCAGCACTAAAATCGCTCCGCTTTTTAAACCACTGACAAGGCCCCAGGGAAGAACTTGCACTTTCCCAGATAAACTTAATGGACCCTCGTCCAGCCGTGCACGTCCCTGGTACTAGTCTGCTTATGCTCTGTCAGCTGCTGGCTCTCATCTTGCATTGTAAGCGCTTTGGAGCAGGGGCTGTTTGCAGCACCTTGCGCACTGGGGGCCTGGCCCACGACTAGGCGCTCTTAAGCCCAGAGCCTGACAGGTAGTGGAGTGGCCAATTGCCATTGAAATCAGTGCCTAACGCCCACTTAAAGACCTTTGTGGATGTGGGCCTGGGTGACTTGCCCAAGGTCTGTAGCAGACGTGGGAACAGAACCTGTTTCTAAGTGACCTGCCCACTGGACAGGACTTCCTCTCTCACCTCAGAAAGTATTTTCTTCTGTAACTACCCCCTTTGAAGACAATCACATTCACAACAAGTTAAAACTAAGAATATTTTTAATGATTTATAAACCAATCCCATAATATTAACATTTGGTAAGAAACAACAGCCTACAAAGAATTACAAAAATCAAGGACGACAAATATATTCGAGGGTTTGTTTTTTAAAAATATTCACTTACAAAAACTCCACAGTGCTTGTCTAACAAATTGTATACAAATCCAGAGCTCTGCTTTAAAACTAACACAGCCTTATAAATATTCCCCTATTTGTTCCAGTCCAAAAAAATATATTCATGCTCCCAAATATTGTGTCATTATAGCTGTTAACTCCCATCTCCATCTCTCCTTCCCTCTGTTTTCATCATGAGTTGGCAGGAGCATTGTTTTGGGGGAATTCTCTTCCGCCTTCTGTAGCCATCGGCTCGGAGACTCAATTTCCCCTCCCTCTTCAAACTGGTTCCCATCAGGCACTTTATGTTGCTGTCCTAACCCTACATTTTTCTTTAGGCAACTGGGTTGAGAAAACAAGCTAGTCTGCTGTGAAGGAAATGAGACACAACCTTTCTGCTCTAAAGAAACTCAAGCTACAAGAGCTCAAAATAGCTGCGATAGGAACAGAACCATTCTGACTTTTAACCCTCTCCTGGAAAAGGCCCATGTGGCTTATGAGCTAAATCCACAGCTCCCCTTAATGCTCATTCCTTTCCTGGAATATTCATGTGTACCTCTAAAATACTTTTATAAACAACCCTTAAATATAAAATGCTTTACTAGAAAATACACTAAGTCTGTTTTTAAATAGTCTATTCATCTATTGTCAACTGATCACTTTTGGTTTAGATGTGGATTTCCCCCTCCCCCCATCTCCTCTTTAAGCAGACCCCAAAAGTTTGGCGGTGGGCGGGTGACAGCAGCCCGCCATCCGCACCATGGGATGTTCCAGGCTTTTACAAATGGGGCTGTTTGTAGGGAAACATTACCAGCTCATGTGAAACCGATCCTGTTACTCTGGTGGCCAGGGGCCCCTAGCTATAGCTGCTACCTCCGGGATCTCGATCGGAGCCTTACTGCCCATTCAAACACCCCATCTGCACGGCACTTAAAGGAAGCAATATCTGGCTGCCACCGAGGGCTGGGTGACGGGGCTACTTTCGAACACCCTTCCCCACCCTGCAGGACAATCGAAGTGGAAGACTGCTCCAACCCAGACTCAGGAGCACCCCCCAGCCCCTTGAGCTGCCCCTGCTTCCCTAGGATTGGGCCGTTCTTTGTGGATTTAAAATCAGATTCGTTGCTAGGGGCCAAATCGGACCTTCCAGGGAAACGCAGACACCAGAGTGGCTGGGGAAGCCCACAGGAAAGGAGGCGAAATCTCAGGCTGGGTGCATGTGCCCATTTCACAGGCCAGAGCCTCAGCTAGCATAAATACGCATGGCTCTGCTGAAGGCAGTGGCGTTTCACCGTCCGCACCAGCTGGGGATCTGGCCCCATGTGCCGGAGCCAGCCTTTCCACAGGCTGAAGCGCCTCTGGTATGGAAAGATCTGAGCCAAAGGAAAGTGACAAGGAGTCCCACCCCTCCGGGAGCCAGCCCTCCAGAGCGTGTGGGGAGCAGCCCGGCTGGTGGCTGGCACCAGCTCTAGAGAGGTGTACGTCAGATTCTGGGGTCAGATCCGTAGCTGGCATAAGCTGCCATTGCACCATTGACAAATCAGTGGAACCACACTGATCGACGCCCGCCGAGGATCTGTCCTCTTGCAGCAAGCTTGGTCATAGGCAATGCCAGAGAATGAGCGGCCAATGACGCGGTGGGTGGAGAATCTGTCGGAGGTCAAAGCCCTTCCGGGAGCAGAGAATTGGGGGGGTGTCTTGCGGGGAGGCCAGGTGAAGAGCCAGCTGCAACAATCAGTTTCAGCTGCTGGGTTCCTGGTCCACCACCCGGCGCAGGGTGAAGCCTTTAGAGCAAACCCCCTCCTGTGGGTGCAGATTCTCCCCGGAGCGGATGAGGAACCTGCTTCCCTGCAGAAGCTCCATGCATCAGGTCACACCTGGTAAGATGTTCTGTGGGGAGGAGGATGCCAGCGTAGGACGTGCGAGGGGCTTGGGCCCCGTCGGTCAACACCCATGGGACATGAAGGGGGGATGCTAAGTGAGCAGAGTTCTTGCTTAGGGTCAGGTCCTGCCGGGGAGGAGGGGAGCTGAGCAGGCCCCACACGCTGCAGGATCAGCCCTTACAACGCATGTTTCCTGAGCGGCTGGGGACGTGTGGGCCCCCCCCGACCCAAAGCGCCGCTGGGGATTCCGGCCGCCAATCCGCAGGGTCCAATTTGCGGCAGGAACAGGAGTCGCCAGGCGCGCCGGCTGCAGCTCGGGTCCCTGGTGCAGCAGACTCCAGGGGGCTGGACAGGGAGCAGGCAGCGAGTTCACCGGGGCCAGCTGAGCGTATCTAGTTGGTAGGAGGGGATGGTTCCCCAGCCAGACCCGCCCTGCCTTCCACCCATGGAGGGGGGGGTCACCCTGTGTTGAAGCAGGAATTCGGGGGGGCTCCGCTGAAGAGGCTCAGAGGGGGGCATGCCCAGGGAGGTGAAAGAAGGGGCTCAGCCAGGCCAGCTGGGGGGACGACGCTCCCAGCTGCAGTGAGCAAGGTCCCATTGCTGGTGCTGGAAGCCAAGCCCTCCGGGGAGGGTCAAAGCTGCAGACTAGGTGCTCCAGCCAGGGCAACGGGGGCTGGGCTGGGGGGGGGGGTCGCCCCCTCCATTCAGCACCCCCACGGCCGGGAGGCTAAGTGCAAGTCCGCAGGGGCAGGATGAGTCACAGGATCCCCAGGGCAGGCCCAGCGCCAGGAGACGGATCCAGATACAGGCATAGGCCAGACAGAGCCAGCGTGGGGGCAGCAGAGTCCTGGCTGGGCCGGCCCCTGCCCCGAAGCCACTTCACAAGCGCAGGTGAGGGACGGCCTTGGTGACGTCCCGGAAGAAGGGATGGTTCAGCGCTGACTTGGCCGAAATCCGCTTGTTGGGGTCGTAGTGCAGCATTTGCTGGGTAGGAGAGGGGGGGTGGTGGTTATTGTGGGTGGGGGACGGGACAGGTGGGAACCCTGCCATTCCCATGGCAACTGTCATCCTGAAGCACCAAGGTGGGTGGGTCACACCCAAGGCTGTAGTGCAGCTGCCCCTGGGGTGGAACGTGGTAGTTGTTCCAACGCCCCCGCTAAGGACAGGGAACGAGACGGAATCTCAAACCCTTGGAACATCTCTGGGGGAATTTAGAGACAATGCGATGAACTCTGGTTTGGATACCGGGGCTAACGCTTCTCGCAGCGGAAGGGCAGAGGGTCGGGCAGGCAGGACTCCTGGTTCTCGTTCCAGCCGCTACCGCATGGGGATCTGGGGTCTATTCCTGGTTCTGCCGCTGATTGCGTGGCCTGGACAAGTCACTTCCCCCCTGTGTCTCAGGCTGCCCCAGCGGGGTGGGGGAAGAGGGGGAGGCTCTTGCTGTCTGTGCAGCACCAGCTACGGCTGGAGGGCAAGTGGCTTCCAGTCCCCAGCTCCAGCCCTGCACTCTCCCAAGAAACCTCGTTCCTCTCCCGCTCCTGCCCCCAAGCTAACTAGGTATGGGGTCAATCCTGGAGCCCCCCCAGCTACTCACAGCCAAGAGCTTCCTCCCTTCCTCGTCCAGGGGGGGCACCACCTTGCTGAAGTCCTGTCTGGCCCATTTGGGGAAGCTGGGCTTGTAATCAGGCATGGAAGTGACCCCCGGCCACACGGCCTCATCTGGGGTGCCCAGCGTCCGGAAGATGCGGAAGAGCTGGTCAATTTCTGAGTCTCCGGGAAACAGGGCTCGCCTGGTGATCTGGACAGCAGGAGAGGGGTCAAGCGAGGTCCCAGCACAGCCCCACCTCCCAATGGCTCAAAGCAATGGGGGGTGGGGGGCTTTCCCACCCTCCTCTCTCCCCAAAGGAGGGAGTGAGGGCCAGGGATGCTCTGGCCACACATCAGTTACCGGCTCAGCACAGAGGGAAGGATCGTTTCCTGATCCCCTCTGGCCTTAAACCCTACGAATCGTCCCCTATCTCGACAGCCTCATGACTGACCCCCCCACACTGCAGCAAAGCCTCTACTGGGAACAAAGGGTTAAGGCCAACTGGCTCCCGGGGGAAACAGCCCACTCCGTGGTCTGCTCCCCTCTCGTCCACCCAGTGATGCAGATGCCAGCCCACATGTTCTGCATGTCACCCCTCTTCGTCCCCCCGCTGCCAGCACAACCCCTTCCCCCGGGGCGGGGGAAATGCCAGGCAGGGCACCCCCCCGAGAACACAACAGAGCCCTTTTATTTCCTGGTTCCTGCTCGGTGGGTCAGCACCCCTCTCCAGGGACGTCACCAAGCGCATCCCAGAGCTGCCCCCAGGCAGAGGAAGCGAGGCTGAGGCTGCCCATCTGACACCATCAGCAGCTCTGGCAGCGCGTGTGGGGTGGGGGGGCCTGGATCTGCCCCATCACACGCTTAACGCTGCCTCTCACGCCTGGGGGAAAACAAACAAGGGAGACTCCCCTGTGGAGCACCAGGCCAGGCAGCGAGACCCGCTGCGCCCAGTGGTGGCTGGGTGCAAGAGGCAGGATGGAGTAACTAAGTCATACTCCTTCCCTCAGCATGGGACAAGACGAGCTGGGAACAGAGAGGAGCAGGGTAAAACCCCCCGCACCCCCCCGCCCCGATCTCACAGACACACATGACCTTCAGTCGGGGCAGGATCAGGCCCCCAGACCGGGGATTGCGCTTGTTTCACTCCCCCCACTGCACGGGGCACACGGGGCCCCTCCCTGACTGTGGGACGAGAAAAACCATGTGCCAGGGCGCGGGGGGCACGTACCATCTCGGCAAAGATGCAGCCCAGGCTCCAGATATCCACGGCCGTCGAGTAGTACTTGCAGCCGAGCAGGATTTCAGGGGCGCGGTACCAGAGAGTCACCACCTGGCGAAGTGGGGGAAATCCTCGTTAATCACAACAGGGACGTCTCTCCCCCTTTCCGCTCCAAGGACCCCAAAGAGCTTTACACACCACAGGCCCCCGGGAAACTTCGTAATCCCCATTTTGCAGATGGAGAAACCGAGGCACGGAAAGGGAAACTCACCGAAGGCGAGACAGCGAATTTTGGGGGGAGCTGAGAATAGAACCCAGGAGTCCGGGCTCCCAGCCTTGTGGGGAGTAACCATTAGACACTCCTCTCCCTAGTAGGACTCTGGTCCAGGAACGGAGCGGCAGGGTGGTGTGAGGCCATGGGTCTGGGAGCCTGGAGTAGGCGCAGGGGATGCAGCCGGATCTCTCCCACCCCCTAAGTGCTGGTGGTGGCATGACAGCCTTGGAGGAATCCGCAGGAGGCGGGATCAGCTGGAGCCGGGGGTCCTGGTGCAGGGAGGACAGGGATGTTCAGCCCATCGGGGGCACCTACCCGGGTGAGGTGGCCCCATCTCACTGCCTAGCCCCTGGATCCCAGCTCCCAGCAGGAGCCAGATGGCTGGAGGAGGGGGGAGCCCCCTGGACGCACCTCATGGGTGTAGGTTCGCACCGGCACGCCGAACGCCCGGGCCAGCCCGAAGTCCGCCAGCTTGATGGCTCCCTCAGCATTGATGAGCAGGTTCTGGGGCTTGAGGTCGCGGTGCAGCACCCGGTGGGAGTGGCAGAAAGCCAGGCCCTGCAGCAGCTGGAACAGGTAACTCTGCAGCGGGGGGCAGACAGGGCTGGTGTCAGCGGGGAGGAGAGGACGCTGGGGAAGGGGCGGAGCAGCACGCCAGCCAGGCCGGTTACCTTGATGAGGGGCAGAGGGATGCCGCTGATGGAGGAGGAGTCCATGAACTTCTTCAGGTCCTGGTGCAGGAACTCGAAGACCAGGTAGAGCTTGTTCTCCGTGTGGATCACGTCCAGCAGCCTGCGGGCGCAGGGAGAGGAACGAGGAGATGTCACGGCTCCCGCCCTGGAGAGGCCCTGGGAGGAGGGGCGGGGGCGTTCACTCGCTGTGTCCCATGCCCGTCCTGGCCTTTATTGAGGCTGCCAGCAGGCAGCACCCGGCGTGACGAGCGCTGGGGAGCCGGGCCCAGACCAACCACGATGGGGGCCACAGCTCTGGGTCCCCACCAGCCCGGGGGAAGAAGGGCTCCGGATCCCAGTAGCTCAGCGACCGCGTGGTGCCACCCTACAGGGACCTCGTTAACTCCCTTCGCCACCCACCCCCACTTACTTGACGATGTT
Source organism: Malaclemys terrapin pileata (assembly GCF_027887155.1). NCBI lineage: Eukaryota > Metazoa > Chordata > Testudines > Emydidae > Malaclemys > Malaclemys terrapin. Next base: position 2,166,240 of record NC_071527.1, on the reverse strand, counting down.
GGAGTGATTCAGCTCCTTGAGCAGGGAGATCTCCCGGATGGCCGTGCTGGGGACGCCCTCCGTCTCTCTGCGGGGGGAGGGAAGCCATGGGGAGCCTGGAGACACGCAGAAGGTCTGGGGCTCCAATCAACTCCAGCCCCACTTGAGTGACATCCGTGACACCAAAGCACATACGCCAGGCGGCCTAAGAACTCCAGTCCAGCACACACAGGCCCCAGCCTAGTGCAGCACCAATAAGCCAAAAACCCTTTACACGGATGCAACCCCATGGAAATGCAGCCACCTCTGGGGTGGAAGCAACAGCGAGGAGAGGGGCAGCTTAGGACACAGGGACAAAACTCCTGCCCGCCCTAGGGATTCTTCACATCTGGGCAGAGCTGATGGGGCCCCTGAACGCATCGACCCCACAGGCCTGGACCAGCTCTCTGGGTCGGAACCAGGGGTCCAGGGCTATTCAGTGCCCTGCGCACTGCTGCATCCCCTCCCGGCAGGGCCGGCTCCAGGGTTTTGGCCGCCCCAAGCAGCCAGAAAAAAAAAAAAGCCGTGATCGCGATCTGCGGCGGCAATTCGGCGGGAGGTCCTTCACTCTGAGTGGGAGTGAGGGACCGTCCGCCGAATTGCCGCCAAATAGCACCCACCTGCCCAGCACAGGCAGACCGCAGGAGCGACCAGGGGCTGGGAACACTTTCCACAGCCCATTCAGACCAGAGGGGGCCTTGTGAATCACAGGCTCCATAGGGCCATTGAGATCACCTGGCCTGGCCCGCATCACGCAGGCCCGGCACCTCCCAGCCGAGCTAGAGCAGAGCTTGGAGAAAAACGTCCAACCTCGGTTTAAAAATGGCCAGTGATGGAAAATCCACTACGGCCCAGTGGTTAGTGACCCTCGTCCCTACAGATTTGCGCCTTATCTCCAGTCAGAAACTGTCTCACTTCAACTTCCTGCCACTGGACCTGTTAGACCAGGGGTCTCCAACTCGACCAGTGCCAGTCCTCAGATCCTCCCAGCGGGCCAATAATGTCACTCATGCTGCCCAGAACCCGCCCCCAACCTACCTAAGGCTCTGGGAGGGAGTTTGGGTGGGGGAGGAGATTGGGGTGCAGGCTCTGGAAGGGAGTTTGGGTGCAGAAGGGGTGAGAGGTTGGGCTCTGGGAGGGAGTTTGGGTGCTGGGTGCAGGCTCTGGGCTGGGGCAGGGGTGCAGGAGAAGGGGGTGGGGTTGCAGGCTCTGGGAGGAAGTTTGGGGGTGGGGGTACAGGCTCTGTGAGAGGGGTGGGGGTGTGGTGCTTACCTGGGGCTCCAAGGCAGGGCGGGGGACCCCCAAGCACCACCCCTGGAGTTTCCCATTGGCCGCAGGAGCGCTCGGGGCGTGGACAGCGCGCAGAGGCACAGCCCCACCCCGCGTCCGCAGGCAGGGGCCAGCGGCGATACAGACGGCGAGCGCCCGGGGCCGGCAGGTGGGGCCAAGGGAGAGACCTGGCCCCAAAACTGCTGGAGCCCCATGGGCCACTGGGGAGGTTCGCGGGCCGCAGATGGGCCGCGAGTGTGAGACCCGTGTTAGACCTTTGTCTGCGAGACTGACGAGCCCATTAGCACTGGCCTCAAGTCCCCCCTTCCCCCTCTCTCTGCTCAGCTAAATAAACTGAGCTCCCGGAGCCTGTCGCTACAAATCCTTCCATGTTCCATCAGCCTCCTGGCTCTTCTCTGAGTGTCTCCGGCGGATCCACGTCCCCCTTGGATTGCGGCACCAGAACCGGGCAGACGCCGGAGCAGCCTTAATTCAACCTCCGGCCCCTACTCGACGTGTGGGCAGCTGTCCACTGGCCCCGAGACCCACCACGTGGTAACGACTTTACCTGCCCCCGCATTAAGAGCGACAGTGACTGCGACGGGACCCCCAAAGCCGGCCCGGGTGCCATGACCCACCCGGGCGGCTGAGAGGCAAAGCCGGCTGGGATATTCTTTCACTGCACCTGAGAAGAGAATTTCTTCGAGGACCTGCTGATGGCAGCCAGACAATTTAAGAACAGCTGTTTCAGCGAAGTCCAGACAAGGCCTAAAACTGGAGCGAGTGACTGAGTGGTCTCAGCTCCGTAGGACGACCTCTGTCAGGGCGTTAAGGAAGCGTATGGGGCAGAAGACACCCCCACCAGAAATGGGGCTGCAGGAAAGGCTGAGGGGTGTCATTCCCGCCCCCCAGCACCAGGCATCCGAAGGGCTGACTGGCCCCAGCCTTACTGAGCTTGGTAGAGCGCTGCTGATTGACCCCAGCGGGAGCTGGGAAGTGCCCAGAAACATCCAGCGCCCCCCTGGAGAGAGGGACCCGGGTGCCCCCTCCCAGTACCCCAAACCCAAGGGTTATCCTGGCTTCTAGTAGCGCCCTGCCCACCCCCGGCCACCAGCTCGACCGTCTGGCTCTGCCCACCTCGGATGCACCTCGCCAAGTGAATTCATGCCAAGGCCCTGGTGACAGCCGGCCCAGCCGCTCCCGGGGCACCCCAGCCCCACAGGCAGGGAACTGGCCCCCCGGATGCCAGCCCCACCCCGGACCCCTTCTCTGCCACATCTGCACCCCCAAGGTGCCACACGCTTCGCCCCCGGGGGTGGGCTCCTGCAGGAGGCCCCCAGCCCTCGAGGCGAAGGGTCTGCCCGGCCCAGGGAGGGGCCAGCTGCTTGTGCCCCCCCCCCACCCCCGGGCTACGGGAGGGGCCCCGCGGCCGGAGACGGGGGGTTCCCTGGGACTCCCCGGGGGGGTCGGGGGGGGACTCACGTATCCAGGCGGATTTTCTTCAGCGCCACCACCTCGCCGGTGACCTTATTCCTGGCCTTGTACACAACCCCGTAGGTGCCCTCGCCGATCTTCTCCACCTTCTGGAAGTTCTCCATGGGGCGCGGGCAGGCGGCGGCCGGGGCCGCGGAGGGGCTGGTCCCGGAGCCGGCCCGCCCCGGGGAGGGGGCCAGGGATCGGGCCCGGGATCGCGGCCCCTGGGGGGGGGGAGCGGGGGGGGCCCGGGATCGCGGCCCCTGGGGGGGGGAGCCCGGGATCGCGGCCCCTGGGGGGCGGGGGCGGGGGCGGCCCGGACAGAACGTTCCGCGGCCCCCGGCGGTTACAAACCCACCCAACTGGCAACAATGTAGCGCCGCCCCCCGCCCGGCCGCTTCCCGCGTTCCACTCGCCCCGCCCACCCCGCCGCGCCATTGGCTGGCGCCTGGAGGGGACGCTGGGAGCGACGCGGGAGTCTCCTTAAAGGGACAGGCGCCGAGAAAGCAGCGGGCTTCCTCCCTCCATCGTAGGGTTACGGGGTGGGCCAGACCCAGAGCTGCGCTTAAATCCTAGGTGACCTCCCCGGCTGGGGGTCAGCGGGGGGAGCCCCAGGTGACCCCACACCAGTCCATTGGCTGATCCCCAGCTGTGTTTATTATTGGGGGGATTCCCCGCCCCCCAGGATTCCTTGAGCCCCCTCCCGAGCTGGAGCGGGCCAGGCCCCCCCTCCCTAAGGAGACTCCCCTCCCTCCAGGTGCTCCCCCTATCCCCAGGGAGCTGCTCCCCTCCCTTCCCCCCTCCCTGCATGCGGGACCCCCCCAGCCCTGTCTGGGCTCCGCCTGGCAGAATATGAAGGGGGATTCCCAGGGTTAAGATTATGATCAATCGATGGCAAGTGCCCCCGTTTGTCCGGCGCCTCGGAAGCCCTGAGGCCCTCGCTCAGAACCAGCTTTCAGCTTCCGCTCCAAAAACTAAACCACGAAGGCCCAGCTCCTGCAAAGTACTGAGACTCCAAACTTCCTTTGAGGATCTGGGCCTTAGGCCCCCTCCGCACGGGGGATTTCAGACCTAGCAGCCTAACGCAGCCAGCCAAACGCGCGCCCCCCTCGCCCCCAGGGGATTCGTGCACCACGAGCTGCGCCCAGCCCTGGCCATTCTGAGCGGGGCAGCACGACTCATCTGTGAGAAGGTCCAACCGGTGACTTGAGCCCGGCCTGGAAGCACCTGCTCAGGGCTCTTTAATCCAGCAGACAAAAGAGCTGGCAGGGGAAGGCGGTGGAGTTCCTGCTGAACTGGTTTGGTTCTGCACCTGGCCATTTTGGGTGACGAGCTCCCGTGCGGCTTGGCTGGGAGACAGGGCGGCCATGCGCTTTGCTCGCTGCCCATCAGGCCTCAGCTCGTGAACGGGGACCCAGGGGGCTGTTGCGGTGCCGGTTTATTGTGTGGATTGGCTCCTTCCTTTCCGCGCTCTCTCATTTCCCAGAGCCCGGGGGTCTCTTCCCCGAAGGGATCCGGCTCCAGCCGTTCTGTGTGTGTCTCGGATAGCGTCGGCTGGTCTGGTCTGAAAGCCAGGTACATACAGACTCTGACATCTCCCGGGGACGTGCTTTGGGGCAGTCTTCCACCGGCACGGGACAAAGGCTCCACAGTGCTCATGTGTCAGAGTCATGTCACAGATGGCCATGGGGAACGATTTCATTGCTGGCCAAAGCCTGTAGGATCTGTACCGTCGACTGTCAGTGACGACTCGTTTTGGAGCCACAAATCGGTAGCAGGTGGGACAGGACCGATACTCTGGGTGCCGTGGGCCAGTCCCTTCCTCGCTGTGCGCCTCACTTTCACCATTACATTCGTGCAGATAAAAACTCATTCTACTGTGGGCTTCCCTGAGGCTCGTCTCTGAAAATCTCAAAATACTTTCCCAATATTCATGACTTGAGCTTCATCAGCTTCCTAAGAGGTAGATGTAAGCTCTCCAGGGACAGGCTGGTTTTTCTGCAGTGGGTATGTACCACACCTAGCGCAACCGTCCATGACTGCACCCCGGGCACTACTGCAAGGCACATCATAAATAGACCCATTTTAAGATGGAAAGACTGAGGCGCAGAAGAGAAGCGATTTGCCTCCTGTCGCACAGTGGTAAAACTGGGCTTAGACTGACAGGCCATCTGCTCTAACCATGAGACCTCGCTCTCAGAGGTGGGAATAGAACCTAGGAGTCCTGCTGCAAAAGCCTGTGCTCTAACCACTAGACCCTACTCCACCCACAAGCCAGCTGCTGCTTAGAATAAATAAAATCCATTCTCTTTGCATCTGACCAAACCAGATCTCTGCTACACGAATAAGTGACCAATGACCTAATGGAATGTGACCTGAGGTCTTCCAAATATTAAACATTATGTCGTTCTGCGAAGGGGGCTGTGACATTCCCCACGGTACAATCTGACTGATGGACAGCTGTGTCCCCTCAACTTTAGAATCTGGAGTGCTTTTACGCTGCTTCGCTGTGAGAACAACCACTCCTGGTCCGGTCACACAGCCTCTAGCATGGAGAATCACTCCCAGCTGAATATAGGAGTGCTTCTAGTCAGCTACTCCTGGATTATATTACGGAGTGACACCAGCAAACTGCCAGTCCCAGACTTGTCCCCAGAAATGTGCGTCTTGTACTGCCCAGCTCTCTCCTTCCGTGCAGCACAAACACATAGACAGTCCATCATAACGTGAAAAGAAAATGCTACACACACCCTCTGTTATCTTAAATGGAGGTTCCAAACACTTCAGTCCAAACACACTGACTTAGATAAACAATAGAACACGTTTATTAACTACAGAAAGGTAGATTTTAAGTGATTACAAGGAATGAGGCATTAAAGTCAGTGTTGGTTACAAAGAAATAAAAGGTAAAATGCAAACTAATACCTAACGTAACGAGCGACGTGAACTTAAAACAAATGGATTTCTCTCACCTGATGCTCACAGCCAGGACTCCTCCCCAGGTCACTGATGCTTCCTTTGTCTTTCAAATGTCGTTGAAGCCAAGAATAGAGATATGGGGAGAGAGGTGATTTGGGGCCTCTGTTCCTCATTTTTATATCTTTTCCTCCTCTTTGAGAATCATCTCCAACGGGTTCAGGTGACAGCAAGTCTGGTCTTTTGCCAAGATGTAAATTTCTTGCTCACATCCTTCTTCCTGCCAAAGAACGACTGCTTAATCAGGTGATAGTCCAGTTGATTTTGTTCACACCTGGCTGAGGCATCAATTTGCCTTTTTGTCTCTGAGGAACTTGCTTGGGCTGCTTCCCCAGATTTGAAATATGCCTTAGTAAAATCATACACTAGAAGCTGATAACTTCACATACAATGTTGCCACACCAATTTTACTAAGACAATAATGATCAGCGAATTATGGGTTTTCAAATGCTACCCCATAAGGCATACTTTGTACAAAATTTATCACAGTCTTGTAAAAGTGGTGAATGTAGGAACACAGTCTGTCACAGAGAAACCTTGGGCCATGGGTTTATTAAACAGGATTTTGCTGATACGTCTGGTGTTTGGGGGAGGAGTTACACAGTAATTGTTTTCTTAGCAGGATAATATCCTGAAGACGTAGGCTCAGGTCTGCAAAGGTATTTAGACACGTAACTCCCATTAAAATCAATGGGTGTTCAGCTTCTAAGGACTTCTGACCATCTAGGTCAGACTCAGTAACTGCTGTGAATTATCCCTCCCAATCTGTTCCTTTTATTAAAGGGACACAGACGGATTAAAAATGATACATTTCAAAAAATTCCCTCCCCTGTGTTACTAATGCCTTTTGCACAGCACACCGTTAACGTGCGGAACTCACTGCTACAAGGTCTTGCCAAGGCCGAGAGCGTACCAGGGTTCAGAACAGGATTTGACATTTGTACTGGTGCCCCTTTTGCTGAGTGGATTTTGGGGCCTTCCGGGTCAGTTTCCTGTCTGGAGCAGACATGGGTGATGCCGTCAGGTATTTCCGTAGTGTGACTTGTTTGCTTACAACAGGTACAAAGTTCCTGTTCCCTTGAATGGAGATCGGAGCAGACCACAGCTTCCTGCACAGACAGCCTTCCTTAGAGGTGTTTAAGGCCCGGCTTGACAAAGCCCTGGCTGGGATGGTTTAGTTGGGGATTGGCCCTGCTTTGAGCAGGGGGTTGGACTAGATACCTCCTGAGATCCCTTCCCACCCTGCTAGTCTATGATTCTATTCGACACCTGGGCTACAGCACCGCTGCCCAGTCCCCCAGATGCAGCTCTCTCCTGTGCCTCACTTCCGGGACCCACTGAAAATCCCACAGCAGCTTGATTCCACTCCCTAGTCCCAAACTCCTCCTTTGGGGCCGTTAGCCACCCCCAGCTCCCTGCTGCTGATGCTCTGTGTGGGAGGAAAACAGGCCAGTCAGTTTCACGTTGGTCAGTTTCTGGCTCTCCCCAGGCTGTGATGGTTGGGTGCAAACCGGGCCAGGGGAAGGTTTATTGCCACGCAAAGTGACATTGCAACTGCAGTGTAATGGGTCACAGCAATAGTTCTATTCGGGGTCAGTTCTGAACCGAATTAGTAAATTGGGGTCCCTCAAATTACCTGCCCTTGTTCTGCTAACTGCCAGTTCTGGTTTCCCTCTCTTTGCCTAGAGCTCTCCCCATGGACCGGGGTGATCAGACATGACTTTCCTTTACGTTCACAAGCTAACTGAACACTCTGCACTCAGAAGTCGCGCTGGTTTAACGTCAATTGGTTTGAGAATGGATTTAGTGACACCCCCACCCCACCCCCACCCCGTATGCACCCTCGTCTAGCGATTGACAGCTGGGTCTATTGATTTAGCTTCCATCTACAAGCACAGACACACACTAAACCACTATGAGCTGGGTTTAAAGCCATTTTCTAAGAGTGTCCACAGATAAAGTTGCACCGGTTTTATTAGACTGGCTTTAAATCACACCTTAAAGCTCTGTCTGTCGGCCAGGACTAAGTCACTAGTGTTATAGGACCTACCACTGGAAGGCAAGTATCCTGTAGCAGTGAGTTCCACCTGCTAATTCAGTGTGTGTGTGTGTTTTATGTTTCCTTTGGTCAGTTTTCAAGGTGCTGCCCGTCTCCTCGCTCCTGTATCGGGGAGAGGGGGAACAGAAGCAGCCGGCTGCCCCGAGCGAAGTGGAGTCTGCCTTGCTCAGCGTTGGGGTGACTTGTCATGTCACCCCAAGACCCTGTAGTGAAGTTGCATCACGGGTTACTCTTCCCAGCCTCCTGTAGTTCTGTGATCATTAGAGACGCTTTCTTCTCAGAGCGGAAACCCGTGTCTGTCCTTCTCCCCGCGAAATTCCAGGCTCTGTCTGGGAGGCAAAACTAGTGAGGCCCCATTGTGCTAGAAACACCAACTTGTGACTGGTTCTCACCCACCCGCCCCACTGCTGGGGGGGGGTGAGATTTGCCTGAGGTTGTGCTAGGAAGGGGGCGGGGCTATGCAAATGAGGATGCCTTCTTATACAGGGCGCCTGGGATGCTTTGCCTCTCGGCTGTCGAGGGGTCCAGGAGCGCGCAGGCGGGTGCGAAGGACGGGCTGGGAGATGCGGACGAGCTGGTACTTGGTGGCTGCCTGGGCCCTTCTGGCTGTGGCTGCAGCTCAACACAGTGAGTAGGGTCCCGGTCCTCGGGGGTAGCAAAGGGCCTGGAGCGGGGGTGGCAGGATCTGTAGGGTCTCAGCTGAGCCACCCCCGGCCAATGCAGGATCGATCCCGGTCACGCCTCGTTCCTGACTCCAGAACGCTGGGGCTGGTACCGGTAAAACCCCCGCCCCCGAGTCTCTGTAGGATCTTACCCTGGGGGCCAATGGGGGCATTTACCGCCCATGGCCTAGATCGGGGGTCCCAAACGTAGTGACACCCCCTTTCCCCTCCCCAGATTGCTAGTGGGGAGGATGGTCCCAGCTGACAGGTCTGGGGGAGGGGTGTGTGTGTCTGGTATGCAAATAGGGGCAGAGAAGAGCCCCGTTGGGTTAATGTAGCTTAATTAACTGACCCAGCCCCCCAGCTCCATCCCTGCGGGGGGAGCACGTTTCTCGGGGGGGGGGGAGGAGGTGCTTTTGGATGCAGTGATGCTAAAATGTGAAGGGACTTTAAAGTCCTGTTGGGGAGGGGTGGGTGGGAAGCAGCCAAATACTATAAAGTTGCCAAGGAGCATGTGTGCGTGTGGGGGCAGAACAGGACTATCCCCTATAACACCCCCCCCGTAGCAATTCCAGATCTAATGTGCCCCCTTTAGGCGTCCAGAGGGTTTTCCCCCTGCAGAGGAGACAGACAGACTCTCACGGCTGGGCCAGCTCCCGCGGGCTGAGGGGGAGAGCAGAGACGGTGCTAGGCCCCTGGGGACCCCAAACAGGAATATTTAGGGCCTCCCTTGCCCCTCACCCACGACTCACACCATAGCCCACCCCACTGCCTGGTCTGCCTACGCCCCGAGCCCCCTGCCTCAAAGCTTGTCTGTGCCAGGCCGGCCTGGGGAGCAGGGCAGGGAGCGGCCCAGGGCAGCGCCAGCCTCGCACCCTCCGTCAGCTGCCCCCGAGCGGCTGCGGAGGAAGACGGGCTGGGCACCCTCCGGCCCAGGCGCCCTCTGGCCCGGTTCCAAGCTGGTGCTGCCGGGTGCTCCGGTGGGTTTAACCCTTCTCGTCCCAGCGTGGCTGGAGCAGGGATGCGGCCCTGCCCCCCTGGGAAGCCTCTTGCTGGATTACCAGGGGCCGGGAGAGCCTGCGGTAAAGCCGAACCACGTGGGGAGCTGGCTCAGAGCCCCTGCTAATCCCCCGCGCTGGGCCCCGCGTCTGGTAAGGACTGGAATGGGGCTGAATTGGGGAGGGGGACCCAGTGGGGGAACCCACCGCGCTCAGCCCCGTCCCCGTACCGAGGAGGGAGCCTGGGGGCCTGGTCTCTGCTCCCCCCGGGCGGACGGGGAGGAGACGAGGCAGCGGCTTCTGGGTAATATCTGTACAGCTCCTTGCGCTGTGCCAGGCGCAGGGACGTCCCCACTCCCCCAGCCCCAACATACTGCTGCAAGGACCCTTCCCCCCACCTACCTACTGGCCCCTGCAGCCAGGCAGCTGCCCCCCTGCAGTCCCCCCAGCTGACACTGCTGCCTCCTCCGAGACCCCCCGCCCTGTGCTGAGAACTGACAGTGCACCCGTAGCAGGGGGAGGCCTCTCCTAGGCCATCGGAGTCTGAACACCTGGCCAAGGGGCTTGCAGGGGGGATCCCCTAAGGGGGCAGGTTCGGGGTGCACTTGATTCTCCACCCTTAGCCCTTGTTGGTCTCCCCTAGGGCCTGTCTGCAGTGGGGAGCCCCCCTGAAACCCTCACTTCCCAGTGGAGCGACACTGCAGGGGGGCTGCGTGCCTGTCCGGCCCTATGTCTGCTGGGCGCAGGGGTGGGGGGCGCGTTGAAAGTCAGACCATTTCCCTGGGAAGTCTCCCCTCCCCGCCCAAGCATCCCAAAGCGCTTCACTGCCAGGCGCTGAGCCCCACAACAGGGTCACTGGCATTCCCTGCAGCTTACAGCTGGGGAAACTGAGTCACGAAGGGAGACGGGGACATGCTGCAAGTCATACAATGAGTCAGCCCAGAGCTGGGACTAGACCCCCGGAGTCCAGGCCCCCTGTTCTAACCCACTTTCCCCCACTCCTCTCACAGAGCCAGGCAGAGAACCCAGGAGTCCTGACTCCCAGCCCCACCCCTGCTCCAACCACTAGACCCCCCCCTCCCTTCACCCCCAGTGGGTCACACTATCCAAGTGTGATACAGAAGGGCACGCTCCTGCCCCAGCGAGCTCTCCATCCCCCTATCCCACCCAGGGGTGATTGGGACTTCCCCCCTCCCGCTGAGTGGTGGTGCAGGGGGCGGGGGCATTAACCCCGCACTGGCTGGAGCGTCCTGCACCAGGGACTCAGCTGAGAGTCACATGCAAGGGCTCGGCGGAGGATTTAGAGGCCCATGTGATGGGTTTTGCCTGGAGCCCCGAGTGCTGGGTGGAAGATCCGTCACATGCTCCCCACGCAGCCAGCTGGGGCTCCAGGCTGTGGGAGGGCCGTGGCCAGGCTGGGCGCAGCCAACCCCCAGCTGATGCAGTGATGGAGCGGGGCCTGGAGCCCACAGGGCTGAGCGTGTCGGCTGGGGCCTGGAGGTGCCTCGGCTAGAATCCCCTTGCCCGTGAGCCGGGATGCCAGGAGACATGTGGTGCCCAGGGGGCCGGGGGCCCTGCATGCCCAGTGCTTTGGGGCAGCGAATCTCCCACCGTCCTCCTCATGGGGAATTATCCGCCCTGCCCCCCGCAGCCTTCCCACCATGGATCGCAAAGCACCTCGTTCCTATTCCACACAGGAGCTGGGCACAGAAGCCAGGAGTCCTGACTAACCTGCCCCCTCCCCTCCCTACTCCAACCCAGAGACACCTCTCCCCTCCCAGAGCTCAGCACAGAATCCAGGAGTCCTGGGTTCCAGCCCCCACCCCAAGCCCTCCACTCCAGCCTCTGGGGAACATTCGAGCTCTGTTCTAGCCTGATCCGCCCTGGCGAGGGACGGGTCTTTGCACACCCTGGCGGGGGGTCGAGGCCAGGGTCTATTCCCCCGATCCCAGCTTGGATTCCGTTTCTCTCCAGGGGCCGGCAGCAGAGGCCAGGGGAGCGATCGACGGAACCGACTGCCCTCGGTCGAGGGGTCCTGGAACTCCCAGCTGTACCCCCGCTGGCAGGAGGGCGACCCCCGGCAGCAGAACTGCTGGAGAGGTAGGGGCTGGCCCCTCTGAGCCCAATGCCATGCCACTGGGGGCTGCGGGTCGGGAGTGAGGGGCACCGGCAGAGCTGGGGGTGGGGGCAGGGCTGGGCTAGCAGGGGGCTGCGGGTCGGGAGTGAGGGGCACTGGCAGAGCTGGGGGTGGGGGCAGGGCTGGGCTAGCAGGGGGCTGCAGGTCGGGAGTGAGGGGCACTGGCAGAGCTGGGGGGAGCCCAGGACTGGGCTAGCAGGGGCTGCGGGTCGGGTTGAGGGGCGCTGGCAGAGTGGGGGGGTGGGCAGGGCTGGGCTTGCAGGGGCTGCGGGTCGGGTTGAGGGGCACTGGCAGAGCGGGGGGGTGGGCAGGGCTGGGCTAGCAGGGGCTGCGGGTCGGGAGTGAGGGGCACCGGCAGAGCTGTGGGTTCAGGGATGAAGGATTCACCCTGTGACAAGCTGGAAACACTATGGGGGCTTGGGAGATCTGCACCCCTCCCCGATCTGCGCCCCACCAGCTGGCTGCCTTCCCCTCTCCCTCCCAGGTGGCACCGTGACCTTTGACATCAGTAACGACGCCCCCACCATGACGGGCGCCAGGGCCACCTTCGCCATCGCCCTGCGCTTTCCCGGCACCCAGACGGTGCTTCCCGACGGCCGGGTCGTGTGGAGCCAGAACTGCACCGTGAACGGTGAGCCCCCCACCCCCTTACGCGCCCCCCCCAGCACAGTGCCCGCTCTGGGGGCTGGGTTCGCCCCTGGAGCAATGGGCCTGTCTGGAGCTGGGGAGGGGCCGTTGCTTTAACCCCCCCCCCGGGTATTTCTGAGGTGGGACAGGGGAATATGGAGTATTTCAGCAGGACGTGGGGCGGAGAGTATTGCTGGGGGGGGGTACCTAGTATTTCCAGGGGGGAGCTGTGTGCACAATATTTCTATATGGGGGTGGCAGTGGATCTAGGATTTCTATAGGGTGTGTGGGGGGGAATCTGGTATTTCTCTAGGGAGCTGCCTTGAAAGCCGCCCGCATTTGTCCCCCGATTTGAAAGGCCCCTCTTGGGGGGGCTGGACCTCCACCCCCGGGTGCGGCCGGTGCCAGGATGTGCTGACACCCCCGATTTCCCTGCTCCTGCGGTTGACCCAGTTGACAGTGGCCCCGAGGCCGAGGGGCAGCTGGTGCTGGGGGGCGGAAGTGCTGCTAGTGGCAGTGGGGGCCAGAGCTAAGGGGCTCCCAGGCTGGGGCCCAGATGTTTCTCCCCCACCCAGCGCCATCGGATCCGGCCAATGGCAGCTGCCCCCAGTGCCCCCCGCCCAGCTCCACTCAGGATCTGCCCCCTGATTAACTCTGCCCCCAACCTCCAGATCAACCTGCCTCCCAGCCCCTCATGCCCCCCCTCACGCCCCATCAGACCAGCCCCCCCCCCCCCCCCGTGTGACGGGCTTTGGGAGCTGAAGGGCGGGGGAGGGGCGCCTGCTGCACCTTTGATTGGTTGTTCATCCCCAGAAGGTGGGTGGTACCCCTGGGGTATCCCAGGGGGAAGCAGAGACGACCCCTCCCCGAGTCAGGATAGAACCCAGGAGTCCGGGATCCCCACCCTGAGCCAGGATAGAACTAACGGCCCCCTTCCCTCCTGCAGGTACCCGGGTGAGACAGGGCGACGCTGTCTTCCCAGAGGAGCCGGGCGAGGGCCCTGGTGGCGTCTTCCCCGACGGGCAACCCTTCCCCCGCAGCGCCCGGGGCAAGCGCAGCAAGTTCGTCTACGTCTGGCGGACCTGGGGTGAGAGGCGGCTCCCTGCCCACGCCCACTGCCCGGCCCATCCCGTGCCCCCCGTCCACCCTGCAGGCCCCTCAGAGCACCTGGCACTGGGAGCCCCACAGAAGGCAGGGCCATGGCAGAAGGCTCCGCCCCATGGACAGAGCTGGCCCTTGGTGCCCCACAGGTGGGGTTGGCTCCTGGTGCCCCATGGGGAACGCTAGCCTGAGGCTGGCCCCCAGCGCCCCCCAATAACCCTCGCCGTCTTCTACTCTTCAAAGCCCCGAACAAACGTTATCCAATTACTTCTCCCAGCATTTCCTATCATTAGGCCAGATGGGGAAACTGAGGCACGGACGAGACCCAGTTGCACTCCCTGGCAGAGCTGGGAATACAACCCAGGAGTCCTGGCTCCTGGTAACCCCCCAGCCCCCGCTGTAACCAAGACTCCTCCCTCTCCTCCCAGAGCTGGGAAAGAACCCAGGAGTCCTGGCTCCCAGCCCCCTGCTCTAACCACTAGCCCCCACAGGCCACGCTGCAGGACCCTCTCCAGTCAGAACTGGAGTCTGGGTGCACGTGCCCCTGAGCTCTGCCCCCCTGCTCCCTCCGGCTGCACCCTTCCCTTCCCTCCCCACAGGGCAGTACTGGCAGGTGGTAGACGGCCCCTCCTCGCTGCTGACGGTGGAGACGGCCGGCGTGCCCCTGGGCTCCTATGCCATGGACGTGCAGGTCTATCACTACCGCAGGCGCCAGAGGTTCATCCCCATGGGCCGGGCCACGTCCCAGTTCAGCATCACGGGTGAGGCTGGGCAGGGGGTGACCGACGGGGGGTGCTGGGTGGGGGGGTGTCACCCTCATCACCATGGGCTCCGTTTGTGCAGCACGGGCTCCCCTTCCTCCTCCACCTCCCTGCCCCAGCCCCTGCCCACGGCCTCGCTCCGGGGCGGCCCTGCTCACCCCTGCCACAGAGCAGCTCCCCGGGCAGGTCGGGGGGAGGGTGGTTGGGGCATGGAGCGGGGGGGGAGCCATGGGTCTGTGGGTCTCTGGGGGGCCCCGGGCCCGTGGGGGCAGGGGATCCTGAGTCTGTGGGGGCAGGAGGGACCCCAGGGTTTGTGGGGCTCCAGGGGGCAGGGGGGCCCCAGGTCTGTGAGGCTCCAGGTGAAAGGGGGGCCCTGGGCCTGTGGGGGCAGGAGACCCCAGGGTCTGTGGGGCTCCAGGGGGCAGGGGGGCCCCAGGTCTGTGAGGCTCCAGGTGAAAGGGGGGCCCTGAGTCTGTGGGGGCAGGAGGGACCCCAGGGTTTGTGGGGCTCCAGGGGGCAGGGGGGCCCCAGGTCTGTGAGGCTCCAGGTGAAAGGGGGGCCCTGGGCCTGTGGGGGCAGGAGACCCCAGGGTCTGTGGGGGCCAGGGTCCATGGGGCAGGCCCCTATCACAAAGGTCTGGAATCTCCCTGCCCCCCCTCCCCAGACCAGGTGCCCTTCGCCGTGGACATCTCCCAGGTGCTAGACGTGGACGGGGGCGACCAGCACTTCGTGCGGAACCGGGCCGTGGCCTTCAACGTCCGGCTGCATGACCCCAGCCACTACCTGCAGGCCGCCGACGTCTCCTACTCCTGGGACTTTGGGGACCAGAGCGGGACCCTCATCTCCCGTGCCAGCACCGTCACCCACACCTACCTGGAGGCCGGCCCCGTCCAGCCCCGCGTGGTGCTCCAGGCTGCCATCCCCGTGGCCTGCAGCAGCACCTCGCCAGCGCCGGTCGTGGACCCCACCACGGCCCCCCCGGCGCAGCCCACCTCTGCCTCAGCTCCAGCCAGCCTGGCGCCCAGTGGGGGTGCCACGCAGACCCCGGGCCCGGCGCCCAGCGTGGGTAAGTGGCGGACGTGTCCCTGGGGCTGGGCTGCAGGTGCCAGTCTGGAACCGGCTGCAGCTCTTGCTCTCTCTGCCCGCAGTACCCACCGCCACGGCCGAGCCAGCGACACCCACGGCAGGCCCGGCCTCCGTCCCTGCCAGCCCCGCGGAGCCCGGCACAGGTGCCACCCTCCCCAGTGCTGTGACCCCGGCTGCCGCCAGTACCGCAGCTCCCACCCCCGCCTTGGAAACCGGCACCGTGCCCACCGTGGCACCCGGGTCCGTGGTCACCGTCGTCGCCTCAGACCTGGCCGTGGCTTCTGCGGATCCACCGCTCCCTGCCTCTGTCTCTGCCGCTGGGGACCCGCCGGGCACCTCACCACCAGCGTCCGTGTCCTCCATGGCCAACCCGCCGGGCACCTCGCCACCAGCGCCCGCGTCCTCCGTGGCCAACCCGCCGGGCACCTCGCCACCAACGTCCGCGTCCTCCGTGGCCAACCCGCCGGCCAGTGTGGCAGGAACCGTGGCCAACACTAGCTTGGGAGTAGCAGGTGGGTGCACGCCTGGTATGGGGGGTCCCACGGGGCTGACCCAAAAGAGCCCCCCTTCCCTGATGATTTCAGGGGTCCCGCTTGGGCCTGATCTCAGCCTGTGGGGGGCAGGTCCTTGCCCGGGCTGCCTGGGGATTGAGGCTGGTCAGCGTCCGGCCCGGGCCGGCTCGGCTCAGCCGGATACGGGGCCTGGTTCCGAGCGCTGCGGGTGCCCAGGGGGTGGAGGGCAGCGGGTGGCGGCTCTGCCTGGGTGGGGGGGCAGCATGGGCCCAGACCCAGCTGCCAGGGACCGGAGCCAGGACAACGTCGGGCGTCCCGCAGGGAGGTGGCTGTGACCCAGGGGGCTCGCTGGGTGGGCAGGGCCTGGCCGGGGGAGTCTCCTTTCTCTGTCTCGTCTCTCTCGGCAGACGCAGATCCTGCCGCACCCGAGGCTCTCGTGCTGGCCAAGCGGCAGGCACCCGCCGACTGCCTCCTGTACCGATACGGCACCTTCTCGACGGAGCTGGAGATCGTGCGTGAGTCGGGGCGCGGCGGCTCCCCCAGCCCAGGGTCCCAGCGAGCCCCTGGCCCCGAGCAATGGGGGGCACCAGCCACAGGGCAGTGGCAAGCCACACAGCTCCGGGCATGGGAGGGGCCGTCCCAGCCTGGCTGTGCTCGGGGCAGGAGGCACTGGTGAAACCTGGGGGCTCCATGGTCCCTGGGGGTCAGTCTGCACTAGGGCCTAGGTCAAGATTCAACCTGACTGGGGGGCTGCCCTGCCCCCCCATGTGCTTGGGAATGGGGCACAATGCAGGGCCCCCCCAGCCATTCCCACGCCACCCCCTATATCTGGAGCAGAGCAATGGGCACTAGGCTCTGGGGCGGCCCCCTGCCCCTCTACGGGACACTTTCTCGGGGGGGGGGGAGCTAGAGGGGGCAGGCTGTTTCCAGGGGAGCGGCGGGTTCCCGGGTGGCTGTGGCTGGGCGGGGCTGGGTATCGGGGCAGGGCCCAGCCATGCCCCCTCTAATGCCCTCCCGTTGCAGAGGGGATCGAGAGTGTGGAGATCGTCCAGGTGGTGCCGCTGGCCCCGGCGGCGGGCGAGAACGCCGTGGAACTCACTGTGACCTGCCAGGGGAGGTAGGGGGCACCGGGGGGGGAGCATTCGGGATGGGCAGGGTGGCTTCATGCACCAACCCCCCTCACCCTGGGGCCTGGACCCCGGCCCCACCCTGCAGCAGCACCTCAAAACCGGGCTGGAGGAGATCCCCCAGGCCAAGCCACCCCCAGCATCGTCCCCCCCCACCTGCTGGAGCCTGGCTCCCAGGGGCCCCTGGCCCATCCTGCCTCCTGTGGGTGTCCCCCACCCACGCCCCTCCCCCATGGCCGTGCCTTACCTGCCCCCTCCCCCCAGCCTGCCGGACGAGGTCTGCACCACCGTCTTGGACCCCACGTGCCTCACACTCCAGCAGCGCGTCTGCAGCCCCGTGCCGCCCGCGCCCGCCTGCCAGCTCCTGCTGCGCCAGGCCTTCAACCAGAGCGGCCTCTACTGCCTCAACGTCTCGCTGGCCAACCCCGCCAGCCTGGCCATCACCAGCACCCAAGTCAGCGTCCGAGGTAGGGCCTGGATTGGCGGGGGTGGAGCACGACCGCCTCACGGCTACACAGGGTGCTGGGGAGTTTGGGGCCCAGCCAGCTCCAAGACACCCCGGGGGTAACAGGGGCTGGCTGGCCCCATTCTGCCGGGTGCTGAGCCTGGAGGCGCCAGGCCAGGCTCGGCCCCGGCCCCACCTCACTGCTCCCCATGTCTGTGCCCTGCAGGTGCCGATCCCGCCACGCCCAGGATCACACTCATCGTGGGGCTCATGCTGGTGGCCGTGGCCCTCGGCGCCGTGTCCTACGCCTACAGGTGAGCCCAGCCCCTGCCCGCTTCGTACGCCGGGTCCCGCTGCTCCCAGAGCCGGGGCACCAAACGGGGCCACCCCCCAGCCCAGCCCGGCTTTACCGGCCAGCAGCACCCAGATGCCAGCTCAGATGAGGGCCCCCTCGGGGGCTGGGCACTGCCCAGCATCCCCTGGCCATGATCAGGGCCCCATTGGGCCAGGCCCAGCCCCACCTCCTGCCCCGAAGAGCTTCCCCACTGCACAAAGGGAGGGGGATGAGCTCCCAGTTCTGGAGAGGGAAACTGAGGCACAGTGCATCAGTGGCAGAATTGGGGCTAACCAGGTCCCCGCTTTGTGGGCTGCCCTCTGTGGAGCCAGCCCCCATGTGGTGGGGTTTTTTTTTGGGGGGGGGGGTAGCCCTGAGCCCCAGCTGGCCAGGTATGACCCCCCCCCCTTTTGTCCCTTGACAGGCGTGTGAAGTACAGACCCCTACCCGCCGGCTCCGCCCACAGCCCCCTGCCCCGGGCGTGGCTGCCCCACCGCGCCGCCCTGCTGCTCTTCCTGCGCCAGGCCTTCGGCACCGCCCCCACCGGCGAGAGCAGCCCTCTGCTGAGCGGCAACGTGGTGTAGAGCCGGCGACACCCCCCGCAGAACCCGGCCTGGGAGCGCCCCGGCCCGGCCCCTCCTCCTGGCATTCGGGGTGGGGGCTGGGATGCCCCAGAGCTGCACTGCTCCCTGCCCCCACAGCACGGTGGGAAGGGGGGGTGGTGGTTTTCAGGTGCCCGTGTCCTTACCAGTTATTAAACACTCACACTCCCGCCCGTGTCGGCCTGGTTCTGTCCCTGCCAGGGAAGGTGCTGGGTGAACACTGGGGCAGGGTAGCCGGGCGGGCGGGAGGGAGAGATTCAGGACCCAGCACCCCCACTGTGGAGTCAGGTGCCCCCCCCCACACTATAGATCAAGCTTAGCGCCCTCCTCCAGCAGGGGGTAGGGAGGTGCCCGCAGGGACTGGAATGGAACCCAGGCCCCCTGCTCCCCAGAACTGGGAGTAGGAACCCAGGCGTCCTGTGACGCTGTGCTCAGCGCCCCCAGCGTGACCCTCCCCTGAGCAGCGCTGCCTCTAACCCCAGGACCCCCCTCCGGGCGTGTGGCGGGGGCCGAGCTGGAGGTGCCCTGGTCAAAGCCATGGCCCAGTGCCTGGGGCCCCGGGGCCCATGCCCCACCTGAGCATGGGTCTGTGCCCCCCTGCCCAGAACAGAGACCAGTCGGGGGAGGGGGGAAAGAACAAAAACTCCAACCTTTATTAGTAAGACGAGGCACTTGAAATCTCGGGGGGGGGGGGTGTTGGACTGTGGGGGCAATAAATAGGGGGGCTGGAATGTAGGGTACACACGGGGCCCAGCACACTGCTGCCCCCCACTCCCTGCAGGGGCCAGAGATGCACAGGAGGGGCAGGTACATATGCCCCCTTCCCCCCCCACCATGGGGCAGAAACAGCCAAGAGGCGGGTGGGCAGTGGGGGCCAGCGCTCTCAGCAGCTGGGGGGGGGGGGGGGAGGGGAATAGACCAAGGCCCCCGTGTGCCCCCTGCTCGCTACCGCAGACGGCCCAGGCTGCAAGCAGGGGAACGAGGGCAGGGAAGGGGCCCTGGCTGGCGGGGCCGCAGGTGTGACCCCCCCCGATGATACAATGGGTCTATCCAGGACATCCAGGCTGCCGGAGGGCAGGAACCAAACCCACCAGCGCCCTGTGGTTGGGCTGTCCCCTGCTCCGAGCCAAGGGGGCCGGGTCGGGGGCCGGGTTGGGGGGGTCCTTGTCCCCCAGCTGGGATCCCCCTACAACTCATGGGGTCCCTTCTTGATGCCAAAGAAGCTGGACGAGCGGGGGGGCGGGGCCAGGAGCATGGGCGCCTGGTTCTTGTGGGTGATCCGGATCTGAAAGAGAGAGAGAGTGGGGGGAGGACGCGCTGGAGGGGGCCCTGGGCCAGGCTGGGCTGAGGGTGGGGGGGGCCCTTCCCCCAGCTCCGGTCACACAAACACCCCCGCCGGTTCCCTGGGAATGCATCTGCCCTCCCCCCGGCACCTCCCGTCTATGGGGGGTGGGGGTGGTTCCAGCACCCCACCCCCATGGCTCCGAACTGCACCAACCCCGGCCCCATGCGACCAGCGAGCAAGGAGCACCCAGGCCCCACACCCTCTCCCAACGGGCCGACTGCCCTGGCCCCCAGCAGCCCAGCCCCCCCCCCCCCCCCCCCCAACGCCAGGCGGCCCCGGCTTCCTTCCCACCCCACGATGGATTGGCGGGGCGGGGGGGTCTATTGAGGCCTCTCGCGGGGGCTGGGAAAGCTGCAGGGGGCCCGGCTCCCCACCGCCAGGGGGCACAGGGGGGACCCCGAAACGGCTCCTTACCGTGCAGGGCGGCTGCATCCAGGGCTCCCCGTCGATCTGCATGGGCAGGCACTTCAGGGTCCTGTGGAGACCCCGGTGTGAGACAGGAGCACCCCCCCGGCGCCCCGCAGGGGGCTGGGACCTTCCCCAACATGTGGCGGGTCCCAGGAGCGGGAGGCCAGGCCCGAGCCTGCCTCCCTTGGTATCATGGGGGGGCCCGACTGCCCCCACGGGACCTCCCCCCTCCCGCTGCCCCTGGCGCCCCTCCGGTGCTCACCGCAGCGTGATCTCCGAGCACTTGGCCAGCCGCTTGCCTGCGCTCTTCAGGCCCGTGTAGATCTGCCCCATCTCGATCACGCCCTCCAGCCCCACCACTTCCAGCCGCCTGTCGCTCAGGTCTGTGGGGAGGGAGGGGCCGTCAGCGCTGGGGCCCCTGCTGCCGGGGGCCCGGGGCCAGGGGATGACTGAGCCCAGCCCCCACACCCGGGTCCCCCCCAGCCAGCTCCGTGGGCCGGGGGATGTGTCCTCAGTGAGTGGGGCTGGTCAGTGGACACCAGGGGTTGGGGGTGCCAGGGGTGCCCCTGCTCTGGGGAGCTCCCCTCCCAACCCCCGCATAGGCTGCTGTGCCTTTAAGGAGGCGGGGCTCTAATGGCTCCACCTAGTGGGCGGGGCCAAGGCGGAAAAGGCAGGTCTGGGTTGGGGGCGTCCCTGTGCTGGTGTTCATGCAGAATTAGCCTGAAACCTGCCTGGGTCCCGCCTACCACCTGCACCTCAGACCTGGCCCCGCCTCTGCTCCACCTGAGGCCCCGCCCCTAACTCCGCCCACCTGCCCCCCACCCCCCGGCTCCGCACCTTGCACGCAGGTCTTGAGCGTCTCCGGGTCAGTGACGGCCTGGGGCTGGCTCCCGCCACCCACGTTCCGGGCCTCGCCCAGCGGCTTCTTGGTCTCGCCCCAGAGGTTGGAGCCGCCGTGCATGCTGGGAATGTTGAGGACGGCGACCCCCGACAGCGCTCCACTCAGGTCCAGGGGCTGCCCACAGCACTGGGGGGGGGGGGCAGAGCCCTCGTTACCCACCGGGGACCTCCTTAAACCAGTCCCCACCCAGCGCTCGCCCGGCCCATGCGCCAGCCCTGGGCTCTGCCAGCAGGGGGCGCTGGGGGAGGGGGCAGGAGCGCCGGCTGGGGGGGGACTCCCAGCTCCTCCAGCCCTGGGCTCTGCCAGCAGGGGGCGCTGGGGGGGGCAGGAGCACCGGCTGGGGGGGAGCTCCCAGCTCCTCCAGCCCTGGGCTCTGCCAGCAGGGGGCGCTGGGGGGGGGGGCAGGAGTGCCGGCTAGGGGGGGGGCTCCCAGCTCCTCCAGCCCTGGGCTCTGCCAGCAGGGGGCGCTGGGGGAGGGGGCAGGAGCGCCGACTGGGGGGGTGGGAGCTCCCAGCTCCTCCAGCCCTGGGCTCTGCCAGCAGGGGGCGCTGGGGGAGGGGGCAGGAGCGCCGACTGGGGGGGTGGGAGCTCCCAGCTCCTCCAGCCCTGGGCTCTGCCAGCAGGGGGCGCTGGGGGAGGGGGCAGGAGCGCCGGCTGGGAGGAGAGCTCACCTCAATGGTCAGATATTCCTTGAGCTTTTTGCAGGTGGCGAAGATGGTCTCGGACGTGGCAAATTCAAAATACCAGAGTTTGTTCTTCATCCTGGAGAGGAACCAGAGCCCCACAAACCCCGGTGGAAAACAGAACAAACCAAACCACAGAAGGGGGCGCTGGGGGAGTGCGTGCCCGGCTGCTCCCGTCCCAGCAGGGGGTGCCGTGGGGGCAGGGCACCGGCGGGGGGGGGGAGGGGGGAAGCCCGGCTGCTCCCGTCCCAGCAGGGGGCGCTGTGGGGGGGCAGGGTGATGGCTGTGGCTCCCGGCCCATCTCAGCAGGGGAGGTGTCGGGGGGGGGGGGGGTCACCAATACGATGGCCGAGGACCTGGCTACGGACCCAGAGTCGGTGCCCCCCAAGGGCCCCCCAAGCCCCAGCCAGGATCCACATGGACACCAGGGCCCCCCAGGATACAGCCCCTGCCCCCCCACCCGCTAGACTTGCCTGGCTGGCCCCCACCCACCAGCCTGCCCCAGGCCCCCCGCCCCCGTGCTCACCGGCTGTTGAATTTCTCAGGGTACTTCTCCCGCATGAGGTGGAAGCGGTGAGCAATGGAGGCGTCCTGGGGACGAGACAGACGCAGTCAGAGCCCAGCAGCCCTCCCCTCCCCCCCGCGGTTCCTAGGCTGGCCAGACGGGGGGGGATGCCGAGCGGGGCTCTGCCCTGCCCCCCCCAACCACCCCACCCCAGTGCCCAGCCCCCCGGCCGTACCACGCCGATGGAGAAGTAGTTGTTGATGATCTCGTAGGGGACGGGGTCCCCCTTCTCCGCGGGGTTCTCGGGGGTCACCTGCACCAGCCACCGGTCCATGGGCAAGAGGCTGCTGCTCTCCATGTCCTTCAGGATCTTCCGCAGGTTCTCCCCGTCATAGCCTGAGGGGGGCAGGGGTCAGTGCCAGGTGCGGGCAGGGGGCACCTGGCTGGACGGGGCCATAGGGCTGAGCTGGGGGGGCCAGGCCCGTTGCTCTGACGGGGGGGGGGGGGGCGCCAGGCTAGGCAGCCCCATAGGCCCAGCTCCCCCCCGCCGGGTGTCACTCACCTCCTCCCCAGCGCAGGCACCGTGCCAGGTCGTTGCCGGTGCCCAGCGGGAGCACGGCCACCGGGGGGCGCCGGGGCAGGTTGGCTTTATCTGCAAGGAGAGGGGGATGGTCAGCGGGGGGGGGGCCAGGCTCCTTGGCCCCATTTCCTGCCCCTCCCCGCTCCTGCTTCCACCTACCGATGGCATCCAGGATCCAGCCCACGGTGCCGTCCCCCCCACAGACCAGGATCCGGAAATCCGGCACGTCCCGGAAAAAGTTCAGCCTGAGAACAGAGACACGGAGCTGGGTCAGCACCGGGGCCCGGACTCTCCCCCCCCCCCCCCTTCCCTGCCAGATCCTCCCCAAGAGTTCATTAAACCCTGACCCGCCCTGGGGACCCCCCAGCTCTGCC
The DNA here is from genome assembly GCF_027887155.1 of Malaclemys terrapin pileata. NCBI lineage: Eukaryota > Metazoa > Chordata > Testudines > Emydidae > Malaclemys > Malaclemys terrapin. The sequence continues at coordinate 2,143,257 of NC_071527.1, read as the reverse complement.
GGTGCCCTTCACTCCCGACCCGCAGCCCCCTGCTAGCCCAGCCCTGAGCTCCCCCACACCCCCAGCTCTGCCGGTGCCCCTCACTCCCGACCCGCAGCCCCTGCTACCCCAGCCCTGGGGGCGACCACACCCCTCACTCAGCCGATGCCCTTTGACCCTCGCCCCACCCCATTCATGCTGTGGAGCTGCCCCATGGCGTTGCAATGTGGGCAAGAGTCCACTAGGGGGCAGAGCCGAGACCCACCAGCGAAAGGCTTCAGGGCCTCGAATTCTCACTCACCCGGGGGCCGGACCCCCCTTCATCAGGTTGTAAACCTGCCGCGGGTTGAGGAGATACTGGAACTTCCGGAGCACCCTGGTCATGGAGACGAGGGGAGGGGTTCAGGAGCGGTGCAGACAAGCCTAGAACCCATCAGGCATCGCCCTGGACACCCCCGCCCCCCCCGGACAGTCTAGATCATAGGGGGGTGCAGGGTAGCCTTGGGGGCTGGGGGGGGGGGCGCAGCTGTCCAGGGCATGTCCATTAGACCAAGGTGTAGCAATCACATTATGGTAACGAGACTGTCGCCCGGCAACCTCGGAACAACCCTCCCAAACCCGCCTCCACCCGTCACACAAGATGGGGAAACTGAGGCCCAGACAGGCAGAGAGACTTGCCCGAGGTCACACAGAGAGCTGGGAAGAGAACCCAGGAGTCCTGTGTGACGAAGTGGGACTGTTCTTAATGTTTCCTCTGAATACTGTGTGGGTGCCTCAGTTTTCCCTATGCATTTCTTATGTCTCTAGGTGGTGGGGAAAGGCCAGTGTGCATAAATCACTGACACTCTGTTTCCCTGGCAACAAATGGCCAGGGCCCTTCCCCGCCCCCAAGGAAATAGCTAAAGGTGAACAAAGAGATCAGGTGACCTCCTGGCCCAGGAAAGAGACAAAGCCGAGAGAAGGAGGGGCTGGAGGGGGTTTCAGAGTTGGAGCTACCTGGGGACTAGGCGTGAGGGCAGACGTGGGTGTCTGGCTCTCTGAACCCCAGAATGGACCCAGCAGAGGGGTCCTGTTCGCTGGACCTACAAGCTCTGTTTTAGACCATGTTCCTGTCATCTAATAAACCTCTGTTTTACTGGCTGGCTGAGAGTCACGTCTGACTGCGAAGTGGGGGTGCAGAACCCTCTGGCTTCCTCAGGACCCCGCCTGGGCGGACTCGCTGTGGGAAGCGCACGGAGGGGCATATGCTGAATGCTCCCAGGTCAGACCCAGGAGGTGAAGCCATGTGAGCTTCTTGCCCTGAAGACAGTCTGCTCCGAGGGAGAGGAGGCTCCCCAGAGTCCTGACTGGCTTTGTGGGGAGCAGTTCCAGAGCATCGCCCGGGGACACCGTGACATCCTGCCTCCCCGCCCCATGTCTAACCATTAGACCCCACCCTTCTCGCACTGCCCGAGTCCTGGCTCCCAAGAGCCCCCTCTGCTAGACCCCACCTCTCTTACCTCTCCCCCTGTTTCCCGCCGCTCTTGGGGTTGACGAAGACCAGGAGGGGGTGGGTGTCGGGCACCGGGATGATCTGCAGAGCGGGGAAAAGGGGAAATGAAAGGAGGAGACGCGAGCGAGTCGCGAGCGCTGGCCGGAGCAAACCGCAGCCGGGGTCCAGCAGCCGCCGCACGGCCGAAGCGGGGATCCGCGGCGCGTGCTGAGGGCTGGGGGGGAGCAGGGCAACGCCTGGGCGCGGGAAGAAGTGCACGTGGTGGGATCTGCACCTGCCCAGCTGATGCCAAGTGCGCAGGCTGGGGCCAAGTTGCATGGTCACCTTCTGCCACCAGAGGGAGCCACTGTGCCCTGTATGAGCCAATAGTGAGCGCCCTCGGTGTGTACGGACCACTGTGAAGGGGGGTCGGGGAGCCTGGGGCGGGGGGGAGCCCGGGGCTGGGCTGGCAGGGGCTGTGGGTCGGACTCGGGAGTGAGGGGCACCGGCAGAGCTGAGGGGGGCAGGGCTGGACTAGCAGGGGGCTGTGGGTCGGGAGTGAGGGGCACCGGCAGAGCTGGGGGGACCCAGGGCTGGGCTAGCAGGGGCTACGGGTCGGGAGTGAGGGGCACTGGCAGAGCTGGAGGGAGCCCAGGGCTGGGCTAGGAGGGGGCTGCGGGTCGGGAGTGAGGGGCACTGGCAGGGCTGGGGGGAGCCCACGATTGGCAGAGCAGGGGGCTGCGGGTCGGGAGTGAGGGGCACCGGCAGAGCTGGGGGGAGCCCAGGGCTGGGCTAGCAGGGGCTGCGGGTCGGGAGTGAGGGGCACCGGCAGAGCTGGGGGGAGCCCAGGGCTGGGCTAGCAGGGGCTGCGGGTCGGGAGTGAGGGGCACCGGCAGAGCTGGGGGGAGCCCAGGGCTGGGCTAGCAGGGGCTGCGGGTCGGGAGTGAGGGGCACCGGACAGGAATAGCTGATCTGGGGCGCAGGGGGGTTGTTACCTCGTTCTGGGCAGGGATAAACTCCCTCATTTTTTTAAATCCCGGCCCCACCCCGGCCCGGGGCCCTGCCGTGGGGCCTCTCCCAGGGTTTATTGGCAGTGGCCGCGCCCGCCGGTGCCAGCCGAAGAGCCACGCGGTTCGGGGGTCGCCCCCACTCACCCGCAGCGCCTGGCCCTCGGGCGTGGTGCAGGGCTGCAGCGTCTCCTCCACCAGGGTCCCGCCTTCGCTCTTCTGGCTGTTCTGTCTCTCCTGGAACCCAGAGCCGGGGCGTCACCTGGGGGCAGGGGCCCGGAGCCCTGGGAGAGGAACCAGCAGCCCCCAGGGGCGCCGTGGGATCCAGGGGCAGAGCTGCTGCTTTGGGGTCAAAGCCCAGTGGGGCACAGAGCCCCTCACCGGTGGCTTCTGGTCCCTCCCCAGCGGGGGAACTCCCCAGCCTGGTGGTGCCCGGACTGGGCCATACAGCCCTAGCCAGGGGCTCGGGGCTGGGCGCGCCGCCCGCAGGGACGCACTCACCAGCACCACAGGGTAGATGGCCGAAGGGGGCAGGATGTGGTCCCGCAGGGCCCCGCAGTCGCAGGTCGGGGGCACGCTGGGCTGGCACTCCTCGTGGATCTGGGGGAGACGGGGGTTAGCGCGGCGCATGCTCCTGGCCCCACCCCCCCGAAGCCGCCCCAGCCCCCGGCCGAGCAACAGGGGCACCGGGGGGGGGAGGGGGGGTCGCACCCACCTTGAGGTGGCACCAGACGCAGTGAAGCCCCGTCAGGCTCTGGAAACTCTTGATCTTCTTCTGACACTTGTCGCACTTGCTGGCCTCGCAGCCGCCCTTCACCCACACGTGGCTCTGCGCCTGGGGGGGGGGCAGCAGTGAGCTACGGGGGTGGGAGCCAGGACGCCTGGGTTCTCGCCCGGCTCTGGGAGGGGAGTGGGAACTGGTGGGTTAGAGCAGGGGGGCTGGGAGCCAGGATGCCTGGGTTCTCTCCTGGCTCTGGGAGGGGAGTGGGGCCTGGTGGGTTAGAGCAGGGGGGGCTGGGAGCCAGGACTCCTGGGTTCTCTCCTGGCTCTAGGAGGGGAGTGGGGTCTGGTGGGTTAGAGCAGGGGGGGCTGGGAGCCAGGACTCCTGGGTTCTCTCCTGGCTCTAGGAGGGGAGTGGGGTCTGGTGGGTTAGAGCTGGGGAGTGAGGTGGGCTGGGAGGCAGGACGCCTGGGTTCTCTCCTGGCTCTGGGAGGGGAGTGGGGTCTAGTGGCTTAGAGCAGGGGGTGAGGTGGGCTGGGAGCCAGGACTCCTGGGTTCTCTCCCCGGCTCAGGGAGGGGAGGGGAGTCTAGTGGTTTACAGGGGGGTGGGGGAGGGCTGTGAGTCAGGACTCCTGGGTTCTAGTCCCAGAGTCTGTCAGCCCATCAGTGGCAATTCCCTTTCGTGCGCCGTGCCTCGGTTTCCCCGTCTGTACAATGGGGTCGGCGAGCACGTGGCAGGCGCTTGGGGGCGGAGGATGGTTCTGGGGACCAGGGGCCGTCGCGCCGGTACGTGGCCAGACAGACCCGGGGGGTCCCTGCCCCCCACTCACACTGGTGTCCTTGCGGGACTTGGCGTAGGTGCTGATGCAGCTGAGGGGCGCCCGGCGGGCGCAGCGCTCGTGGGCCGTGAACTTGCAGACTGGAGGCAGAAAAGGGAGGTTAGTGACCAGGGCATGAGCTGGCCAGGGGCGGGGCTTAGCTGCTCCTCTAGCCCCACCCCCATTCTCCCCCCCCCAGACCCCCTTAAAGGTCCTGCTCAATGATTGGCTGGGCTTAGAGTGGGCCAGCCAATCACACCTGACTGGAAGGAGGGGGGCGGTGGTTAGGCCACTGCCCCGCCCACCGGGCCACCAGCCAGCCAATGGCAGTTTGAGCAGAGGACACAATGCTGATTTGCTTGTTTCTCATTGGCTGAGTGAGAGGTGGGCGGGGTCACCCCAGGCAGAGGCCCCCCCCTGCCCCACACTACTCACAGCGCCCCCTGGGCACCTTTCCCTGGCTTGTGACCATTTCTCCAGGGGGGCCGAGGTGGGGGGGATCCCCCTTCCCTGGCCATGCCCGTGTCAGGGGGAGGGGGGCAGAGGGGATCCCCCACCATGTCCATGTCGGGAGGGGTGGAGGGCAGGGGGGCCGTGCCTGTGTCGAGGGGCCGGGGGGGGCCGTGCCCGCGTCGGGAGGGGTGGAGGGCCGGGGGGGGCCGTGCCCGCGTCAGGAGGGGTGGAGGGCAGGGGGGCCGTGCCTGTGTCGAGGGGCCGGGGGGGGCCGTGCCCACGTCGGGAGGGGTGGAGGGCGTGCCCACGTCGGGAGGGGTGGAGGGCAGGGGGGCCGTGCCCGTGTCAGGGGGGCGGGGGGGCCGTGCCCGCGTTGGGAGGGGTGGAGGGCAGGGGGGCCGTGCCCGTGTCGAGGGGCCGGGGGGGGCCGTGCCCATGTCGGGAGGGGTGGACGGCAGAGGGGCCGTGCCCGTGTCGAGGGGCCGGGGGGGCCGTGCCCACGTCGGGAGGGGTGGAGGGCAGGGGGGCCATGCCTGTGTCGGGGGGGCCGTGCCCGCGTCGGGAGGGGTGGAGGGCCAGGGGGGGCCGTGCCCGCGTCGGGAGGTGGGTGGGGGGGCCGTGCCCGCGTCGGGAGGGGTGGAGGGCAGGGGGCCGTGCCTGTGTCGAGGGGCCGGGGGGGGGCGTGCCCGCATCGGGAGGGGGGGGCACTCACAGGTGCAGCACAGGCCCTGCTTGCGCAGCCCGACCAGGAGGGTCTCGCAGACGTTGCAGTAGACCGGCCGGTTAAAGTGTTTCAGCCGCCACATGTGCTGCCCGTCGTCCTTCATGTTCTGCGGGGAGAGAAGAGGGTCAGTGGGGGCAGCGGGTCGGGGGCAGCAGGGGCTGGGGTACACGGAGCTCCCTCACTTCTCCCCCAGGGGTGTGGGGCTCACCTATGGGCCGTTACCCACTTGTGGTTACCACTGGTGTGGGGGGGGGGGAAAATCAGGGTTTGTGGGGGGTGCCAGGTCCACAGGACGGATTGGGATGGACGTAGGGAGCTTCCCCCCAACCCCCCCGTCACACCCCCGGCTGCTCCCCATCTTCCCAGTGGGGATCCCCATTGTTGGAGGGGGTCAAATTCCCACACAGCTCAGAGCATTTCTGCCCCTCCCCAGGATCGCCCCCCTCCACCCCCCGGGATCCCCCTGCCCCCCTGGGGATCGCCCCGCTCTCTTCCCCCCACCCCCCGGACTCACCACTTCCAGGCCCAGCAGCACCAACAGGGGGATGGTGGTGACCCCCCCCCGCAGCCACTCGGCCAGCGACACCGTCCCGCTATCGTCATAGTCGATCTCCTTCATCATCTCCTGCAGGATCTGGGGGCGGGGGGGGGGGGGACAGGGACATGGCTGAGGGGCTCCGGGGGGGGTTGGCGAGCCCCCACCCAGCAGCCCCCCTCCAAGAACCCCACGGGCTCAGGGCAGCCCCCCCACCACACGCTGCCCCCTGCAGTGCACATGGGCTGGGGCCTCTCCAGGCAGGACGGGGCAGGGCCGGGGCAGCCCCACCCACCCCACGGCGCCAGCCCGGTACTCACAGGTTTGAGCTCCGTGACGTCCCAGTCCAGGTACTCGGCCACTCGCATCATCTGGGTGATGATCCGATCCACCTCCTGGGGGGGACAAGAGAGCGGGTCGATACCGGCCCATGGGGGGCAGAGCGGGTCACTATCGGGCCATGGGGGGGAGCAGGGCTGCAGGGCTGGCAGAGCAGGTCAGTACCAGCCCATGGGGGGGGCAGGGCGAGGCAGTACCGGTCCATGGGGGGGGGATGGCAGAGCGGGTCAGTACCGGCCCATGGGGGGGCAGGGCGGGCAGAGTTGGGCAGTACCAGCCCATGGGGGGGTGGCAGAGCGGGGCAGTACCGACCCATGGGGGGGGGCAGACGGCCCCCCCAGGGATGGGGCACCGGGGATGGACCCGTCACTCAGCCCTGAGGCCAGAAGCACCTGGGGGTCCCTGGAGAGGTTGGGGGTGGGGGGCAGAGGCCTCCCTTTGCTCTGGGGCCAGACCCAGAGATGGGGGGGAGGGGCTGCTCCCGGCCTCTGCCAGGCCCGGGGGGGTTCTGCAGGGGCCAGGGGCTCAGAGCGGGCAGTGGGGGGCACTGGGGTGAAGGGGACACTGATGGGGCACAGCCCCCCGGCACTCACCGAACTGTCCAGCAGGCCGTTCCCATCCTTGTCGTAGAGCTTAAAGGTGACTGGGGGGGGGGGGGGGGGAAAGAGTGGAGTCAGTGGGGGGACCCCAGCCAGGCCCAGACCCCCATGGCCACCCCACCCCCACCCTAGACCAGCCCCGTCCAATCCACATCCTAGCACAGCCTGTCAGCCCCCACCCCTCTGGTGAAAGACGTCTGACCCCTCCCCCAAAGGTCTCCCATGAGCCCCACGCCATGCCCCCCCCGCCCTGCCCCCCAGGGCCACCCCCTGCCCCCTTAGGAACCCAACTCGGGTCTGAGCCCGAGAGTTGCCCCGAGCTCGTCGCCTCTCCGTGGGGCTGGGGCGGGTGGGACGTGCCCCCTGTCCTCGTTCCCCAGACTCACACTCCAGCTTGTCCTCGGGGCGCCCCCCCTCCAGCAGTGAGAAGTAGCAGGAGACATCGTTGACACAGACCAGGCCGCTGGCTGCAAAGGGACAGAGCCGGCGCTGAATCCTGCAGCCCCCTGCCCCACACGGGACCCAGGAGTTCGGGCCCTGAGGCCCATTCACTCTTCAGCTTCAGCTGCAGCCCCCAGCCCCAGGCAGCCTGTGACCCACGTCACCCCCCTCCCCAAGGCTGGGGGTGGGGCCAAGGCACAGGCCCTCTCCTCAATCCAGCTCTGGCCACTGCAACAAGCTGGCTAGCAACTGCCCCCTGCCGCTTGGGATCAGAACTGCTCTGCTGTGTGTCATATCCCCCGTACAGTCAGCATCTGATGGGGATTCTCCTCCAGCTCAGCCAGGCTGACGGAGCAGGCGGGGCCGGTGCACGCCCTTACCTGGCTGCTCCCCGAGGCCCGGCTGCTGCCCGGGGGCCTCCCCAGGTGAGGTCTGGAAGGACAGGAAGAGGTGCTGGCAGAGCGTGTCCGAGATCTCCTCGGCCTCCAGGTAGCTCCTCATAAACAGCTTGAAGCCCTCGAAGTCGATCGACTGGGGGGAGGCAGCAGAGAGGGGGGCAGTTAGGGGGTGTCCCGGGCCTGGGGGGGCCCTGCTCGGGGCTCTGGGGTCAGACTGGGACCCCCCTGGGTGGCACGGGGGGGGGGCACATCGGGCGGACTCACGTCTCCCTGCAGGTGCTGCACCAAGGCGCCATCTCCATAGAACTCCTGCAGCACGTCCTGGACCTTTCTGCTGCTGTCTACCGGGGGGGGGAGAGACGAGGGGGGGGTCAGGATTCCAGGCTCCCCCCCCCCATCCCCCCCCAGGCCTGGAGCAGACGCTGCCCAGACCTGGGGCCAAGCCCTCCCCCTCCCTCAGCCCTGCCGCGGGGGGGGGGGGAAGCTGCAGTTCTGCCACCGTGACCCCCGCCCTGCTCTGGGGGCAAATCCAGCCACTCTACTGCCCCCCTCCACAAGCTCCCTAGCCTTATGGAGGGGCCAGGTCACCCCCCCCCGGCAGGAAATCAGCCCCACCTGCAGGCCTGGAGTGTTGGTACCAGAGCAAATCCCCAACAGAGGCGACCCCTCCCCCACCACAGAACCAGTGGGACCGACCCCCCAGCGTGAAGTGGGGTGTGGGTGGGCTCAGCTGCACCCCCCATGCCGTCCTGCCCCCGCCCGGGGCCCGATCCTGCTCCCGCCAGAGCAGTAGCAACTCTCCCCACCAGCCCCCGCCCTAGGCGGGGCCCAGACAAGTGGGTCTGCGGGGGGGGCACTCACTGGTTGGGAGGGGGCCCTTCCGCTTGGCACCCCGATGCCCTGGGGGCAATGGGCTGTCCTCACGGGGACCCCCTACCGCAGGCCCCCGCCCCAGGGCAGCAGGACCATGGCGAGGGCAGGGCCGATTCCAGGGGGCTCTGAGCCCGAGTACCTGCCCAGGGAGGTGGGGGGGGCAGCGGGGCTGGGGGGAGGGCCAGTTACTCACAGTCAATGTACTTCTGCAGGTGGGCGAACTCCTCGGGGCTCAGGGTGGCCCATTCCTTGCTCTCCGACATGACGCTCTGGGGCCTCCGGGCCGCGGCTGTGGGGGGCGGGGGGGGGGGGAGAGTTAGAAACTGAGACGCCCGTGGGGGGGTGACTGGGGGGGGGACAACAAAAGGAGCCAACGGGAGCGGGACCGCAGAGCACGACGGTGCTCGGGCGAGGTGCCGGCGAGAGCGACGGGGGGCTGGGCAGTGCCCCTCGCGGATGAGCTGAGCCGGCACATTCCCCAACAGAGCCAACCCATCTCCAGAGCAGCGACTGCCTCCCCCAGGCAAGGCCAGCCAAGCCCCCGGCCCCCCAGATCCATCAGCCCCCCAGTATCCCAACCGGGGGGGCCTGTGCTGGGGCTGCCGGGAGCCCAGCAGAGGAGGCCGGGCTGGCACCCATGGCAGTCGGGGATGGGAGTGGGGCCTGATCCGCCTCTTCTGGACCCACTGCTGAGACCCCCCAGCCCCACGGGCTCTTAAAGGGATATTACCCAATTACCGACTGGGGTGGGCTGGCCGCCGGCCGGCAGACGGGAGCACCATTTGCCCCAGAGCAGCCCCATGGCCAGCGCAGACACCCCGGCCGGCTCCAGCGCCGCAGGGATCCGCAGCGGGACACTTGGGAGGCGCCGGTGCCCCAGCAGCCTGGCACGGAGCTGCTGGCGATGGGCAGCGGGTACCAGCGCTTTATACCTCGCCGCGGGCGGCCACGCTGCCGGCTCTGCTCAATATTTAATGGTGCCAAGTCACGGCTGGGAGGGAGGTTTGTGGTTCTCCAATTGCGGCTGTGAATTGGGGATGGGGGGGAAATCGTCTGATTCAGAGACACGAACTGGGGGGAGGGAGGTGGGACTTGGCAACAGGCCAAGCTCTTCTAGGTACCGGCTGGGGCCTGGGGCGCTTGGCTGAGTGGGCTGCAAACTGCGTAAGGACCGGCTGGGGGCCAAAGCCTGGGGGGAGCTGAGCAGCATGGGGGAGGGGCCACCGCTCCAGGCCTCCCCCCCCCAGATCTTGAGTGGCACTGTGCCCCCCGCTGCATCCAGCCCTGTTCCCAGCTCTGGGCCGTGGGGTCTAATGGTTAGTGCAGGGGACTTAGGAGCCAGGATGCCTGGGTCCCATTCCTAGCTGTGCTGCTGACACTCTGCTGACGGCCCCTCTGTGCCTCAGTTTCCCCCTCAGGGGCTAATAGAGCACTGAGTACTTGGAGATCCTCCCACTCAGTGGGAGCCGGGGGGGCCCCCTGCTCCGGGGCAGCGTTTTCCCAGGACTCGCGCCCGCCAGAGCCCCCGCCTCACTCCATTAGGGAGATGATTTATTCATGTTGATACCGATCTCGGCGCACACCTGGGAGCTGCTGGCTGCGCTAAGTGCTCCGAGGTCTCTGCGGGGCAGGGAGAGGACGGGACGTGCCGCCCCCATTAACGCTAATGGGGCTAATCCGAGCACGGCCCCCCAGGGCCACCAGCTCCCTCGCAGCCCAGACAGCAAGTCTGAGACCTGAGAGCGGCTTGGATGGTGCCCTCACTCCCGACCCACAGCCCCCTGCTAGCCCAGCCCTGGGTCCCCCACCTCTGCTGGTGCCCCTCACTTCCACCCCACAGCCCCGGATCCCCCAAACTGTCCGTGCCCCTCAGTCTCAACCCCTCAAGCCCCTGCTAGCCCAGCCCTGGCCCCCCAGAACGTGGCCCTTCAGGATGACGGGCTATAGAACAAGAAAATCAGTCACAAAGGACTGTATGAAGGGAAGACATCGCAAGGACAAGCTGGAGCAGTAACTCACCCGCTTAGCCATGCCAGGCTGACGGCCACTAGCGCAGCTGAAGGGGGGCAGGGCTGGGCTGGCAGGGGCTGCGGGTCGGGAGTGAGGGGCACTGGCAGAGCTGGGGTGGGGGGAGCCCAGGGCTGGGCTGGCAGGGGCTGCGGGTCGGAAGTGAGGGGCACCGGCAGAGCTGGGGGGGCAGGGCTGGGCTGGCAGGGGCTGCGGGTCGGGAGTGAGGGGCACCGGCAGAGCTGGGGGGGGCAGGGCTGGGCTGGCAGGGGCTGCGGGTCGGAAGTGAGGGGCACCGGCAGAGCTGGGGGGGCAGGGCTGGGCTGGCAGGGGCTGCGGGTCGGGAGTGAGGGGCACCGGCAGAGCTGGGGGGGGCAGGGCTGGGCTGGCAGGGGCTGCGGGTCGGGAGTGAGGGGCACCGGTGGAGCTGCTGGGGAAGGGCACAAAACTGGGGGCACTGGCTAGGGAGGGGGACCCAGGGCTGAGCTAATATGAGCTGAGGGGCTAACACGCAGGACAATGAAAACGAAGGCGGGCCAGGAGCCAGGACTCCTGGGTTCTGTCCCCAGCTCTGGGAGGGGAGTGGGGGCTGGTGGGTTAGAGCAGGGGGGCTGGGAGCCAGGACTCCTGGGTTCTGTCCCCAGCTCTGGGAGGGGAGTGGGGGCTGGTGGGTTAGAGCAGGGGGGCTGGGAGCCAGGACTCCTGGGTTCTGTCCCCAGCTCTGGGAGGGGAGTGGGGGCCGGTGTTTAGCTCTGCCAACCTTCCTGTACCCCGACTGGTCCCACCCCCTGTTCCGTTAGCTCCAAGGCCCTGCAGTCGGGGGGGCTCTGACTTTGCCTCATTCCCAGCCCCCCCCTTTCATCCCAAACATGTGACTATCCAACCCCCAATCCCCCCCCGGGGCAGCTGCTCTGGGGCCAGCAGGGCCAGGAGTCCCCCTCCCCCCACGCTGTGGGGCCAGCTCCGGGTGGGGCCAGTGGGGGAGGGGACGACAAAGCCAGTCCAAGCCCTTCAACAAAACGACTTCTGCTTTCGGTGGATCCATTTTTAGAGCAGTGTGGGCGGGGGGGGGGAGCACGCCCACAGGGATCCCCCAGGCAAGAAATGACTCTCCCCCCCCCAGGGTAAACATGGGACTGTCCCGGGGCAAGGAACAAACCACTGGGACAGGGCGGGGGGGGGGGGGAGAGGCAGGGTGCCAGTGCCACCTCCCTCAACATACCCCCCCAGACACGCCACCAGCACCCTACACAAACCTCAGCTCCCTGTGCTCCCCCCAGCCATGCACATCCCCCCTCGGTACATGCCCAGCCGCTGGGGAGCAGGTAGCCGCTCAGCACCCCCCACTTTCCCGCAGGGGGTTGGGCTTCGAAGGCGGCTTTGCTCAGTGCCTGCCCCCAGGGACCCCCCCGGGCGAGGAGGGGCAGGAAGGAAAGGGGGAGGCGTGAAATGCGGCCCAGGCAAACGGCTCCTCCAGGCCAGGCCGAGCTGCAGAGATCCCAGAGGCCTGGCTGGCTCCCTGCCCGCCCCCGGCTGGATGGGAGTCCCCCTGGCAACTCCCGGCCCTGGGGGGAAGTGGGGCACTGAGGCAGCCTGGCTGCACACCGAGGGGGGGCGGGGGGCGCTACGGGATATGATGGGGCTTCCCGATGCCTCACCGGGAGGCTGCTGTTGATGCAGCCCCCAGGAGGCGAGTTTAGTGTGTCCTCAGCGTCACCTGCAGCCCAGGGATGGTGCAGCTGAGCCATCTGTGACCAGAGGGAAAGTCCTGCCTGACCCCAGCTGGGGCACAGGCTGTGCCCTGGAGCATGAGGGTTGCCAGCCCCCTGGGAGAATTCCAGCCTCGCTCCTCCAGCCGGCCTGGCCTTTCTGTCAACTCACTTCCCCCTTTGCCCCCAGAATATCCTGCAGCAGTGACTTCCACGGGGCAGTCGCACGGGGAGGGGCAAACCGTGAGCTCTGAGCCCACATCACTCAGAACCTGAGCAGGGAAGGCAGATGCAGCCACAGGCAGGGTGAGGGGCCGGGCGCTGCATCTGACTGAACAAACTTAGCGGCAAAGCTAATAAACCCTGTTGTTAACGGGGCCGTGAACCTCCTCTAGCGCCTGCTGGATGCACTTACAGCCCTGATAGGATCCTGCTCCCCCACCCTTTATAGAAGGGAAACTGAGGCAGAGCAGTGCTGTGACACAAAGCGAGCCAGCAGCACTACTGAGAAAAGAACCCAGGAGTCCTGGCTCCCAGCCCCCCTGCTCTGACCACTAGACCCCGCTCCCCTCCCAGAACTAGGAACAGAACCGGGGAGTCCTGGCTCCCAGCCCCCGTAGCTGTCAGGAGGAGGGCAGGCGCGCTAGGCCATGGGTAAGGGGCACCGACTCCGCCCTGGACACATCCCAGTGATCCTGAGGTTACCAAGTCCTGCTAACTCCATCAGCGGCGCTAAATTTAGCTCGGCTCCGCCTGCCCCAGCTCCACCAGCCAAGCGCGGCAAATGGAAACCAGATGCTGGGAGAAGCCGCTTGGGGTTGGAAGCCAAAGCTTAACATCTTGATCCCCAGGGGGCGGCCGAGCAGGGGGCCCGGCCCCCTCGTCTGGCCCTGCCCAGCACACGACTCGGAGAACCCTCGGCTCTGACCAGCCCAAGGCCAAGCCCTGCTCTGCCTGGCCCCGTTCCTGGGACGCCAATTGGCTACACGCGCGGGCTCAGGCCAGGGAGGAGAGAAGGGACACCAGGGACCCCCACTGCAGGCCCCCCGGCCAATGGTCCAGCCAGTCCCCCTCAGCTCCCCCCCCCCCGACTCCCAGTGACCCCTGCTGCCGTCTAGCCAGGCTGGGAACCGGGTGATCCAGGGAAAAGCCCCTCCCCACGATCCTTTGTCATGAGCGGGGCAGCGCTGGGGGGTGGGGTGGGGGGCTCAGACACCTGCTCCCCTCCCCAGGACACCACTGGGCCTCTCCTCGCCAGCCCCATCGCTCCTCTTGGGGGGGCACAGCAGGGCTGCACCCCAGCCCGGGGCGTTATCCCAGCGTGACGGAGGAGATTTCACGCTCGTGTTGCCGACAGATGCCACCCAGCTGATTTTTGGCAAGGCGGCTGACATGCTAACGGCCCCATCCCACCCCCCCACCCCCCGGCATGGGGCTGCAGCTTCCCAGCCTGGGAGGGGGCAGCTCCCCCCGCTACTGTGCCTTGGCCTCCCACCCCCAGCACCCCGTCACCCAGCAAGTGCCACAGTACCTGGGAGCTGCACAAGGCAAGTGAGTGCTGGCACGGCCGGGGGGGGACGGGACACGGGGGGACCATTCTTAGCAGCCCCTGTCCCGCAGCCCCCTGCTAGGCCAGCCCTCTCCCCCCAAGATCTACCAGTGCCCCCCAATCCTGGCCCCAAAGTGCTTTGTAAACACGAGTTGTTACTTTAGCTTCACAGCCTCCCCGGAAGGGTCCCTGCTTTCCAGATGGGGAAACTGAGGCAGAGAGGGGAAGGACTTGCCTACAAGCACCCGGAAAAGAACCCAGGAATCTCGACTCCCACCGTTCTCCCTCTGGGCCTGTGCCCCCCCTGCCCCCCTGGCCCACGCTCCCTGGCTTGGTGCCAACGCACGGAGCAGCCCCTGCTCCCCATCAGCCAGTGCTGGGCAGACAGGGGGTGGGAACACCGGGGTGCTGGCCCAGGCTGGCAGGCTCCCCGCCCACCCCCTCTGGGATTCCTCGCTAATCCCTTAATAGGTTCCAGCTGCCCTTAAATGCTTCCCGGGCTTAGCCGAGCTGCAGGGGGAGGGGGGGGGTGAGCCCTGCATGGAGGAGGGGATGGTCCAGGGCTTGGCAGGGGGCCGCCCGGCCATGCAGGAGGGGTGGGAATGTCAAGGGAAAGGCTCAGTGCCCTGCTCTGGGGCTGCCCCCCCATCCAGCTGTCCACCCCACTCTGCTTAGCCCTACCCATCCCAGATGGGCAGCTGGCCCCCCTGCCAGGAGCCTGGGCACTGCCTGGCCCCCACCCATGCTCCAGGCTGAGCTGCCAGCCCCCACCTGACGAATGGGGGGGGTCATCCCCCCCAGGCTGGTCTTATAGGGACAGCACAAGGAGAAGGTGGTTGAGCTCGGGGGGGAGGGGAGGGCTGGGAGCCAGGACTCCTGGGTTCTAGCCCCAGCTCTGGAAGGGGAGTGGGGGCTAATGCATGGGGAGGGGGCTGGGAGCCAGAGACTCTCCATTTTAACTCACTCTCGCTGAACACAAGGGAGCTGCCCCAACCCCGTCTGGAGCGGCCGAGCCAAACAAAAGTGGGTCCGAACTCTGCCTGGCAGCCGGCTCCCCGCACAGCTCTGAGCTCCCCGGCTTCCCCGCCAGCCCAGCCATCGGCTCTGACGCAGCCCCCAGCCGGATCCAGACGCCGCGAGTCGGTTACTCCCTGCCATCGGCAGGCCAACACCCTGCGTCCCCAGCGAGTTCAGGCCTGTAGAACCAGCAGGCTTGATTGAAGGAAATGCTCCTGCCCTGGCCCCACGAGGGGGCCAGCACCCGGGGCCAGCGGCGGGCGGCGACTTTTAACAAGTGCCTTTGGAGCGTCTGCTGGTGCCGGGCCTCTCGCCCTGGCGTCTGACTCCGGGGGACCCTGTTCCTAGGCAGGGGCAGGGCGAAGCCCTCGCTCACTGCACTCCCCGTAGCCTAGGGCCTGGCCTGCCTCCCACAGAGGTTACAGCAGCCCCAAGGCAGCTCTAAGTGACACGCTGAGTTTCTGGGGCCCTGGGAAATGGGGGAAGTCACCACACAGGGCCCTGATCCCAGCTCCATACTGGCTGGGGAGGCCCGGGGGGGGGGGGGGGGGGCCTTTCACCCAGCCACAAGCTGAGTATCACCGAGACCCCCCCCCACCCCCGCCAGTGAATACGGCTCCCCCCTCCCCTTCACTAAGGTAGGTTCTTGCTTCATCCCTGTCTCTCTGCAAAGGCCCCTCCCGTCTCGCTTCAAAGCAAAGCCCCATCGGCCGCCCCCCGCCCCCAGCCCCAGAGCAACGGGACACTCTAGGCTGCAACTCCCCGAAGGAGTTAAGTCAGCTGGACCCTGCACCCCCTCCCGCCTCAGCACAGTCAGAGGGATCCAGTGAGCCAGGCCCCTGCTGCCCCAGACCCTCCACATGACCCATAGAAGGGATGAGCATGGGGGGGGGGGGTCCTGAGCTGGCGTGGCATCCTGAGCTGGGTCAGCGCTTGGATGAGGGAGGGCCAAGGAGCCTCCGGCCCAGTGGGGGCTGGCGCTGCCCTCAGACCACCAACCACCGCTCTGTCGGGCCCTGCCTAAATAGCTGCTGCGCCCCACCCCAGAGGTGGCTGCATCTCCGTGGCGGAAGACGACCTGTCTATAGCCAGGGCTGGGGGAGGAAAGGCGCTCGGGAATCACGTTATTGTTTGTCCACCGTTCAGATCTTGGCAGGAAGTTATTTTGTTTTCCTTAATTAATAATCACTCTGGCGGCAGGTTGTAAATCCCCCCCCCGTCGCTCAGAGCTCTTGGGTAAACGTGTACTTTGGCACATGGCTGGAGCTGGGCCCTTTAGCACAAGAACGCAGGTGGATGTCGCCTCTCCGGTTTAAGGAGAATTGCTGGGGGCAGGACAAACCCTTCCCCGCCCACGCGCCCGCCCGCAGCGCTGCTTTCTCCCCATGGATTGTGCCAGGCTCCAGACACAACAGCATCAACAGAACAGGAATCGCAACCCCTCGAAACTCGCCCCCCGGATCAATTAACTGGGGGGGAGGGTAGGCCTGGGAGCCAGGACTCCTGGGTTCCATTTCCCCTGGACTCACTCAGCCTCCCAGCGCTGACAGACGGGGCCCGCCCTGGAGGTCCAGTTGCGACACATGCGCCCTGGCGGCGAGGGAGCCGGTCCGTCCGAAGCCCCAACCTGGCCCAGGAAGGATGTTTTCCTCCATATATAAAAGTTAAACAAGATGGCGGGGCCTTGAGTCACGGGGGCTGGTTTTCTCCTGGGCCAGGGCATCACACACAGAAACCTGCCTCCGAAATCCCAGGGGAGGCTGAACCCCTAAAAAATCTAGGTCCCAAGGAGCTGACCCTCAGCTAGTGTTAACCAGCAGCGCCCCCCATGCCACCGAGCGCCGGGCCCAGTCCCCCGGCTCCCGCGCAACGGAGATTCGCTGGGCTCCGTAGTTAGCAGAGCCAGAGGTCGCAGCATATAGGTTTAATCCCAGCCAGATTAGGCCTTGGGGGTCAGAGATTCACCAGCCGCGCCTGGAGCCAGAGCTCAACACCCAGTGGGCTCCGGATTTGGGTTGGGGGTGCTCCACCGGGGGCTTTGCTAGCCCCACGCAGGCCCATCACCTCAGAAAGGGGTCTCCCCCTGTGCCCTGCCTCGCTGGTCCCCCTGGCCAAACCTCTGCCCCTCGCTACCCTGCCCCCCGCCTGCCCCACCAGCCACCCTCAGCCAAACGCCCCAGCACCCCCTCCTGTGCAGCCCCTTCCCCTCCCTGCAGACCCCCAGCACCGCGACGGGTCCTTCGTGGCAGCTTGGAGGTAGGTGGGGAACGTGGGCACCGACCAGGCGGGGGAAGCCCTGGCAGACGTGGCACGCTCGGTACAAACCCGGACACGGCGCTCGGGATTGCAGAGTCCTTGGGGCAGGGGCCACCCGTGGGCTATAAGCGTACAGTCCGGGGGGAACCAGGGGACCCCTCTGGCCCTGGCCTTGCAGGACGGTGGAGCACAGGATCTAGGGGTCCCTACTGGCCAGACACCCTATGAATGGGTGGAAAAGCCCAGACACCCTCCCCCTCCCGGCAGCCCCCCCAGGGCCAGGACGGATTGAACCAGCTCGGCCCAGAGGGTCACCCTGGGGCCAAGGCGGGGCACAGAGAAGCCCCTTCCCCTGCCCAGAGCTGGACACTGCAGGGAGCGGGTCACTCCCCGGAGCCTCCCCGGGCACCCCGAGCGGGGAGCGGCCGGACCCGGCTCCTCCTCCGCGGGCGCTGCGGGAAGGGGAAGACCCGGGAGCGCAGGGATCCCCCGGGACGCCGCAAAGTTTCTTTGCCCCTCGCCAGCGCCGGGGGCTGCGGAGCCGGGCGGGGGTCCCCGGCAGCTCCGTCCCCCCGGGCGCGCCCTACCTTGTCCGGAGCTCGGCAGCGCGGGGCGAGCCTGGGGCGCCGCCCGCCCGAGCCCGGCCCCGCTGACATCACAGCCCGCCCCGGCACCTCCCCTCCCGGGGCCCCGGCACCTTCCTCCGGCACCTCCCCTCCCGGGGCCCCGCACCTTCTTCCGGCCCGCTCCCCTGCGGTGCGGCGGCAGCGAGGCGAGCTCCGGGCGATGCGGGCAGGTTCTCCCGAGCCCCGCGGCGGGTTTGCGACGCCCCCTCCCGGAGCTCTGCAGAGCCCGGCTGCCCCCAGCCCGCAGCCTCCTGCCCCGGGAGGGGTGGGGGGGACACACTTAAAGAGACAGCAGCGCACTGCACCAGTCTGCAGTGAGACCAAACCCCGCAGAGTCGCTGGGGTCCCCCGGGCTCCCCCCCCCACCTGCTTAGTTCCTGACAGGGGTTAGTTAAAGCAAGAATCCAGCTGGGGGGGGGGGCTGGCCCGCTGCCAACAGGACTTTTCTGGAACCCCCCCCCTGTGGTGCACCCCCCCCCTTGGCCTTGAACCGCAGGGAGGGGGGATTAGGGGGCAAACTCAGGGGTGGCACGAGCAGCTCTGACTTAGTGCCCGTGTGTGTGTGAGGTGGCACCAGCAGCACATCAGAGCCATAGGACGGTAGGACCGGATGGGACTAGGGTGCCCAGACAGCAAGTGTGAAAAATCGGGAGGGGGGGGTAATAGGAGCCTATATAAAAAAAAGCCCCAAATATCAGGACCGTCCCTATAAAATCGGGACATCTGGTCACCCTAGTCGGGTCCCCGGCGCCCATGGCAGGACGAGGATTATCTAGCCCGTCCCTGGCAGGGGCTTGTCCAACCTGCTCTTAACAACCTCCAGTGGTGGAGACTCCACCACCTCCCTGGACAGTTTATTCAGGGCTGTGAGCAGGGCAGCTAGGGTGACCAGATGTCCCCATTTTATAGGGACAGTCCTGATTTTTGGGTCTTTTTCTTATATAGGCTCCTATTACCCCCCACCCCCGACCTGATTTTTCACATTTGCTGTCCGGTTGCCCTACGGGCAGCTGACTTGGCCAGGCCGGCCTGTGCCCCTGAGTGGGGGGCTGGATTTGTGCAGGGTGCCTGGCTGTATCTCTGCTCCCGAAGCCGGCAGCACGCGGGGGCTTCTGGCTCTTTGCAGGCCTGACTCGATGGGTCCGTGTGGGCAGATGAGTTCTGGGCCTGGCCCGGTCTGTGTGCTGGTGGGGGAGTTTCTGGGTCCGGCCGCGTGTGAGGAATCAATCTCGGTGTGTGTAAAAGGGCTGCACGTTCATGCATCGGCGGGGGTGGAATCAGCCTGGATCTCTGCGTGTGGGTGCAGGTTCTGTGTGTGTGTCGCTGGCTCAGCCCTCGGCACGGATCCGTGGGTGTGCCGGAGCCTGCCTGTGCAGCTCCGCGCATGTGGGCCTGCCCATGCCTGCCCTCGCCGGGCGCCTGTCTGAGCCCCGCTCCAGGCACGTGGGCTCCAAGTGCTCTCTGGGATCGAGGCCAGGCTGCCAGGTGCGAGGGGGCGGCACTGATCTGGAGACATTCGCTAGAAACGCTGGGCGGCAGGAGGGGACCCACACCCCTGTCACCTTTGAGCCATTCGTCCCTTTCTACGCCCTCGTCCTTCTCCCCCAGGCGTGATCAGTGTGCACATGTGTGCTGTGAAGGTGCTGCCCCCCCGAGTTCAGTCTGGGCCCCAGCCAGCCCTTGGTCTTGGTGCTGGGGGTTTAAGGGTCCCACCTGGGAACTGGACTGAGACCCAGCAAACTCACTACACTCAGGCCACCAGAAAGCCCTTGCAGTCTGGCCAGGAGCAGCTGGCTTAGGTGCACAGAGTCTTGCCTCCTGGGCTACCAGTCCAAATCCAGTTCAGCGGCCAAAAGATGCTGCCACATGACTGGCACGGAGAGGCCCCTCCGCGCCAGGCTCAGCGGAGAGGCCAAGGACTGACCGGGTCGGGGAGACTCGACTCCTGTCACCCCTGTTGGGGCTGTCTGCAGACAGAGCAGCCCAGTCTGGAGGGCGGAAGAGCCGTGTGCCGTGGCCCCCCGAACCCCAGGGCGAGGCACAAACCTGCAGCTGGAATTTCCCCTTCGTGGGCTGCCGAGCTTTTCTCTGCCGGCTGAGCGGGCGCGTGGGCGGGAGGTGCGAGTGCTGCGGGGAGCCGATGCCGCCTCTGCAACTGTTTCCATCCAGGGCCACCCGGGGGCGGGGGGAAGTGGGGCAATTTGCCCCGGGCCCCGCAGGGCCCCCCACGAGAATATAGTATTCTACAGTATTGCAACTTTTTTTTATGGAAGGGGCCCCTGAAATTGCTTTGCCCCAGGCCCCCTGAATCCTCTGGGTGGCCCTGTTTCCATCTCACGTTACCCTGTTACCCTCCTTCGCGCCTGGCTTTGCAGATGGGGACAGGGAGAAGGGACTTGCTCACGGCCCAGCACTGAGTTAGTGGCAGTTCCTGGCCCACTGCAGGGAGACCCAGGCAGTGCTGCCCTCCACGGACTGCACAGTCTCTTCAATGCAGCAAACCAGGCTGGAGCGGGGGGGCTGGACTCTGGAGCCGTGTGCTCTGTTAAACATCCCAGTGCTCTCCCCTAGGACTTTGCCGACCGGCGCTGCAGCCAGACGTGCAGAAATTCCGGCCTGTCGCTCAGTCGCAGCGGAGCGGAAATAGGAGTCGAGCAACAAAAGAGGCTGAAAAGCGGCGCTTTTATCTGCCCTGGGGATCTCCGGCCGTTGCTGCATTGTGTGTGCTCCGCGCGAGGGCAGGATGTGTCCACCCCGAGCCCCGCCCTGCCCCCGGAATCCCCCCGCCGTGGTGAGCGCGGGCGCAGCGGAGCGGCAGATGGGAACGCACGTCCCGGGCCCTGGAGGGAATGAATCAACGGCTGTGCGTGTACACGCGGGTCCGCTCGGGAGGATGTTACCGAGGAGAAGGGAAGGCCCACGCGACAGCACATGGCGAGGGGGGATTTCGCTCCCGGGGCACCTGGAAAAGCCGTTCCTGCCTGGCAGCCTGTGTGGGCCGCCCCGGCTGGCCGAACAGGCCCCTCACTCAGCGGAAAGGCCCATGTTGATGGAGCTCGTGGGGTGGGCGGGGTCCCTCTGGCTGAGGCTTAGGCCCCCATGGCAGTGGGGCGGGGGGCGGGTCTCTCACTGTGCTGTGGGTCTGGCTCTGCCGGCACCATTCCCAGCCCATTGACTCAGATGACTGTGCTGCCAATCAGGCTGTCGAATCGAAATACCAGCTCGGATGAATCACGCCGCTGTGGCGAGGATAAGGGCTGTCATGGGCCGAGCCTGCTCCGGCTGACGAATTCTTCGAAGGCGGCTGGTTCGTCAGGCTTTCAAACGACAGCCCGGGCAGAGCAGGAGCATAGTTACCAGCCTGTGAAACCCAACAGGAATGGGGGGGAGATTCAGATTGGGGGGATCTGAAAAATAGGGGTGTCTGGGGGTTCCTAGCCATGCTGTGTAGTGGGTGACAGCTTCAGTTTGGAGAAGAGGTGGGGGTTGGGATATACTGGGAATGGGGTGTATGTGTATCTATACACACACCATAACACGCTCACAACTTCACCGCGTTGGCAAGGCTAGAACCCAGGTCTGCTTGCTCCTACCCCTTAAAGGAGAATCCCCAATAGCTGAAAGCAGTCCGGGTGCTATGGTACACAGTTGCCATCCTCATCCCATCCAGTAGAGGGCAGTGTTGAACATATACGTGAACTGGGCCACTCGAACCTACGTATTGTTAAAAGTTTCGCCATTTGTCAAACATAAGAACGGCCAGTCTCCTCTCTTTGACAGTGGCCGGTGAGGGAATGAACAGAACAGGGCAATTACCGAGTGACCCATCCCCTCATCCAGGCCCAGCTTCTGTCAGTCAGGGGCTAGGGACACCCAGAGCCCAGGGTTGCATCCCTGACCAGCTTGGCTCATAGCCAGTGATGGACACATCCTCCGTGAACTGATCTAGTTCTTTTTTGAACCCCATTATAGTTCTGGCCTTCACAACATCCCCTGGCAATGAGTTCCACAGGTTAACTGCGTGTTGTGTGACAAAATACTTCCTTTTGTTTGTTTTAAACCTGTGGCCTATTCATTTCATTGAGTGACCCTGAGTCTTGTGATATGTGGAGGGGTAAATAACGCTTCCTTATTCCCTTTCTCTACATCAGCCATGATTTATAGACCTATCATATCCCTCCATGGTCATTTCTTTTCGAAGATGAACAGTCCCACCCTTTTTAATCGCACCTCAGATGGAAGCTGTTCCATCCCCCTAAGCAGTTTTGCTGCCCTCCTCTGTACTTTTCCCAATTCTTCTAATCTTTTTTGAGATGGGGCGACCGGAACTGCAGGTAATATTCAAGGTGTGAGTGTACTTTGGATTTATATAGCGGCATTATGATGTTTCCCGTCTTATTATCTATCCCTGTTCTAATGGCGCCTAACATTCTGTTCGCTTTTTTGACGGCCGCTGGACATTAAGTGGATGTTTTCAGAGAACTCTCCATTATGACTCAAAGCTCTCTTTCTTGAGTGGTAACAGCTCATTTCGACCCCGTGACTGTATAGCTGTAGTTGGAATTCTGTTTTCCAAGGTGCATTACTTTGCATTGATCAATGCTGAATTTCATCTGTCGTCGTGTTGTCCAGCCCCGCAGGTCTGTGAGCTCCCGTTGTAGCTCTTTGCAGGCTGCTTAGGACTTAACGATCTTGAGCAATTCTGTATCGTTTGCAAACTTTGCCACCTCACTCTTTATTTCTTTTTCCAGCTCATATATGAATATGTCTATCAGCACTGGCCCCGGAACTGATCCTTGGGGGACCCCACTATCTACGCTTCGCTGTGAAAACTGACCATTTATTCCTACCCTTTGTTCCTACCTTTCCCCCTGTTACTGACCTGTGAAACCTTCCCTCTTATCCCACAACTGCTCACTTTGCTTAAGAGACTTTGGTGAGGGACCTTGGTAAAGGCTTTCTGAAAGTCCAAGCTGACTAGATCCACTGGATCGCTTTTGTCCACGTTTGTTGACCCCCCTCGAAGAATTCTAATAGATTAATGAGGCGTGATTTCCCTTCACAAAAGCCGTGTTGACTCTTCCCCAGCAAATGGTGTTCATCTGTGTGTCTGATCATCGTCCACAAACAATGCATGCCCCAGCCATGCACCCCAACTCCGGCCAAGTCGGGGGGAATGGGGGGAGAGCCTTCCCAGCATGCCTTGTAAGCCAACAGCCTTCCCACGCACAGACAGGCAGCCTGCTAAGGTTGACTCTGTTGAGCAGGAGCCAGCTTTGTGCCCTAGAGATTGCAAACAGAGCGGCGTCGGTTTCCCCTTGGAAGGCTCACCCCCATGGGGACCAAGGTGGCGGAAGGAAGGGGGTGGGCGTGGGGAAGGCAGAGGCACAGTGCAGAGAAGGCAGGTACGGAGGAGCAAGTATGTTCCTGCCCTGGGATGAGTCACAGGTGCGGCACCCACTTCCCTGTCAGCCCCAGTGCTGCTGCCCACGTCTGAGTGAGAGCGAGAAACCGCCAGAGAACAAAGAGAAAAGAAAGGAGGAGCGAGGTTTGCTTGAAAACAACCGAGCCGCACGCTGCAGAGCCGGGGCTCCGGCACTGACGCCACCGCAGATAAATTCTGCTTCCTTCAAGCACGGCTAGGACCCAGGAGCCCTGGGTTTCTGCCCCACTGTGTTCTAACCACTAGCCCATGCTCCCGCCCAGAGCTGGAGACCGAACCCAGGAGTCCTGACGCCCAGTTCTCTGCACTGGCCACTAGACAACACTCTCTCCTAAGCTAGGATGAGAACCCAGGAGTCCTGACTCGCAGCCCTCCACTCTAACCACTGAAATTACCGAACAAGACTAGAATAGTCCCACCGTGGATTTCTGCCCGGCCGAGAGCGCCGGAGCGGAGAGCTGGGAGGTGTTTGTCTCGCTTTGCTAGTGACTGAAAAACACACAAAAGAGAGGGAGCAGAATTGTTCTGGGCAGCCCGCCGACAGCTCCGCGTAGCCCCGAAAGCACCAGGCTCGGAGCTAACGGATGCTGCCTGACCGCGCGTGGGAATTCGCAGGCACCATCTGCTCTAAGAAATGCACATGCTGCGGGTGTTAGCTGCGTCGAGGTCGGTCTCCCCTGCACCTGTGAGCTGAGAAGGGCGGGAAGCGGCAGACCGGAGGAACGGAGCGAGAGGCAGGGAGGGGTGTGTGTTAGAATGCGTGACCCCAGGGAGCAGCGCTCCAGAAATCCCTGGACAGCCAGGGAGACGCCCGAGGCTGCTCTAATTTATGCTCGAACGCCCCTGGCTCCCTCTGGCCACTCCCCCGCTCTGCCCTCTCAGGCCCCGTCACGCTGCCAGAGCCCGAGTGTAAGTGGGAATCAGCCTCGATCCCGGGTCACGCTGCTTCTCTACTGGCTCAAGCCCAGCCCAGCACGCGCGTGCCCGAGTGGATCACGTGTTCGAGCCCTCGTGCCATTGTTTACACTGGAGCCAGGCGAGCGTGCAAACCCCTCGCCCCCGTGCAAAGTCTGCCGGTGGGTTTCACACTGGTTTGCACTGGTGTTAGCGACGAGGGCGTCGGAGCCCGGCCGGTTCTACTGGGGGCCAATCCGTGGTTCGGGACCGATGGAGGGTGTAGGGGGGGGCACTCCAGCCTGTCCCTACCCCCTTTCCTGGGCCCCTCGCCCAGGTGGAAAGGATCAAGCCAAAGCCGGGCCGTCTCACCCTGTCTTCCCAGTGCTCAGCACGACACCTGCCGGGTACTCGCTGCAGGGCTCAAGCCGGCTCTGTGCACTGCACGCAGCAGCTGGAGGAGGCGTAAAGCAGACAC
Source organism: Malaclemys terrapin pileata (assembly GCF_027887155.1). Lineage (NCBI taxonomy): Eukaryota > Metazoa > Chordata > Testudines > Emydidae > Malaclemys > Malaclemys terrapin. The sequence continues at coordinate 2,118,921 of NC_071527.1, read as the reverse complement.
AGATCAGCAGCTCTGCTTCCTCCCGCCGTGTGTATCTCTCGCTGGGATCAGAACTCAGCCCTGCTGGCAGGACTTCCCTGCCTGCTGGCTACTTGACTGGTAAACCTCAACTCTCTGTCGATAGGGATCACCCACAGATGCTCCTCAGCGGGTGCCCCGATGAATGGAGAGCGGTGATTGAGTGCCTGCGGCATGAGGGCTGCATGGCTGAGATGCCAGAGACGCTGAGACGAGGGAGTCCAGCCTTCTCCTGGGGTAGTGAGGGGGGGCCCGGGAAATGCTGTTCATGGAGTCACAGAAGTGTCGGGTTGGGGGGGACCTCGAGCAGGTCCAGCCACCTCCGTGGAGGCCACCCGGGTCACCCTAGACATGCCCGGCCAGGTGTTTGTCCCAACTGCTCTTACAAACCTCCACCTCCCCTGGAAGCCGGTTCCACTGCCCGGAGAGTTAGAAAGATTAAATCTCCCTTGCTGCCAACTAAGCCCCTTGCATCTTGTCCTCCCTTCGGTGGACCTGGAGAACGCTTGATCCCCATCCTTTTTATAACAGCTGTTAACCCCAGGTAGCTTCTGGCTCCAAACCGGCCAGCCCTGCTCAGAGGGAACTGCTGTGAGTAGAGCTGGGGGAGACCAGGGCTAGGATAGCAGGGGGCTGTGGGTCGGGAGTGAGGGGCACTGGCAGGGCTGGGGGGAGCCCAGGGCTGGACTACCAGGCGCTGCAGATCAGGGTTGAGGGACACTGGCAGAGCTGGGGGGGACCCAGAGCTGGGCTAACAGGGGGCTGTGGGTCGGGAGTGAGGGGCACTGATGGAGCTGGGGAAGGGGGGAGCCCAGGGCTAGGATAGCAGGGGGCTGTGGGTTGGGAGTGAGGGGCACTTGCAGGGCTGGGGGGAGTCCTCGAGCGGGTCGGGAGTGAGGGGCACTGGCAGAGCTGGGGGGGCCCAGAGCTGGGCTAACAGGGGGCTGTGGGTCGGGAGTGAGGGGCACTGATGGAGCTGGGGAAGGGGGGAGCCCAGGGCTAGGAGAGCAGGGGGCTGTGGGTTGGGAGTGAGGGGCACTTGCAGGGCTGGGGGGAGTCCTCGAGCGGGTTGGGAGTGAGGAGCATTGACAGGGCTGGGGGGAGTCCAGGGCTGGGCTAGCAGGGGCTGCGGGTCCGGAGTGAGGGGCACCAGCAGAGCTGTGTGCTGGCAATTGAGGGGAAGGGAGGGAAGTACCCGGTCCCTTTATCCCTCACTGCCCACCCTCCTAACAGCTCGCATCTGTCTCCATGGAGTTTGAATACAAAGATTTGCAAAGGCCTGGCGCTGTGCTGCCCCCGCGTAGGAACGGCACCAGAGAGCAAGGCCGAGCAGCTAGAGGGGGCCTGGGGAGTCGGGGGCCTGGCTTCTGTCCCCTGGGGAACAAACCTCCACTCCCTCAGCCTCGGTTTCTCCAGCAGTAAAATGAGGGTGACAAAGCGTCCACCTTGACCAGGGCCCCAGGGAGCAGCCATTCAGGGATGGGTCAGCTCCTTGGATTGCAGGTGCCAAGCAAACACAATGCATGGCGGTTCTCCGGCAACACACTCACCCTCCCTTGCCCCTGCTCCCAGAATATCCCCTGCTGGTGGTAGATTGCCTCCCTTTTGCTCCCCTTGGGAAACTGCCATGCAGCCCAGCCCGCAGGGAAAACGGTGTTAAGTCCCCCCCCAGGGTTAGCTAAGGGTAGCAGTAGCCGTGTTAAGACCCCCGCCCCATTCAGCTACCAAAAAAAGTGGAAGGGTGGAGCCTAGCTCACAACCCCACCACAAAGCTTCTATAAAGTCCAATCAGCTGCTCCCCTTTCTCCCCAATATGGCTGCTGCTGGAGACCCTAATGCAACAGGTGAGGGTAGTGAGATCCCTAGAGGGGGAGAATCCTATTGCCCTGAGAGGTGCTCCTCTGTTTATTTGGCAGCTACTGGGGTGCAGGGGGGGCTCCATAGGGTGTGTGCAGGCTGGCCCTAGGAGCGTGGCAGGGCTGGCCTGAGGGCACTGCTGTTTGCAGGCTATTTTTAAGCTGGTGTCATTCTAGTCCAAAAGCTGCTTTATGGCTTTAAACGCATCGGGAGCGCCTGGGGTTTCGCCTAAATAAATTACAGGCGCTCCCTGCCTGAGTAATGGATCTAATCCCTGGGTAACTGAATTACCCCATGCTCTGCTAATTGGATTGATCATTGTAACTAGTTAATGAAACTCCAGCCAATCTTTTCAAATCCGATTGTTGGCTGATATGGAACTAATTATCTACTGACCTGGAGGTTGTGAATCAAATCAGAGGTTTACTGCATCTCCAGGGGAAATTGTCTTTTCCCTGCTATCTGGCCTCGCTCTCCAGCCTTCATGATGCCTTGCTAATGGTGGCAGGCAGGAAATGCTCTAGCTGGGGAGGGTGAGCGGCTCTTCTCTGTCACTAACTAAAGACACAAAACAAAACACAAATCTCCTGGGTTGCAAACTTCATCCCTGGTGTTAATCCGAAGGTGGAACATCTGGCCAGGTGTCAGCTCGGCCCATCTGCTCGCTTCCCTGGGGAGGCAGGATGACCCAACGGTTACGGCGCTGTCTAGGACAGGGGAAATCCAGCTTCCGTCCTTTCTCTGCCCCAGGAGTATGACCATAGCCGCTCGGTGCCAGTTCTCCACGTGTAAAATGGGGATTGTTGCACTTCCCAGCCTCACTGGGCGACTGGGGTAAGAACGTGAGAGGCTCAGATCCTAACAGTGGGGGGGCTGGCTAGGTACCTGAGATAGACAGCTCAGCAAGGCTGGAAATACCATCTGTCACCACCGAAAGCGGTCAGGCAGCTGCTGGGTTGTGATCAGCCACTGTAACGGCTTCCCCAGGGAGCTGGTACCTTGGCCTCCCTCCCCGCCCCGCTGCCAGAACTTGGGTTGCTGGCGCCTTGAGGTGGGGGAGGTGCATGGACACAGGATTTCCTGAGAATCCATTCTAGAGCCTTGAGGCCAGAGGGGCCCATTCGATCACCTGCTCTGGCACAGAGCAGAGGCTTTTGCCCGCTGCCCCCTGGGTGGAGCCGGAGAGCTAGCGTGTGGCTAAGGAAGCCAGGAGACACGGAGCGATGGATCATCCCCCACCGCTGTGGGGAGCTGGGTCCAGGGCTTACCCCCCTCCCTGCCAAATTCTGGGCCTAATTTCCCTTTGGAATCAGCCTGGCTTTGGCTTCCCACTGCGGGTTCTTCTTGTGCCTGGCCTGGCTGGTGACACCAAATCACCTCCCCCATCTTCTCTTGGCGGTGCTGAGCTCTGGGCGTCTCCCCTGGAGCCTTTCCTCCAGCCCTTGCCGTCTCCACTTCCTCCGCATCCTTTTAACGATGCACCACCCCAGGCTGGGCTGCCCCCCTGCCCTGTCCAGAGGGAGAATCGCCCCCCACTGCTATGCCCTGTGTGGGGACATGGCTGTGGCTGGGGACGGCGACGGGGGGCAGTGTGGGGATGTGGCTGTCACAGGTGCAGACCCCCAGCGCCCACCTCAGACCCCTCACCCCACCCCTGGGAGATCCCCCGTTCCCTCCCCTGGCCTGGGGCTCCAGTCGCCCCCAGGGCGCCACCGTCCCCCCCCCCCCCGGCCGAGGGCAGGATTCGAACCCCTGACGCCCCCACCCCGGGGGCAGGATTTGAACCCGTGAGCCCTCCCCCCACAGATGTCCCCTGGGGGAGGCCTGTGTCCCACGTGACTCGCTCTGTGTGCGTATGTGGGGGGGTCGCTTAGCCTAAGCCCCAAAGGATGCTGGGAAATGTCTCCCCACCCCGTTGAGCCCTGTGGCGGTCAGTGTCTCTTTAAAAACAAGATGGCCCCCGGCCCGGCGCTCCCCGCCCCGTGCACGCCACTTCCGGGGGCGGGGCAGAGTGGCCGGAAGTGGGTCGCGTTTCCAAGATGGCGACTCCCTATGTGACTGACGAGACCGGTGAGTGCGGAAACCGCTTCCGGGAGGGGGAGGGGAGCCCCCCCCCCCGCTCCGGCCTCACCCCCCCGCGAGCCGCCCCCCCGCCTGGCCCGTATCCCCCCGTTCTGCCCCCAGATCCCCCCGCCCGCATCCCCCCCGACCCCCCCCGGCTCCTGCCCCCCCCCGCCAGGAACTCCCCCCGCCCACATCCCCCCCCGGCTCCTGCCCCCCCCCGCCAGGGACCCCCCCGCGCGCATCCCCCCCGGCTCCTGCCCCCCCCCGCCAGGGACCCCCCCCGCCCGCATCCCCCCCGCCCCACCCGGCTTCTGCTCCCCCCCCGCCCACATCCCCCCCCCGCCAGGGACCCCCCCGCCCACATCCCCCCCCGGCTCCTGCCCCCCCCCGCCAGGGACCCCCCCGCCCACATCACCCCCGACCCTCCCCGGCTCCTGCCCCCCCCGCCAGGGACACCCCCACCTCCCGCATCTCCCCAGCTCCTGACCCCTTAACCAGTCACGTGTCTGTGCCCCCCCCCAACTCCTTAACCTCGTGTCCCCCCCTTCAGTCTCACTCCGGATCACGTGGGGCTGTTTCCTCCCCGTCCCCTGCGGGCCCCGCCAGAGAAGCCCCATCCTGACTGTGGCCTGGGGGGCTGCACTGGAGGGGTGGGGTGGCCATGGGGCAGGCCCTGGGGGTAGCGAACCCCAGTTCCTCTGCGGTAGGAGACGGCACCGGTACAGTCACACTGACCCATCGGAGACCTGACTTGTTGGGTGATCTCCGGCATAATTCCCTTCCCTGCTCCATGCCTCGGTTTCCCCATCGGAGGGCCCAGTACTGACCGGGGGAGCGTGAAGCTGGTTTTCAGTTTTTCTGTGAACTGAAAGTTGCCGGAGAGACATGGTGGGGGAGGTGACATCTCTTATTGGACTGGGGTTCTTAGCTGGCCGGGTCTTACTGAGCAGCCTTTAGGTGAATATTGAAATCACTTTTTCCCTTCCCCCTCTTTAAAATATCCCATCACAGACAAAGATGCTTGTAACGTTTCAGGGAAGTACATTGCCTCCACGCAGCGCCCTGACGGGACCTGGAGGAAGCAGAGAAAGGTGAAGGAGGGATACGTGCCCCAAGAAGAAGTGCCAGTGTAAGTCGAATTCTAGTCCTCCAGAGAGCAGGGGAGGGTCTCTGGGATCTCTTGCATGGCCCGTAGTGGGGGGGCTGTTACGCAGTCCAACTCCTTGCATCTGAAAACCTCGACTGCTGTGAGATTATCTGCTTCTATGGCACCGAATATGTGCCGGGCGCTTCGGCCTATTCAGTGAACAGGTGGCCTGCTTCCGCAGAGCTGGGCTACCCGAGGAAGCGGTGCTGGTTTCACTTAAGGTGTGATTTTAAGCTGGTGCGAATTGTTGTGTGCGTGCTCTTTTGGATTCGGGGCGGTTTCTTTTGGTTTAGCTTAAAACTGTTCTTAAAGGCCATAAGCTAACCTGAAGAAAGCCACGCTCACTGAAATAATGGTCCCCATGGATTTGCCCAGGGATAGGTTAAAGTGCTACCATTTTTGCATATAGGCCTGGGACCTCTCCCTCCTTCAGGGTAACGGCCCATCTTACAATCGTTAGTCCTCTCCCGGTCCACCTCTTAGCTGGGTGCAGCGTGACGAGCCAGACAATTGTACGTTTGGGGCCTGCTCACCGCTTGGGGTTGCTTTCCCCAAAGGATCCGTGGGAGGCTTTGTGGCCGAGTTGGAAACACGTTCTTCAGTGCTCCACCGAACCAGACTAGGTGATCCCAAGGGTGTCTTTTGGCTTTAAATCTCTGAATCCCTAATGCAAGCCAGGCATTCCCGTCAGCTCTGGAGTACTGATCCCAGCTCTTCTCCCACAGCAGAGCATGTTCAGAGAGCTCCCGGGGCATCTGGCTTGGCTTCAGAATTCCCATGCCCACAGAAGGGTCACTAGTGAGCTGGAATGGGGGTTGGGCTCAGCGTGCCGCTGTCGATCTACGTCAGCCCTCATGGGGGCTCATCGACTCTCACATGTGGGATGTGGCTCCCTCTCCTCGCTAGAACCTAAGGCCAATCGGCTGTCAACTTTCTAGGCTTCCAGATTGGGCCATGAAGTTTTGGGAATGTGGTCGTTCGTTGGAGTCGAACCTGCCGTCTCCAGTCTCCAAACCCTTTGGGGAATACTAAAGATGGCCTCCCTGCCTTGGCAAGATTTCCGATGCCGGGACTCCCTCTAAGTGTTTTCAGCGTGCTAGTGCCGAGCGCTGCACTTCGGGCTGGCGTGCGCGTGTGCAGTTCTTACGCACCAGATATCCTCTCGCTGGCCTAGCGCGAGTCGATCCAAGAGGGGCCATGGTGCAGCAAACCGCCTGTCTCCCATTGGGCCACATCTGTCAGGAAGGGTGCAATGGAGAGGCTGTCCCACGTTTCCCAATCAAGCCCCTTTAAGATGCCCCCACAGCCCAGCGCCCCCTCGGCTGTAATGATTTATAACCATGTGTATGTACTGTTGGGTTACATCGTGAGATCTGAGTCTTTTTCCAGGTGCCCGACCAACTTTGACCCCTCTTATACCATAAGATGTAACCTGGCGGTATGTATTAACTCCCCTTATAAATCATTCTGGTGGGCGGCTTCGGCAGGGCTCCGGGTGTGTCCTGCCTGCGAGGGTAACCTCTGCCGGCCGGCATTGCTAGTCTCAGGCATAGAGCTCAGGTACTCGCAAACTGCTCAAATCCGGAAATGTTCGAGGTGTGTCTGTTTCATGGAGGCTCACTCCTCTGGTCCTGGGTGTCATCTCCCGCCCTGAGGGTGGCGGCCAAGTGCTGTGATTCCTTTGCCCTTTGGAGTTGTCCCTCAGTGATGCCGCTGTTCTGGGGGGCCTGATGGGAGGGGCTGAGCATTCGTGACTCGTTGGGTGGTGATTGGGCCAGTGGGTTCTTAGCACCTCCTGTGGTGGGCTGGATCTGCAGCGGCAAGGCCTTGGGGCGCTGGGTGTGTGCAATGGGGTTAGAGCGCGTTGGAGCTGATGGCCGCCGCCTGGACCAGCTGGCTAGCTCCTGTTCTTTGTGCGTGGGAGAGGAAAGTCCTGATGGTTTTTGTTCTGTGCAGGTATGAGAATAAGTATGTGAAGTTTTTCAAAAGCAAACCAGACCTGCCCCCCGGTCTGAGCCCCGAGGCCAACGTGCAGCCAGGCAAGCAGGCCACCAAGGCGGAGTGCGGCGAGACCGGCCTGTCCAAGACGGCCAAGAGGAACTTGAAACGTAAGGAGAAGAGGAAGCAGCAGCAGGAGAAAGGGGAGAGGGAGACAGACGAACTGATCCAGTCACTGGAAAAGGCCACCCTCTTGGGGGGCAGCAGCAGGGACAGGGGCCCCCCGGGGGATGGTAAGTTGGCCCTGCAGCAGGCCTGCGGCGGAACGTCCCTGGGGGACGGGGGGGACTCAGCCTCTGAGAAAACCAAGAAGATGAAAAACCTGAAAAAGAAGCTGCGGCAGGTGGAGGAGCTGCAGCAGCGGCTGGACTCTGGGGAGATCAAGCAGCCGACGAGAGAGCAGCTGGAGAAGCTGGCGCGGCGGAAAGCGTTGGAGGAGGAGCTGGAGGACCTGGAGCTGGATTTGTAAGGGGGGACCCGGGAGGGAGACTCTGAACTGGACTCAATGCACGCAGGTGAATGAATTCTGCGAGCTGTGGTGACCTCGTTGGGCCTGGCTGGGTTTTTTGTTGGGTGCTGCCTGGTTTTTTAAGAACAATTTTCCCAGCTATCGAGGTTAGAAACTCGACAACTTTTCACATACCTCTCTCCTTTTTTATTATTTTCTTGGGGGTGGGGGGGAGGCTGGGGGTGTCATAGGGAGGGGGTGGGCGGGGCTAGCACCCCACGGCTGTTTCCCCACCCCCGTAGGATTCCCAGGTCCTCAGTGTTCTGTGTTCCAGCCACTCACTCCTCTGATTTTTAAAAATGACGCAATAATAAAATTGCAGTAGTGACCTCGGCGTCTGGGATTTTGTTTTTCCTTCTTCGAGCCAAGCTGCCTTCAGGCCCCCACAGAGTCTCGCTGGCTTCCCCGGAGAGTGCGTGCTCTGCGTGCTGGAGGGAAAGCCGAGAAAGCTGAGGCGCGCCCCTCTCTCAGGAGAACACGCCCATCCTCCCCCCGTCAGCCCCACGGTGTGGTAACGGCCTACCCAGAATGCATGGCTACTCAGAGTAGATTGTGTAGCTTTCTGGAACGTGGGGCTTTCCCTGTGGGAGCAGAGAACTAGTTAACAGTGCTGGCCCTGAACGGATCTTCACCAGCGTCTGAGACCGCGCCATTGGAATGACCCTCCAGCGATTGCTTCAGGCTCTCTGCAAACTCAGGAAGGTGCTGCTCCGTCTAGGTCCCATTTTCCAAGTTTTTTCTGTGCAAGTCTCACCGCTAAGAACAGTCGGGGGGGGGGGGGGCTGACTGTGCCCCTGGCTAGTCCTTGGTGCACCCCTACGAAGGTGAGCGGAGCAGCGCCTGTCTTGGGGGTATATTGGTGTAAGAGTAACTGGCTTGAGCCCTCTGTAAACGGGGACCTGCTCTGCCTGATACTGGCCACCAGGTGGTTCTGTAGGGACCGTCCAGTCCCTTGAGTATGGTGGGCTGCAGGCGTCCGGCTGAAAATGAGACCCTTGGTCACTGCTCTAGTGACGCCTGTCGCCCTGCACGCGAGAGCGAAATCTGAGCTGCCTCGTCCATTGGTGGAGTGCGGGCACTTGGGCGGGTCCTGCCAGCCCAGCCCAACGGCAGTGGTGGACAGGAAGGTTTTGCCTTAGATGCAGGCTGGGGTGGGCCTTGCGTTTTGGGGGGCGCTGGAGGCCAAGCGCTGCTGGAGAGACGAGGGCGGGTGTGTCCTGCTGCTGCAGACCCCAAAGGAAGCTTTGGATCACGATTTGTGTCTGGGGGAGGGGGTTACGAAGGGGTTTACACAAAACCCTTCGGGGATTGTTGGCGGCTTCGCCAGGAGCCGAAGGAGTGAGGCCTCGATCCCCTTTGACGGGGCTCTCCAGGAGGTGGCCCATGGCTCCTGCTCCCCTTCGCCTTGCTCGGAGTGGCTGGAGAGCTTTGGCCGAAATTCCCAGGAGAATTCAGCAGGCAGCAGATGCCGGGCATGGGAAATTTCAGCTCGAGCGGATAAAGCGTAGCCAAGTTCTAAGCAACAAAAACAGGGTCTTGTAATGGGAAAGGTCGGAAAACCTTGATAGGTCGTGCTACCGACTCGGGGCGTGGGGACTGGCTAATTGACAATGGCGACTTGCCTGGCCGTGACCCAGTGCCTAGATCCCCCTGGTGCGCTTGTCTTCTCCAGCGCCCAGGCCTGGCAGTGCCCATCTGCCTTCGTAGGTGGGGATGCTAGTGGGAGCCCCTGGGAGCAGCACCCAGCATGTTGGGCCCCCAATCACCTCTGGGGTGTAAAGTAATACAGGGCAGAGTCCTCTGCAAGCCACAGCTCCGCCCGCTATTGACCAGCCAACCCCTCTTCAGCTTAGTGTGCAAGCAGGTCCCGAGGTGACGCTACCACCAGCGGCCTTCCCTGGCTGCCTGAGAGCCTGTGTGCGCTCCCACGCCGCAGCAGCTCAGCGAACCCCTCTCCCCTCCGGCTGCTCCTGCCCTGGGGCTGTGCTGCGCTGACGCACTCTGGGTTGTTGGTGCAGCTGGGTGTTCACAGGGCCTGGGCCGGAAGCTCCACCCCATTAACGGGCTGTAAGTGGCACAGAGTCGGCTCGGTGCCGCAGAGGCAGCGCGTTAGCACGGCCAGGGAGAGGTGGTGCGGGGTGCCTGGGAGGGGGAAGCAGGGTTCTAGGGCTGACTTGGCCCCCGGAGACCTTGGGCAGGTGACTTGGCTGTGCCTCGGTTTCCCCAGCTGTGCGGTAACACAGCAGCTGCTAGAGCAGCTCAGAGCCAGGGTCCATCTCGCCCCATATCTCCCAGCGGAAGAACCCTGCAGCGGGTACGTGTGGGGTCATCTGCCCCCTTCCTCCCCAGTGCTTGGGAGTGATGGAAGGGCAGGGGGGTGGGAACTGGGCGGACCGGGTGTGGGATGAGGGTTGGCAGGGGCAGCAGCCCCCCTGTGTCTCATGGGAACGATATGTCCAGTCCCCCCTTCCCTTGCCCTCAACGAGCTGCAGCTGTGGGGCTGGGACAGCAGCCCCTGTGCATGACCCAGCCCGGCGGTTTTCTGGGTAGCGACGGGTGTTTAGGGCACAGAATTGGTGACTAATTAAAAGCCGCACAGAACACAGCTTGTCTTGTTTGTTGCCATAGTGACCAGAGGGTGACTAAGTGGGAGAGATGCCAGGGTGACGGACACGGGTCTGGTCAGTGTCACTGCGCGGGCGGGGGGGGGGGGGGGCGGGAGCGTCTCCTGGGCACACGGAGGGCAATTTGTTACCAGCGTGGCTGCCGCTTTGGGAAACTGAGGCGCAGAGGGGGCGGCCGTGACTTGCCTGAACCCCTGCAGGGAGATGGCAGCCGGTCTAGGAACAGAACCCAGGTGTCCTGGCTCTCACTCTGCCTGTGTTAACACCTAGACCGCGTGGCTGGGCGGGGCCAAAGCACGGGGAGAGCAGGGTCCTGCTGGGCTTGTCCTGTGGGAGGCTGGGGTCGTGGTAGCAGGGGCAGGAACCTGCCATGGGGCTGCGGCCTGGGGCCCATTTGCTGGCTCCTGCCCCACCTCTAGGGGAAAGAGGGGGGCTCTTGCTGGCTGTGGGATTGGACTCCCCGGCCTCCGGGACGTTGGTTGGTGCTGGGCGTGAAACCCCACACTGCGTCTATTCAAGCTGAGCTGGGGTTGGCACATGGGGTGACCTGACTGGGCCCCCCACCTCTGGGGACTGCACGAGGTCTGTTAACACCATGTGCTTGGGGGGTGGGGGGACACAGGCTATCCCCTCTCCCTGCAGCCCCTTCCAAGTGGGGGAACCTGTTAGCATTAATTGCTTTGAGAGTGGGGTCCCTGTGGGCCGGGCGCTGGGCAAACACAGACCAGGCCCTGTCCTGGAGAGCTAAAGGCGCAGACCAGGGGGAAATGGGGAAACTGAGGCACAGTGCCGGGACAGTGACTTGCCTAAGAGCATATAGAACCCAGAAGTCCGGACTCCCCCCGCCCCGGAGCAGCTGAGTGGGTTGGAGCAGGGGCTTCATCTGGGCTGACGGCCCTGGAGCTGCGGCTGGGATACAAATGCCATTTGTCGTCCCCCTGCCCGCTCCCCCTCCAAGCCGCACTCTCCCGCCCAGTGACGCGCACCCCCCCTCTCCCCAGCTGGTTAGCTCTGTCAGACCAGTCATCGCTCGCCTGGAGTTCCTGGCAGTGCTGGGTCACTGACTGCCCCTTGGCCCAGCCGCTCGCCCATGCCAATTGAACCAGCCCAAGGCGGGGGCGAGCCCCAGGGACCAGAATGGTCATGGGGGTGTTTGTTCGGCTTTTGTCCTTGAAGGTTAAACTGTTTCCTGGGGGCTGGGCTGGGCAGCTGGCCTGGGGTGGGGTGCTTGAAGGAAGTGCTGCCCAGGGGATTGGGGTGGGGATTCCTGGGTTCTATCCCCAGCTGTGGGAAGGGAGGGGGCTCTCATGGGTTAGAGTAGAGGTGGGAGTGGGGAGGCCTAGTGGTTAAGGGCAGAGTTAGGACTCCTGGGTCCTCAGCAGGTTTTGGGGGAGGGGGTCTGAACGAGTTCTATCAGGGCATTTGTACTGTGTTCTGGAGACCCACTCCAAGCTCCTGCCACTAACTTTCTCTGTGACAGTTTGGGTAAGGTCACGCCCCTCTGTGACTCAGTTTCCCTGTGAGCACAGAGTGGCAGGGCCGCACTCTGCATCTCAGCCAGGTCTCTGGGCTCATCTCTAGACAGGTGACTGGCTCTGTAGCTCATCCCTCCATTCCCTTCCTGCCTGCCTGGATGGCAGGCTCCATGATATGTCCCTCTTTCACCCACTGTGCCCCGTCCTTCACTCCGGTTCGCCCTGCAGGGCTGGCATGATGCCGGAGTCTGAGCCCACGGGCCAGGCTGCATCTCCCCATCAGCTGGGGATGGCGGGAGCCCGGGAGTCACACCCTGATGGTTTTCTCAGCTGGGGGAGTTGGCAGGAGTTGGACGCATGGAAAATACCCATCCTACAAAACACCAAATGTGGGGCACAAGGGGGGAGCTGGGTATGGGAGCCGCTGTCCTGGCCTTCCCCCACTGCTGGTTGTCCCTGTCTGCCTCCCTACATCCCTCTGCAGCTTCAGCCAGGGTGGGGGTTCTGCCTCCCTACTGGCTCCGGCAGCTCTGCTGTGTAGGTGTTAACAGCTGCCATGTTCCACCCCAGAGGTGGCTGCATTTCAGTGGTGGTGGAACTGATTGCTATGTGGCCTCGTTGGCCCTTGTAACTTTTATCATAGCTAGGTCCTGTCCTTAGTCCTGTATGTATCTAGCCCCCTTTAATCCTATGCCTCTGTCCGATCCTGTTGCGGTGAGTTCCCCAGGTGAATTGTCCCATCACACCCCAATTCTTTCCACCCTTCTGCAGGTGAGTGGAGGGGAAGGGGGAACCCTTGAACTGCCCTGGTGCCCCCCCCCAATGCGCTGTGAAAGGGGGGAGCCCTCAGACTCAGGCCGCGCAGCAGCCGGTTGTGCAATGAGCAGGCGTGCGTGTGAGGCTCACGTTGCCATGGCTGCGGCTGATTCACTACTGCCTGGTCCCCGGGGGGAACAGGCCAGAGACTGACAATGCTTGTCCCGAGGGACGGGCGCTGGGGCCTTGCTGGGAGCCCTGGTCCTTTGTGCCGTTCTCCTGGCAGCTGTTTTGTGGCGCGGTTTGCTGGGCAAGGAGCGAGTCTGTGAGGAGAACAGGCTGGTGCGACCGACCGGTGCCCATGGGCGTCAATGGGGCCAGAGCCCAGCCGGGGCGACTGACCGGTGCCCCACGGGCATCAATGGGGCCAGAGCCCAGCCGGGGCGACTGACCGGTGCCCCACGGGCATCAATGGGGCCAGAGCCCAGCTGGGGCTACCCGGCTGGTGCCTACGGGCGTCAATGGGGCCAGAGCCCAGCCGGGGCGACCGACCGGTGCCCTACTGACTTCACCAGCTTTACACCTACTGGGGCCCTGGGGGATGGGTCCCAGCTGGTTCCTAGGGGCACGTTGCAGACCCCCAGCAGCTGACCCCAGTGGGCTGGAGAGATCCTGGCGGCGCGGGGGCTGTCCGGGCTGGGGGCAAAGGGTCAATTCCACAGGCTTGTTGAACTCTGTTTTGCTCCCAGGGTCAGGCCTGGGGGACACTTGAGAGCATCCCAGAGGAGTAACCTGGGCCGGGCTTGGGCAGCATCTCACAGGGAAAGGACATGACGGGAAACTGAGGCCTGGGGGCGGGGCTGTGGTTGTCCCAGGATTAGAACCCAGGAGTCCTGTGTCCTATTCTGGTGCCCAAACTGCGCAGGGCAGAGACTGCCCCGTGCTCTGTGTCTGTGCAGCACCTGGTCCAGCAGGCCCTGTGCTGGGTCGGTCCGTCACGCAGCCCGCTCGGGAAGGGGTTAACTGTCTGCCCCCCCCCCGGGGGGGGGGGGGGGCTCTGGCCTGCGGTTGCAACATGGTTTAGTTTGGCATGAGTCATCCGGGCTGTTCAAGGTTTATAAACTTGGGAAAGGGGCGGGAGGGCTGGAGAGGAGCAAAGGGCCGCTGGGAACCCGGCGGGCAGGAGGGGACGAGGGACCAGGCCCAGAAAGACGGTTTCCAAGGTCTCAGAGGAGTGTTTAGTGCCCCCCCTTAGAAACCGCCATTGGCTGCTGCTGCTGGAGGCTCCGCTGAGGATGATTGGGCTGGAGCTGCTCTGCAAGGTCTGTGCCCTCGCCCTCTTTGCCAGCACCACTGCCCGCGACCCCTCGGAGGAGCAGGAAGCTGTGGTGAGTCGGGACCGGGGGTGTTCTCGTGCCCCAGAGGGAGCGCCGGCTCCGGGGCCCAGCCGGGATGGTGCTGGGGGGACGGGGGATGGCGCGGAATGGTGCCGGTGCCCCCCAATCCCCATCCCATTCCTGGGATCCCTCCCAGCTCTGCCAGTGCCCCTCACTCCTGCCCCGCGGCCCGCTGTTATCCAGAGCTGGGGGATGGGGAGCTCTCACCGACCCTGATCTGACAATCCTCCGGGGCTCCCCCAGCCCTGCCAGCGTTCCCACGCCAGCCCCGGGACTTGTTTCAATCTGTGCTGGGGATGGGGCCACCTACCAGTGCAGAGCCCACCCACGTGCCAGGGCCTTGCAGCGTGGCTGGGCCAACAGGACATGGTGGCGACCCCAGGCTGGACACCACTGTTCCTCCCCGGCTGGGACAGGACAGTGTCACCGCATAGCCAGGCCCCCCGCTGACGCACCAATTAGGCCGTGGGAATTTCCTGTCCGCTTGTTCACCCAGCTGGGCGGGCCACCCAGGCCTTGGCCAGGACGCCTGGGTTCTATCCCTGGCTCTGGGAGGGGAGTGGGAGGGGGTCTAGTGGTTAGAGCAAGGAGACTGGGAGCCAGGACTGCAGGGTTCTGTCCCCGGCTCTGGCATTGACCTGAGGCAAGTCTCTTCTCCCTGCCTCAGTTTCCCCATCTGTATAATGGAGACAATGATCCCACACACACACCCTGGGGGGCTGTGAACCTTCATTAAAGGGACAGCGTTTTGAGCTCCTCAAAGCATTATGGGAAATGCCAGCCTCTAAGTGCCCAGGCATGAGATCACGCAGCTCATCTCTTGCCGGGCCCAGAACCCGGAGGTGGCGCCGCACCCCTCTGGCCAGGGCCCCGTTTCCCACCCGCGTAGCGATGCCCAGGTCCCTGGGGGCTGGATGTGTCCCGCTGACCCATGTCCCTTCCCCCCTTCCCCCCAGCGTTACCTGCTGCAGTTCGGGTATTTGCAGAAGCCACTAGAGAGGCTGACGGACGAGTTCACTGAGGCCGAGCTCACCGAGGCCATGAGGTAACGCGGGTGCCAAGCGCTCTAGGAGGGGCCAGGGCCGGGCTGGGGCACGTGGGCACAACTGGGGCCGGAGCCGGGCGTGGCTGGTGATCGGAGTCCCAGTGGGGCGTGTGCGTGACCAGAGCCACGCTGCCCCCTGGGCGTGCTGGGCTGTACCCGATGTCCCTGGCACCCCCCAGCCTGCGCCATGGGGGAGCCGGTCTCTTCGAGGCCCCATCCCTCGAGCGTCGAGGCCCCAGCTGAACCTGCCATTTGTGCCCCCCGCGTCCAGGTCTTTCCAGCTGGCCTCCGAGCTGCCCGCCACCGGCCTCCTCGATGATGCCACCCTGGAGCAGATGAGGCAGCCGCGCTGCGGGGTCGAGGACCCCTTCAACCAGAAAACCCTCAAGTACCTGCTGCTGGGTGAGGGGCGGGCGGACGGACGGACCCCAGTGCAGCCAATGGGGGTGGGGGGAGCTGAGTGCTGGGCCGCCTGGCAGGCTCGGGGTAACGGCTGGCGTTAGGGTCGAGGTTACGGAGCTAGGGATGGGCGGGGGTAAGGTCAACATTATGGGGCTAGGCCCAGAGGTGGAGGGGAGGGTGATGGAGCCAGCATCAGGGTGTCCCTTCGACCCCGAATGCCAGGGCAGGGCAGGGCTGGCCCTCTCCTGCTGCTGGGCACCGAGGGGTGGAAGCCGGGTCCCAGCGTTCCCTGTGGCCTCGGAAGGGGGCTGGGGGCCCCACCCCTTCCCCGCTGGCAAAGCCACTCTCCTCCCTCTGCCCCCCAGGCCGCTGGCGCAGGAAGAACCTGACCTATCGGATCTACCACTACACACCCGACATGGGGGCCAGCGCTACCCGCGAGGCCATCCAGGCCGCCTTCGCGTACTGGAGCGACGTGGCCCCGCTGACCTTCCGAGAGGTGCGGCACGGCACGGCCGACATCCGCATCTCCTTCCACGGCGCCACCTCCTGGACCTGCTCCCGCCCCTTCGACGGACCTGGTACGCGGAGCCGCCCGGGCGCAAGGAGGGCAGGGTTGGGGTGAGCGGCCGCCTGGTTCCAGGAAGGGGCGCTCTCGCTGGCAGGCCATGCTGTCCCCAGTGTGCGGCAGGGAGTGGGGCGGGGGGCTCAGTCGGGATGGGGGAGCCGCCCTCATGGTGTCTCTGGGCACAGGGAAGGTGCTGGCTCACGCCGATGTCCCCGAGGAGGGCACGGTGCACTTCGACGAGGACGAGCTGTGGACGGAGGGGACGTACCGTGGCGTCAACCTGCGCATCATTGCGGCCCACGAGATCGGGCACGCCCTGGGCCTGGGCCACTCCCGCTACCCCACAGCCCTCATGGCCCCCGTCTACAGCGGCTACCGGCCCCACTTCCGCCTGCACTTCGATGACATCGACGGCATCCGGGCCCTGTACGGTGAGGGACGCCGGGGCTAGCTCAGGGGTTTGAGCGTTGGCCTGCTAAACCCAGGGTTGGGAGTTCAATCCTTGAGGTGGCCATTTGGGGATTGGTCCTGCTTTGAGCAGGGGGTTGGACTAGATACCTCCTGAGGTCCCTTCCAACCCTGATATTCTATGAAAATCTCCCCTGCCCTGGGTCCTTCCCCTCCCACAGTATCCCACTGGCTCTGTCCCCCACCCCGAGTCCTGCTGGGCCTGGTATTCCCACACCCCTCTGGCATTCCATGGGGGGACCCCACTTCTCCTTGCCATGCTCTGCCTGCCAGGCCCCACCTCCTGCCCCATGTGTCTGTCTGGGTCCAGCTCCCCTTCCCCCCCGTGCTCTCCAGGAGCCCCTCCAGCCCCTGGCTGGCCTGTAACGGGCCAGAATAACCACTGTCTGGTGTTACTTTCAGGCAAAAAGACTCCACCAGTGATGCCGTCCGGGACCCTCCTGCCTACCACCTCCAGCCTGTCGCCCACCAAGGTGCCCGACCCCTGCACCGACGGCTTGGACGCCCTGATGTTCGGTGAGCCGGCGGGGCTCTTTCGTGGGGGAACTCCCAACGGTCCGGGAAAGAGAAGGGACCAAAGCCCCCTGGATTCTCCGGGGTTGGTGCCCGGGGACGGAGATGATGCTGGGCGTTCGGGGAGGGCTGCGAACGGCCCAGGGAGGGCGTTAATATAAAATAATGGAGCCAATGGGCATTGGAACCAGGCCAGTGGCTGCAGACAGCCTGAGCTGAAATGGAGCCGGGGGGGTGAGCAGGACGAGTGGGTTTATGACTCTTTGGCCAGGTAGCACCCACCTAAAAATCAGCCCGCGCCCCCTTCGCTAACCCCCGCTGAATTAACGGCCGTTCACTGTGGGCTCAGACCAGATCCTGTGTAAACCCCGCGCCAGGGGAGCGAGCATTTGCCAGCCCAGTCCCGGGAGCTAAAACGTGCGCAAACCAGTGCGGCCCAGCCCCCGTTAGCAGCAGGGCCTGAGGGGCCCCAGGCCAAGGGAGGAAATAGGTTTTGGGGGCGATTTACATGGTGACCCGTCTCTGTACAAAGACAAGCGGGTCATCGCTCCAGGCTGTGCTGCTCCCCCCCCCCATGAGCCTGGCCCCGAGCTCAGGCACTTCCCCCCAGCGCCCCACATCTGTGAGGTTGGGGGCCGCCCACTGGGCATTAACCTTTTGCTCCCCTCTGCCTCCCAGGCCCGTATGAGCAGACCTACGCCTTCAGGGGGGACTACGTCTGGACCGTGACTGATTTCGGGACCGGCCCCCTGAAGGAGATCCCAGCCCTGTGGAAGGGGCTCCCGGGGCGGCTGGACGCGGCCGTGTACTCCCCACGCACCGGCAGGAGCTACTTCTTCAAAGGTGGGTTAGCCTTGCCGGGGATGTCAGAGAGGAGATGGGGGTGTTAGAACGAGTGGGGGAAGGGGCACAGTAGGTGGGGGGGAGCTGCTTGTGGGCCTAGCTTTGGGCACCATTCTGCATCGCAGACACACACACCCCTTGCTTCTGCCGCAGGTGACAAGGTCTGGAGGTACCGAGGCTTCCAGCTAGACCCCGGCTACCCCAAGGCCCTGACCCGGGTCCCGGCCAAGATCGACGCCGCCTTCTACTGGCCGGGGAACAAGAAGATCTTCCTCTTCAAGGTAAGCGGCGGGCCCCGGGTCCTGCTGATCTCTCTGAAGGTCCCCGGCCCGGGTGCCCCCTCCAGCCCCGGCCCTGAGCCAGGCCCCCCCCAGCCCAGGCAGCTCCTGCCCACTCTGGCTTTAGGACCCAGCAAGCGGAGGCAGCTGGGGCGGGAATTCCCAGCCCCGCCCCCTCATCTTGCCAGCCCCGCCCTCTCGTCCTGCCAGCCCCTTGGGGCAGGGAGCTTTGGGTCCTGCCTTTCGCCTTGTGCCCAGCTGCCTCTGTCCTGAGGGCGGGTTGATCCCAGGACAGGAGGATGCTGGCAAAGGGCAGGCGTAACCACTCAGCCACTGGCAACGCCAAGGACCAGTGCAGAGTCCTGCACTTAGGACGGAAGAATCCCACCAACCGCTACAGACGAGGTACCAAATGGCTAGGAAGCAGTTCTGCAGAAAAGGACCTGGGGGTTACAATGGACGAGAAGCTGGATATGAGTCAGCAGTGTGCCCTTGTTGCCAAGAAGGCTAATAGCATTGTGGGCTGTATAAGTAGGGGCATTGCCAGCAGACCGAGGGACATGATCATTCCCCTCTATTCGACATTGGTGAGGCCTCATCTGGAGTATTGTGTCCAGTTTTGGGCCCCACACTACAAGAAGGATGTGCCCAAATTGGAGAGAGTTCAGCGGAGGGCAATGAAAATGATCAGGGGGCTGGAGCACATGACTTATGAGGAGAGGCTGAGGGCATTGGGGTTATTCAGTCTGCAGAAGAGAAGAATGAGGGGGGATTTGATAGCAGCCTTCAACTACCTGAGGGGGGGGTTCCAAAGGGGATGGAGCTCGGCTGTTCTCAGTGGTGGTAGATGACAGAACAAGGAGCAATGGTCTCAAGTTGCAGTGGGGGAGGTCTAGGTTGGATATTAGGAAACACTATGTCACTAGGAGGGGGGTGAAGCACTGGAATGGCTTACCTAGGGAGGTGGTGGAATCTCCTTCCTTGGAGGTTTTTGAGGCCCGGCTTGACAAAGCCCTGGCTGGGATGATTTAGTTGGGGATTGGTCCTGCCTTGAGCAGGGGGTTGGACTAGATACCTCCTGAGGTCCCTTCCCACCCTGATATTCTATGAACGCAGCCCCGATATTTGTAGAACCACACCCCTCCTCACGGGCTATATACCAGAGCCTGGGCCCAGAGCATTCTGGGAAGTGTAGTTCACATCTTGCAGTCTCCTTTCCCTGGGGCCCTGGAACTGTGTAGCCGTTTCCAAGCTGGTCCTGAGGGATCTCCCCCCCCCCCCCCCCCCCCGCAGCATCCTGCCAGATGCATTCTGGGAGAATCCTTCTGGCATGTTGTTGGCTCCAAGCCAGGAGCTGGGCAAAGGCGGCTCACCAGCCAGCACTGCCTGGCAGGACCAGGGGCTGGTACCTGGTGTGGGGGAGGGGACCTAGCCCTGGAGAGCCAAGCTGCCAGCCCCCCTCTGCTTCACCTTCCTGCTCAGGGCACCGGCTACTGGCAGTGGGACGAGCTGGCCTGGAGCGACTTTGGCGGCTACCCCAGGAAGATCTCCAAGCTGTTCACTGGGGTGCCCTCCCACCTGGACGCGGCCGTGGCCTGGGAGAACGGCCGGGTCTATTTCTTCAAGGGGGGCCAGTACTGGCGGGTGAACGCGCAGCTGCGGGTGGAGAAGGGGTACCCGCTGAGCACGGCTGAGCGCTGGATGCACTGCGAGGCCTAGGTGCCCCCGCGGGATGGGCCCGGACGCCCTGGGATCGGGGCCACAGGGGATGGAGGGGGGTTTAATGGGCCAGAGGCGCCACCTGCAGGCAGCTGGCAGGAACAGCACAGGGACAGGAGATTGGGGGGCTGGGGAGGGATGGGGGCCTTGCCTGGGCACTGTACCCCTGGGAGCCGCTGCTCCCTCCCTGCACAATAAACCCCATCCCCTGTGCATCATGGTGACCCTGTGAGCTCTGTGCCAGGGCAGCGTGGGGCTGGGCCTCCCAGGGGTGGCTGAGGAGCAGGGGCCCGGCTGTTTTCCACCCCTCCCTCCCTGAAATCCAGCACCCCCCGCAGCTGGGAACCCCAGCCCTGAGCTGCTCGCCCCTGGGGTCCTGACAAAGGGGGCAGACCCTGCAGACAGACACACGGAGCCACCCGGCCACACCCGGTCTGTAAGGCAGTTTAATATGCCCCCCCTCCCGTACAGTACATAGCGTATAAACAGGGGACCGGCTCCCTGCCCCCTCGTGAGCCAGGGCTGAGATGGGGGGGGCTGCTGGAGCCGGCGGCTTAGGGAAGTGCTGCTAGAAGCGTTAGACCGGCTGGGCCTTGGCTGTCGTCCTCACAGGCCAGGGGATCTGGGTCCCCCCGCCCCCCTTGCAGGGCATCTGGCGTTCCTGTGTGTACAGGCCCTCCCCTCGCCCTGAGCCTGCGAGCGCCCTGTGCCCCCCAGGGCTGGCTGACGGGGCTCGGGCCGGGACGGCTGCTGGCTCCCGGCCTGTTATGGCTGCTGAGTTCCCAGAATGCTCCGTGCCAGCCCCTCCGCACAGCGTCTGGGCCCCCACGGGCCTCGCCCGGCCTGGGGAGAGCTTTAACTCGGGGCCCCAAGGCAGAACCCCCCAGCGATGACTCAGTGCCGGGGAGGAGGAACGGGGGAGTCCGAACGAGAGCGGTTGGACGTTGTGGGGGGCCCAGAGCAGGGTCCCCAACCTGACACTGGAGAGCAGGTCGAATGGAACCAGCTGTATCCCCTGGAGCCCCGCCTCCCCTCTGGACAGGCCAATAGGGGCAGGGGAAGGCAGCTGCTTTGAATATTTAAAGGGGCAGGAGGTGCCCACCCTACCTGGGAAGCGCAACTGCTGAGCTGGGGAGGGGGCGCCAGGGGGCAAGGGGGGGTGAAGTGTCACCAGCAAAACGGTCTCCCCACCCTCCCCCCATCGCTGCCGCCTCCGCCCCTAAGGCACAAGTGGAATGTGGTGAAGCCCCTGTCCCCGTCAGAGGCGCCCGCCGGGCACAGGGGCGGTCAGGGGCACGGTGGAGCCGCAGTCGTAGTCCAGGTCGAGGACGGTGTGGGCGGCGGTGCTGGGGCCCAGCTGGCGATCCCGCAGGCTCTGGATGTAGCTCTGGGGGCGTGGAGGGGACAGGTAAACACAGGACGCGCCCTGAGGGGGGCCCCACTGCCCCTTCATCCCCCAGCGCCAGGACCCCGACCCCTGGCTAGGCAGCAGAGCCCAGCATTCACCCTATAAACTGGCCATGTGGCATCCCCCTTCCTTCCCCCCCCCACCCCCTTACAGACTGCCTGGGCCTCTCTCCTGCCCAAACCCAGCTGGCTCTGGGGCGGAGCATGGCAGCAGAGTATAACGGGATCCCAGCGGAGCTATTCAGCCTCCGACAAAGGCGCAGGCGCTCCATGATCACTCTGGGGAGGGGGAGAAGGGGGCTCTCCACTCACCGGTGCCAGGATGTCGCCCGCGTAGCGCTTGACGGGGTTGGGCTTGCGCCGGTAGCTGCCCTCCTGCGGGGGGAGGCTCTGCCGTTTCTTGGCCTCCTTCTGCCGGATCCGCAGCAGCTGCAACCGCTTCTGCCGCCGACTGATGATCACTGGGAGGGTGAGTCAGTGTGAGCACCCGCGCCAAGGCCCCCCCCGCTCTGCCCCAGCCCCTCCCCCCGCTCCGCCCCAGGCCCCAGATGTGGAAAGTACGGGACCAGCCTGGCCTTGCTCCTTCAGTGCAGCAGGGAAACTGAGGCACAGCCAGGTGTGGGAATTACCCAAGAGAGGGTGAGTGGCTGGGAATAGAACTCAAGAGTCCCGATTCCATCCCACCCTCCCTGGGCTCTAACCCACCAGCCCCCACTCCCCTCCCGGAGCTGAGGCGAGAACCCAGGAGTCCTGGCTCCCAGCCCCTCCCTGCTCCAAGCACTCAGCAATGAGACAGTCCAGATTTTACAGGCCGAGGGGCGGGGGGGGGAAGAGAGACAAGAGCCAGGGGTAAAGGAGGTCACCACCCTATGCCCCCCACCCGACCCCCAGGCTGGCTCTTGGTCTCCCAGCACCACTGCTCTGCCCCTGCCCTGCAGCCCCCACCCACAGGACCCCCCTTCATGCCCCATCCCTGCCCCCCGCGGCCCCGCTCACCGTCCGTGTGCGAGTAGCCCTCGGCCGTCAGTTTCCACTGCAGCAGAAGGCCCAGGAGGCTAAGGGCCGGCCAGAGCGCCAGGACGGCCCAGCTGTGCCAGCAGAGGGGGGGCGAGGGTGCCAGGCGCAGCCGGTCGTAGACGTGGCCCAACAGGGCCAGCAGCTCCACGAAATAGTCCACGCAGCCCACGATGACGGCGGCCCCAAAGACGGCCGTGGACAGCACGGTGAGCGGCTTCTGCCAGCGCAGGGCCAGCAGAGCGCAGAGCAGCGCCAGCCCGAGCAGGCTGCCCACGGGCACCCACAGGCTCTGCGGCTGGTAGAGTGGCTCCGTGGCCACCAGGGCGGCCGTGGCCAGCAGCAGCCCGAGCAGCAGCCCCGTCATGAAGAGCCCCACGCTGTGCACCAGCATGGTGACCAGCCCGCACAGCGCGCCGATGCCCAGCGCGATGCCCGCGCTCACTTCCAGGCTCAGCTGCGTCTCCAGCACTCGCTCCTTGTAGCACAGCAGGAAGATGACCAGGGAGCCGAAGAGAAGCCCCGACAGGAACATGATGGCTTTGAAGCAGCGGTAACCTAGGAAGTGGGGCCGGGGGGAGAAGATAAATTAGCGGGACCCAGCGTGTGGGGCAGGGGCACCGGCAGGGCTGGCTAGCGGCGGGCTGCGGGTCGGGAGTGAGGGGCACCGGCAGGGCTGGCTAGCGGGGGGCTGCGGGTCGGGAGTGAGGGGCACCGGCAGGGCTGGGCTAGCGGGGGGCTGCGGGTCGGGAGTGAGGGGCACCGGCAGGGCTGGGCTAGCGGGGGGCTGCGGGTCGGGAGTGAGGGGCACCGGCAGGGCTGGGCTAGCGGGGGGCTGCGGGTCGGGAGTGAGGGGCACCGGCAGGGCTGGGCTAGCGGGGGGCTGCGGGTCGGGAGTGAGGGGCACCGGCAGGGCTGGGCTAGCGGGGGGCTGCGGGTCGGGAGTGAGGGGCACCGGCAGGGCTGGGCTAGCGGGGGGCTGCGGGTCGGGAGTGAGGGGCACCGGCAGGGCTGGGCTAGCGGGGGGCTGCGGGTCGGGAGTGAGGGGCACCGGCAGGGCTGGCTAGCGGGGGGCTGCGGGTCGGGAGTGAGGGGCACCGGCAGGGCTGGGCTAGCAGGGGGCTGCGGGTCGGGAGTGAGGGGCACCGGCAGGGCTGGGCTAGCGGGGGGCTGCGGGTCGGGAGTGAGGGGCACCGGCAGGGCTGGCTAGCGGGGGGCTGCGGGTCGGGAGTGAGGGGCACCGGCAGGGCTGGGCTAGCGGGGGGCTGCGGGTCGGGAGTGAGGGGCACCGGCAGGGCTGGGCTAGCGGGGGGCTGCGGGTCGGGAGTGAAGGGCACCGGCAGGGCTGGCTAGTGGGGGGCTGCGGGTCGGGAGTGAAGGGCAGCAGTGGAAGTTGGCGGGGGGGCTCAGCAGTCACTGCCCATGGGTTCCAGCCCCGCATGCGGCCCTGCCGCTCGCTCACCGAAGCAGCTGTAGATGACCCCGAAGAGGCAGCAGAGGGCGCAGACTGCGGCGGGCACGGCCTGGTAGCGACGCTCCAGCTCGAGGTTGCAGGGGTCCTGGCCGGGGGCGCCCGGCCCCAGCTCCGTGGCCTGCTGGTTAAAGCCCCAGGGCTCGGCTGTGAGGACGAGGGGCAGGAGGTCGGGCTCCATGCTGGGCAGGAGTCAGGGCCCTGCGGGGGGGAGCCCGGTGTTAGCCCTAGAGATCTGTGACCCCCCCCCGAGCTTCTCCCCCCCCCACGTCTCCTCCCCGGCCCATCCCACCTCCTCCCTCTAGCCCCCACCCCATTGGCCCAAATCTACCCTGAGCCCCCCCTTCCCGGGGTCTGTTCCACCCCCCACACACCCGGGAGAGGCTAATCTCTTCACACGACCCAAGCCTGGAAATGATGACTAATTCCCCCCCAACAGCTGGAATCAACACACAACGCCAGCCCCTCCCCCCCAACATCTGGCGGCTGCTCCCAGAGCCAGGAGACACGGACACATCTGGCAGCGTCTCCTCGGGGCGAGCGTGGGGGGGGGGGTCAGAGGAGCACAAGGGGGATCTCCCCAGCTGGGTTGGCTCCCCGATCTCCCCTGGGTGCTGCCTCCTGGGGCGGGGCCTTGTACTGCGCCCATCCCCACTGCTTCCCGCCTGCACCCTTGCAGGCCCCATGGCTCCCTGGACGCCACCCCCCTGCCCCCGGTTCCATACAGAGACACTCGCCCCAGCTTTCTCCCACCTGCCCTAAAGCCCTCCACCAAGGGTTCATCTCCCAGCTAATGTCCATGACCCGCACAGCCCCCCACCTGGGGGTGCCACCCCCCTAACGAGGGGGGGTTGCTGCTTCACCCACCCCCAAAACGAAGGAATCCTGCAAAATCCAGGGGCTGGCAGCCTCCCGCTTCCCGCCCAGGGGCAGGGTCTCAGGCATCGTCCCGTGAGAACCCGATGGGGGAACTGGGAAGACAGAGCCTGTGAGCAGCATGGGGCCTGTCTCTACTCCCCATTACCCGCCTGCCCTGCTGGTGCCAGGAGAATCCCTCACCCTGGGTTCTGCTTGGTCTAGCCAGGCCCAGGCAAGCCCCTTCCCCGTTCAGTGCCTCAGTTTCCCCTTCTGTGGAATGGGGCTCCTCTCCCCCCATCCATGGGCGTGTGCCCGAATGGCAGGGCCCTCAGCCAGATGGGGTTTGGAAAGACACAGGAGACACGGGGCGGCCACTGCGCTGCTAGGGCCGGTCCAGGGGGCAGGCTGCCCCCCAGCTGGGAGCGGAGTGGGGGTGTGGAAGTGGCAGCTCCCTGCATGAAGGGAGCCAGATTATTTGATCCCAGCCCCCCCCCCCCATGAATCCTGATTAACCCCCTCCCCGGGGCGCCCAGGGCTGGGGGAGCAGGGGGCTGCGAGTTGGGAGTGAGGGGCACCGGCAGAGCTGGCAGTGGGGTAGCCGGGCAGGGGGCCAGAGCTGAGGTGGGGGATGGGCTGTGCTTCTCTCTGCTCAGGGATCGTTCATCACCCCAGAGGGAAGGGGTGAGTCCCTCCCAGCTGGGGGGGGGGGCGGAGGGCCCTGAGCCCCAACATCCCAGGGTTCCCCAGAGCCCTGCTCTGCTGCAGCCGCGCCCAGGCCAGGCCAGAGGGGCACAGCAGGGAAGGGGTTAAACTACCCCGCAGGGACTTGCTGCTGGATCTGGCCAGGTCCTTGGCTGTCCGGGGGCAAGACTGGGTCAGGCAGAGAGGGACAATCCCCAGCTCTGCCAGTGCCCCTCACTCCCGACCCGCAGCCCCTGCTAGCCCAGCCCTGGGCTTCCCCCTTCCCCCGCTCTGCCGGTGCCCCTCACTCCCGACCCACAGCCCCTGCTAGCCCAGCCCTGGGCTCCCCACCAGCTCCGCCAGTGCCCCTCTCTCCCGACCCGCAGCCCCCTGCCTGGCTACCCCACCCCCAGCTCTGCCGGTGCCCCTCACTCCCGACCCGCAGCCCCTGCTAGCCCAGCCCTGGGCTCCCCACCAGCTCCGCCAGTGCCCCTCTCTCCCGACCCGCAGCCCCCTGCCTGGCTACCCCACCCCCAGCTCTGCCGGTGCCCCTCACTCACGACCCGCAGCCCCTGCTAGCCCAGCCTTGGCCCCCCCCTTCCCCAGCTCTGCCTGTGCCCCTCACTCCCGACCTGCAGCCCCTGCTAGCCCAGCCCTGCCTCCCCACCCCCAGCCCTGCTGGTGCCCCTCACTCCCAACCCGCAGCCCCCTGCTAGCCCAGTCCTGGGCTCCCCTGGCCCCCCAGCTCTGCCGGTGCCCCCACTCCCGACCCGCAGCCCCTGCTAGCCCAGCCCTGGGCTCCCCCGGCCCCCCAGCTCTGCCGGTGCCCCCACTCCCGACCCGCAGCCCCTGCTCTCTCTGACTGCAGAGGCGCCCAACCATGAGGTAGTTGAGGAGACACAAATACCAGTGGGGACGGAGGAGACTAAACTCCTTTCACGGGTGGCCTGGAGGCAGAACGGGGAGTCCCGGGCCGAGGACTCAGGTTTTGTGCACTAACCCTGCAGAGCCCAGGGGGGACCTGTGAGCGATGGGGGGTCACTGCTCTTCGGAGAAAGGCCTGTGGGATTGAATGCAATGGAGATTAAACCAAGAGGGAGACGGAGAAATTCCACAGCAGACCAACAATGCCAGCACAGGGGACCCCTTCTGTGACCCCCCCCTGCACCATTCAGCAGTGGGGAGAGGGGGCTGCGGGGCGGCAGTGAGGGGCACCGGCAGACCCGGGTGGGAGGGCAGGGCTGGGATTCTGGGGTCCTGCATCTGCGCCTCAGGGACGTGAACCCAGCCCCCAGCCCCCCCTGTCCTGCGCTGGGACTCCCGGCCGGAGTGACTCGGGGCGTGGGGGCCACTGGACCAGGGAAATCAGCTTAATGCTGGGAGCGGGGGAGCCAAGGCTGAAGAGAAGGGGGGCACACGTGTGGGGGTCTCGGTCCGGGACTTGGGGGGAGCACAGGGGCTGGGGGGCTCCGTCCCGGAACCGGAGAGGCACAGGGCTGCGGGGCTCGGTCAGGGATTAGCGGGGACGCAGGGGTGGGGGACGCTCGGTCCGGGAGCCGGGGGGGGACACACGGGGGAGGGGGGGCTCGGTCCGGGGGACGCAGGGGTGGGGGGCGCTCGGTCTGGGAGCCGGGGGGGGGGCACGGGGGAGGGGGGGCTCGGTCCGGGGGACGCAGGGGTGGGGGGCGCTCGGTCCGGGAACCGGGGGGGGGACTCGGGGGCGGGGGGGCTCGGTCCGGGGGAGGGGGACACTGGGGATGGGGGCTCGGTCCGGGAGCCGGGGGGGGGGACACGGAGGAAGGGGGCTCGGTCCGGGGGGAGGATTCCCGATTCTCGGGGCTTGTTTAAAAGTTTGAGGGGTCTCGTCCCCCCCCCCCCCCCGCTCTCTCGAGACTTTGTTTTGCTGTAAAGCTCCCGCGGGGGCCCCAGGGCCGGGTCCCGCCTCCCGGTGCGAGCTGGGAGCTAACCCCCCCCCCCGGACCGGATCGCTCCCCCCCGGACCCTCCCTGGGCCCCACCCGACCGCTCCCCAAACTTCTCCGCCGCGCGGCTCCGGCCGGTCCCGGTCCCGGCCCCGCAGCACTCACCGCCGGCCGGGCTGGCCGGGAAGGGCCCCGCGCTCCGGGGCTAGCGGCGCATCCCAGCCCGGCCCGCTCCGCTCCGCTCCGCCCCGGCCCCGTCCTGCCCCAGCTGCGGGCTGACATCAGCCGCGGGCGCCGCAACCCGCGTGGCCGGGCAGGGGTGGCTGGGGGCGGGGCCGGGGGGGCCCAGGGGGCCGAGCCCCCCCCCGGGTCCTGGGAGAGCGACAGGGAGGGGCCAGTGTTGGGGCGCCCCCTCCCCGGCCCCCGCCGCTGTCTGGATGCGGGTTTGGTCCCTTCCAACTCCGGGCGGAGAAGGGCTGGTGGGTCTGGCCGGGAACGGGGCGAGCTGTGGGGCCAGGGGCCTGCGCCCCTCTCCAGGGCTCCAGGGTGCCCGCCGGACCCTAGGGTACTGCCCGGCTCCCAGCCCCACGGCGGGTCTGCTGGGCTGGAGTCTGGTCCGGGTTCCCCTTGGGCAGGACTGTAAAGGCCTTGGGGCAGGGCCCATTTGCACTACCCCAGTGCTGGCCCCATGGCCCTGGGGCAGGCCTGGCACCCCGCGGGGCCCTGGGGAAGTACAGGGAGTCGAGCGCGGCCCTGGGCTCTGCTCGCTGATGCCCCGATTCCAGCGCTCTGGGTCTCCAGGTCGGTCGCCCGGACAAGCCCCCGCGGTCTGAGCCAGCGTCGCACGGACAGGGCCTTAGCCCAGGCCATCCAGAGCCATGTCACTTCCCCCGTGGCCAAGCCGGGACTCCGGCTCCCAGCCCTGCGGCCTGCCCTCTGCTCCGAGGACACGGCGCTTTGGGGCTCCTGGGTTCTAGCCTGGCTAGGGCAGTGGGGTCTAGTGGCTAGCGCAGGGACGCTGGTGCCAGGACTCCTGGGTCCTGGCCATGTCTACACTACACGGCGCGGTGACTGATCTGGTTTCGCTGCAGGTGGAGCCGGCCCCTTTCAGCGTCACTCCCTGGAATGCAGAGCTGCCCTGGCCCTGTTCCTGGGCAGCCCGGGCAGCCCTGCCTCCCCCTGGGGGCTCGCGGGCGCTGGCCGTCTGCCCAAACAGGTGCCTGAAGCCACGCCAGCGTCCCAGCAACCGGCCAGACGCCAGCTGGGCTGCAGCAGAGGGGCCCCTCTGTCCTGCGGGGAGGGGAGGCAGCCCCGCTGCTCCTTCCCAGGGCCTGGCCGTAATGGGAACAAGAGCACCGAGCAATAGAACCCAGGCGTCCTGGCTCCCAGCCCCCCCCAGCTGAGGGTAGAACCCAGGCGTCCTGACTCCCAGCCCCCCCAGCTGAGGGTAGAACCCAGGCGTCCTGGCTCCCACCCCCCCTCAGCTGAGGGTAGAACCCAGGCGTCCTGGCTCCCAGACACCCCTCCCCCATTGCAATCTGCTCCGACCCAGCTTCAGCTGTGGGGACAGATGGCGCCAGCAACAACCAACAGTCACTGGAACCTGCCCCAGCAACCACCGAGCCCCGGGGAGACCGGCTCTCCCCCCGGCCTGGCCTCGGGGGGCCCTTAGCGTCCCTGGGCCATCGGTCCAGTCCCAGGGCGCGTCCATGCCCCAGTGCCACCCTGGGGGCTGCCCATCCCCCCATGCCCCCAACACGTCTGGGAACTGCCCATCCTCCCATCCCCCCAACCCACCTGGGTGCCCCCCCGATCCTGCTCCCTGCCTCCTTTTCCCAGAGGCAGGTTACTCCCTGGTCTGTGTGTCCCTAGCCTGCCCATCCCCCCCACAATGTCCCGGTGCCCTCCTTGCCTGGGGCCGGTGCCAGGGGGAGCTGCAGAGGGGCACCCGGCCCATTCACAGGAGCCAGGAGCCCGTGGGAGCCTGAGCTGTGCCAACGCCTGGCTCTTGGCAGCCGGATTTTCTCACCCTCTCCCCAGCCAGCTGGGCCAGCCCTGACCCGGCCTCCCCGCCTGCGCGGTGCCAGGCTTCCACAGGGCCAGCGGGGCGCGAGATGCCAGGAGTCTCTTTGCCATCCAGGCCTGGGGAGCGGCTGGATCTCATCTTCCTCCTTACGGGATCCCCGGACTCCTGGGTTCCCCTGAAAATGGCTCCCTAGTCGCCCCGTGGGCCCTGCCTCCTTTGGAGTTCGAGAGCGCTCCTTCGGGGGGCAGGCCCGGGAAAGGACCAGGACCCGCCCGACCAGCCCTCCAAGCCTGGGATGAGGGGCGGGGAGTGCAGGGGGCTGCGGAATATGGGAGCTAGGCCAGGCAGCCCCTTGCCCACTGCTGAAGTGTGGGGCTGGCCTGGGTGCCCCTCCCCCCAGCATGCAAGAGGGGCAGGAACATGAAGCACCAGCTGCCCCGAGCTAACCCTGTTAGCCATGCCTAGGGGGGCAGGGTCGGAGCCTTGCCCAGCATGTAGCACAGCCACCAGGCCTGGGGCCCCATGGCCCTGGGCTTCCCCCAAGCAGGCTGCCACCCGCCTCGCTCCCCCCACTCCAGAGCCGATCCCTCGGCCAGTGCACCCAGCCCTGCCCTCCTCCCAGGATGGCTCTGAGTGGATCAGGAGTGAGGTGCATTGCAGATCTCCGGGCCAGGGGAGAGTCCAGGGCTGGGCTAGCAGGGGGCTGCGGGTCGGGAGTGAGGGGCACTGGCAGAGCTGGGGTGGGGGGAGCCCAGGGCTGGGCTAGCAGGGGCTGTGGGTCGGGAGCGAGGGGCACCGGCAGAGCTGGGGGGACCCAGGGCTGGGCTAGCAGGGGGCTGCGGGTCGGGAGTGAGGGGCACCGGCAGAGCTGGGGGGACCCAGGGCTGGGCTAGCAGGGGCTGCGGGTCGGGAGTGAGGGGCACTGGCAGAGCTGGGGGAGCGTCCAGGGCTGGGCTAGCAGGGGGCTGCGGGTCGGGAGCGAGGGGCACCGGCAGAGCTGTTGCAGGGGTGAGGTGGGGGAGCCCAGGGCTGGATCAGGACCGAGAGAGGCATGTCAATATCATTTTTCCTATGTTACCTGGGGGGAAACTGAGGCCCAGAATGGGGATGCTGGGAATAGAACCCAGAAGCCTGGACTGCCAGACCTTGGACTATCACAGTCCTAGGTCTCGCTGTCTCTCACGCCCCAGCCCTTGGGGGAGCGGGAGGCCATGGTGGACGCCGTGTCTTGGAACAATGCAGAACAGCATCCCTCCCCCCACCCGCCCCCTCCTTCCTCCATGGCACAGTAGAAGCTCTCAGGCCCTGACACTGGAGACAGAGGGAGCTTTGTGTCTCCCCAGTGCCGAGGTCGAGGGAACAAGGCACATGATCAGACAGCCGAGCCCCACAGCCGCTGCGTCAGCCAGAGCCAGGCAGCAGGCACCGCCTGGCAGAGGGGCTGGGGCAGCCATAGGGGGCTCCCAACGCCTGCCCCACCTTCATAGTGATGGGCAGCATCCTCCCGCATTGAGCTGGCAGGGCCCAGGCGGGCAGCACATGCTAGCAACAGGGTCAGCAAAGTCCTCTGGCCACCACAGGGGGCGCTTAGTGCAGGGGAACTTGGAGCAGGACTCCTGGGTTCTCTCCCAGCTCTGGGACGGGAGTGGGGCTTAGTGGGGCAGGGGGGGGGGGAGCCAGGACTCCTGGGTTCTCTCCCCGGCTCTGGGAGGGGAGTGGGGCTTAGTGGGTCAGAGCAGGGGGCTTGGAGCAGGACTCCTGGGTTCTCTCCCAGCTCTGGGAGGGGAGTGGGGGCTGGTGGGTTAGAGCAGGGGGGGCTGGGAGCCAGGACTCCTGGGTTCTCTCCCAGCTCTGGGAGGGGAGTGGGGGCTGGTGGGTTAGAGAAGGGGGGGCTGGGAGCCAGGACTCCTGGGTTCTCTCCCAGCTCTGAGAGGGGAGTGGGGCTTACTGGGTCAGAGCAGGGGACTTGGAGCCAGGACTCCTGGGGTCTCTCGCAGCTCTGGGACGGGAGCGGCGCTTAGTGGGTTGGTCCATGGGACTGGGAACCAGGACTCCCAGCATCCTATGCCCAGTTCTAGAAGTCAGATTCTTTCTCGAGTGGCGAGGGCCAGGCTCTGCTACTGAGTTGCTGCCTCATCTAGTCCCAGCCCAGTGCCCCACTCTCCCTGGGCTGGAGAACCGGGGCACAGCAGCCCCCCTGGCAGAGGGGCCAGAGCAGGAGTTACCGCTGGGGAAGCCAGTTGCTACCCTTGGAAAGAAGCTGCTAAGACCAGGGGAGCCAATTATCTTTTTTCAAGGTCCAAATTTCTCGGTCAAGGTCCAGACTCCAGAGAAAATAAAACAAAAATAACAATAATGATGATAAGTAAATGAAAAGACGGTGGGGTGTGTTCACAAGTGCCTGGCGCTCCGGATCTGGCTTGCGGGCTGCCTGCTGCCTGTCCCAGTGCTAAGGAACCACAAAGAACCTCTGATACCATCTTCCTTTCCTTTAGCTCCTTTCATGGGGGAGCCCCAAGTACACCTGGTAAGCGCCTCACCCAGGAGAGCAACACTTCACAGGGTTCAGCTGGCCAACACTGAAATGCAGCTGTCTCTGGGGTGGAGCATGGTAGTTGTATATCAGGACACAGTAACAATGAACAGGGATCAGTTACCTAAGAGGGAAATGCAGCTGTCTCTGGGGTGGAGCATGGTAGTTGTATACCAGGGCACAGTGACAATGAACAAGGATCAGTTACCCAGCAGGGAAATGCAGCTGCCTCTGGGGTGGAGCACTCCGCCTGTTTAACAGCAGGCAGCAGTGTGATGCACATTATGGTAGAAAGGAAGAAGCCTGTATCCAGTGGAAACAATGGGAATTGAGGTTGGTTACTTACGGTCACATGATGGGAAAGGACTCACTGTCTCCAGGGTTCACTTCTCTGGAGGGGATTGACCCAGGAGGTACGAGCCAGCCCAAAGGCTCAGTCCCCCTCTCTACATCCAATTGTCGGGCTAGTGCCTGGTCCTGTTTACATGGGTGTAAATCCGGATCGGCTCCAATGGAGATACTGTGGATTTACAACGGGACAGCTGAGGTCAGGATCTGGCCTTTATCTTTTCAGGGGCTGGGAAGGAAAGTCCCAAAGTGTTGGAGGAAAGGGGCAGTTGGGAGACTGGAAGGCCCCAGTCTGAACTTGTGGGGGCTCATGGGCCAAATTCATACCCAGTGCAACTCAGTTGGCCCCAGTGGAGTTACACCAGGGAGAAGTTTGGCCCCACCTGTGTGTGGGGGGGTGGGTGTGTGGACGACTGCTCCTTCCTCTGCATCAGGTTGTTTGGCCCGTGATCCAGCTGCAAAGTCTCCGGGACTCTCCCAAGTGCCGTCTCTGCCTCCCCGAGTTACGGGCTCCACCGATAGTCGCTTGGGAGTTGCACTCGGAATCGGGGGGCTGGAACAATGTGTATGGGGGTGGGGGGGGCTGAGAACCACTGAACCAAACTGTAAACCCTGCAGATGATGGAAACCACTTCAAACCGGGGGGCGTGGCAGCCCCCGACCACTCCTAGTCCCAGCGCCCAGGCTCGGAATGCCACCCCCCGTGCAGATCTGCTTTGCATCAAGGTGGCCACCCTGAGCCAACGGAAATAGCAGGGGGTGCTGCCTCCCTGCCAGCAGGCTGGAGCGGGTTCGAAGGGACACGTTGCTCTCTGCTGGAGAAAGGGCTGATGCTTCTCCTCTGGGAATCTCCAAGCAGAAACACCTGGGGAGCGGAGCGTTTTTCTCAGCCAGCTGTTTTATGTCCTATCTGTGTGGTGGGCGCGCCGGTCAGGCACTGGTAGCCGGGCCCCCTTGTGCCAGGTGCGGCACAGACCCAGAGCAAGGAGATCGCCTCTGCCCCACAGAGTGTAACACTAACAGTAACACTAGCCCCACTGAGCTCTGCTCACCAGGGGGTCTCGTGGTGTGTTACAAAGTCATTATCCCCATTTCACAGATGGGGAAACTGAGGCACTGAGTGGGGTCGTGACCTGTCCAAGGTCACCCAGCCGGCCAGGGCAGAGCGGGAATAGATCCCAGAAGTCCTGGCTCCGTCTCTTTTGATTCTTTTTCTGTGTCGGCTGCTGGGGAGGGGGCTGGGTAGTGCCAAGGGGGATGCAGCGTCGGGGTGGGGGGGACTGGCTGGCTTGGGGCGTGGGGTGATCCGGCCACGGGGGGGGGGATGGGGCCCGGGGCCCGGGGCCCGGGGCCAAGCTGGGGTTCAAACCTGCTACCGCAGCCCCAGGCTGAGGCCTGACGCGCTCAGCACATGGCGGAGGGTTTCTGGGGCGCTGGCCCTTTAAGGGGCAGGGCGGGCGAGACGCTCGGCAGCCCCGCCCTCTGCCCCGGAAGTGGAAGCTGCCGCGGTCACGGCGGGCGGAAGGCGGAAGTGGCGAGCGACGGGGACCCGGGGGGGCAAGAGGAGGAGGAGGAAACCCCCCCCCCGGGCACCGGGAGCAGGTGAGTTCCCCTCCCCCCACCTGGGGGGCAGCCCCCCCCCCGGGCCTCCCCTGCCCCCCCCCGGGCTGAGCCCCCGTTTCACGGCGGTACCGGGGGGGGGTCGCGGCCCCCAGCTCCCGCCCGGGGGGGGGCAGACGCGGGCGCTGCCCAGGGGCACGTGGGGGGCGCGGGGGGGTCCCGGAGGCCTCGTGTCAGAGAAGTGGGGGGACGATGCCCCCCCAGTGCTGAGGCGGGGGTGGGGGGGGGCGCTGGGTCTGTCTGACCCCCGGCAGCGGGGGGGGCCGGGTCCCGCGTGGTCCTGGGAGCCAAGCCCCGGGTAGTGCTCTGACCACTGCTCCGTCCTGCCTCTTCGCCCCCCCGCCCCCCGGGCTTAGGGCTTTTCGCTGCAGCTGGCGACATGGGAAACTGAGGCAGGGGAAGCGGCTGGAGCCCGATGCTGGGGCGAGCGGCTCGCTAGGAACGGGCTGGGACCGAGCTGCCGCCCCCCATTGGACGAGGCCGTGGCAGACGTGAGAGGATTTCAGGGCCGTTGACCGGGTTAAATCCAAGCGAGGAGCTAGAGCTTGTTCTGGGTGGGCGGGGGCCCGCTGAGACTCTGCCATGCCGTGTGGGCTCTTCCTAATCCGCAGTCAAGTGACGGCACTTTACTATCTGTTCTCCCCACAGGCTTTGTAGTGACACCTGTCGGGCGAAGGAACAGCCTCCCAGAGGGTCACTTCGGATTCCTGGAGCCTGGGCAGGAAACCTGGTGACTTAAGCGATGGCCAGTGGATTTCTCTTCAAGTGCTGGTGAAAGCTGCGTGCGAGGAAGTTCTGTACGGCCACGGCTAGCACGAGCATCCGCTTCCCACGACTGCTGTGGGGTGGGAGGGGGAGTTCGCTGGCACTTGTGGGAGTAGAGTTTTGAGAGCTGAATACCTGGGATCCGGACTACGACCGTCTGCCGATCTCAGTGGCTCTTCCGCAAGCAGCTATTGGGTGGTTGCTGCTGTCTACGAATGAGTTGAGGTGGGGAAAGCTCTGTCTCCCCTTCCAGGGGCCCCCAGTCCGCTCTGCTCTCAGTGCGTCAGAAGGTAGGTCCAGTCGCCTGGACTGTGGGTCCGAGAATGAGCCTCGGAGACCACTCTCGATTCCCGGCCGGGGCTAGCCTTCGAGCCCTCACGCTACATATCTTGGCCTTGAGCCGGGTTTTGACGCCTTTGATTTTTATTTTATTTTTTTTTAATTTGCAGGATAAAGGCTACAAAATGACAGCTGTAACTTAGCCCTTGCTGCTCCAGGGCGGCTTTGGGGTGAGGCAGTGGAGAAGCAGATGTCTGGAGGAGGAGGGATGTGTGAAGCCAAACCGGCTAGTTCCTGCTGCTGGAGTGGCGAGCTTTCTGAGGACAGGGGTGCACCAGGGGCCAGCCCTTGTGTGGATAACAGACCCTTGTTCTCAAGTTTTGGGGATCCGGGAAGCACTGGGCCTAGCGGCTGCCACTTCTTCCAAGAATGCTGCAGTCCTGAAGGCCCCGAGCGTACGTCTCCGAGCCAGAGCTGGCCGAAACAACTCCACGGAGCCACCGAAGGTTTGGAACCCATGGAGGTTCATGGGCCAGTTGCTGCTGGGACGTTGGTAGCCGAGCCAGCAGCCGAGAGGCTAGGGAAGGTGGAGGAGGCCGCCCGTTCTCCCCATCAGGGCTTTCCAGAAGGCGGCGGGCAGAGGCCGGCCTGCACCGCAGGGGAGGGTGTTGGTTGGAATGGAAGCTGCGACCAAGTACCGACGGGGTTGCTCGAAGAGGAAGGCTTGCACTTTACTGAGTCCAGTGTTCCTGGCTCCTGTCTGTCCAGTTACGAACGTTCCTGTAGTTGTCGGGGGGAGAGTTTGGATCTCTCCAGGACTTATTTGGAAAAGGGGAACTGTTCGTGTAGCATCACCTGCCAGCGCTGGGCTTCGGAGTCCCCTGGAGCTGAGGACGAAGCCTTTGCTCCTGATTCAGCCCCATCGCTGCAGGGCCAGGAGCAAGACGAGGAAGATGACGGAGTGTCCAAGGCCAGCGAGGACCCTTCGGACTCTGGCAGGGCGCTCGGCGGCAGGAAGAATGGGAGACGCCAGAGGCACCGCTCTGGCACGAAGGACAAGGAGGAGGGGAAGGAGAATGCCAAGCGGGAGGGTAGATCTGCGCCGGCTGGCGGGAAGCACAGGCAGGCCAGGAAGAGGAGCCATGCGGACCGGCGGCGCCACCTAAAAGCGGAGGTCCCCAGGCAGCTGGAAGAGCTGGCCTGGGTCTGCGTCTCCTGTTTCAAGAAGCTCATCAAACTGGTGCTGGTCATCACCCACGAGTGTGGCGAATACGTGGAAGCTGGTGGGAGGCTCCTCTACTCCTGCTGTCAGCTCGACGCCTGGGACCTGGCCTCAGCCCAAGGCAGCATGAGGACGTGGAGCCAGCGGGCCAGGAGCAGCTCGGGGAAGGCGGCCCGGTGGCTGGGCTCTGGGGGGAACCGGCTGTGGGGGCTGCTCAAGATGCTGGGTGCCCTGCTCTTCCTGGTGCTCATGCTTCTCCTGGGCAGCCTGCGTCTGTGCTGGCGAGTCTCCAAGTCCCTGCTCCTTGCTGGGGCAGCTAAGCTGGGCAGAACCAGCAGCGTGGCCCGGCTCCGCTCGCTCCTGGACGCGCCCCTCCTCCGCAGAACGTGGGCTCTCGTCACCGAAACCAGGACTTGCAAGTACGTGGCGCACGTGCTGCAGAAGTGGAGAGGGCTGCTTGGGGCAGCCAAAGGGCTAAGGACCGATGGGCTGGGAGAGGCTGTGGCTGGCCCTGATCCCGGCCCAGGGGGGCGCTACCAGCCCAGCCAGGAGGTGGCACGGCTGCTGGCCCTGGCCGACGTACCTGAGGAAGAGCTGAACCCCTTTCAGGTACTGGGGCTGGAGGTGACTGCTTCAGACACGGAGCTGAAGAAGGCCTATCGGCAGCTGGCTGTGCTGGTGAGTGTGCCCTGGTGTGGCGGGGGACGGACGGACGGACATCGCACCCAGCCCCATGGCACCCGAGCACCTGCGGGGCATGAGGCAGGAACTCCATTCGAGCTGCATTGCCCTCTTATGGGGGGAGAGTGAGTCACTCTTCTCTAGCCTCTCCCCACTGAGGCTCAATATGCCTACCCCCCTGCCCCCATATTACAGATGAGTAAACTGAGACCCACACAGTTCGGGTGACTTGGCCAAAGGCCACATAACGTGTCTGTTTCAGAGCTGTGGTGAGACCCAGATTCCTTCCTGTGAATCCCTTGCTTTGGCGGGTCCACCGCAAGGCCTCACCAGTGGCGTGGGGGATCTGTGTTAATCGCTGGCGGCACCAGCAGCAGCTCCTGAGTTAAGCTTGTGCTGAGACTGGCACGGGCTGCAGGGCCGAGCAGCTGACTGACTCTAGTGCCCGGTGCTGCCTGGTATCTCCACGTCCTTTATAAAGTGAAAATTCTGCTTGACGTTTTGCCCCATGTGCTTCCTGTTTTCCTGGGCTCTTCTAAAGAGTCACGGCCCGGGGCAGCCTTTGCGTGCTTCCCGGCCCCAAGGGGATCCGCCTCCTCTTGCAATTCTGTCTCCTCCACTGTGCCCCTTGTTCGGAGGAACCACTCAGCGCCATCAGCTGTCCTCTGACTGTCCCGGCTGGGGTGAGGAGGGACTGGCAGAACCAGCTGAGCTCTAGGGAGACGTGGGGACCTGTTGGGGGGCAGGTGGAGCCTGGCGATTGCACCCTGCAGGCCAGGGCAGCAGCACCTTGGGGCGCTCTCCGAGCCCTGACACCTCAGGGTGGTGGCGGCCCGTCCTGACGCAGCTTGGTCAGTTGGAGTCGCCATGCGAGCACCATGGAGTCGCGGTGGGGGCCGCACTGGGAGTGCTTGATGGCTTTGAGGCTCCCCTTGGTGCTGGCCATCCCTTCTGCCCCAGCTCATCAGCTGGGCACCCCCTTTTTGTGCTGGCCGGGATGGGGAGCCCTCCTGCCTTTGCTACCTGAGAAGGAAGGCGAGGAGCTGCCAGGCAGGGGTCGGGACCCCAGAAGCGGCTGAGGCGCCCCAGCTCAGTAGCCTGGCCCCAGCCAGACCAGAGTGGACCAGTTGGCCTCGTCTGAGGACATGTAGCACCTCCTCCTTCTCCCCCCCCGGCCCATCTGGCTGTGCTGCCCTGCCCCTGGAGGGGGCTCCATCCCGGCCAGACCCCTCGCCCCAGACGAGGTCCGCACCGAAGGTGTTCTCAGGTTTCCGTGTCTTGCTTTGCAGGTTCACCCTGACAAGAACAAGCATCCGCGGGCGGAGGAAGCCTTCAAGGTGCTGCGAGCCGCCTGGGACATCGTGAGCAACCCAGAGAAGAGGAAGGAGTACGAGATGTGAGTGGGGGGCCCCTTCCTGCCGCCCAAGGCAGGCCAGGCGAGGGATGGAGGGGCGCCTGCAGTCGCTGGTGGCGGGTTAGAGAACATGGCCTCCTCCGTCCCACCTCTGTGTGCTCGAGGGACGGGCGACAGGGAGGAAAGTGGGCTGGGATCTTGGGCTGTGCTAATCAGTCCCACCGTGACTTGCCGATCTGAGCTGCCCACCGAAGTCGGTGCTCTGGCTTCAGGCCTGCCCTGGGACTTCTGCTTCCCCAGCTGACTGGGGGAGCAAGGATGGCGCCTTCAGATGGGTGTCTTGAGTGGGACTGGTCCTCTTCCAGCACTCGCCACTGCGAGACATTGCTTTCAGGCCCGAGGGTGGGTGAACCTCCTGTGCTCTGCTGGGAGGACACAGCCAGGAATTTCTGAGCGAGGCACTAAGGGCTTTCGATGAGCTGTTGGTCATGAGAGCAAAGGCAGAGCACAAGGGGGTTTAACCGAGAAACCTCCTGTACTTAAATCCCCTTTAGAAGTCGCTCTTAGACAGACTCCGGTCCCCTGTCAGAGAACTGGCATGTGGGAATTTCAGG
The DNA here is from genome assembly GCF_027887155.1 of Malaclemys terrapin pileata. Lineage (NCBI taxonomy): Eukaryota > Metazoa > Chordata > Testudines > Emydidae > Malaclemys > Malaclemys terrapin. Next base: position 2,080,447 of record NC_071527.1, on the reverse strand, counting down.
CGTCCGATTATAAGTGAAATCCCTCCGGCTCTTCTTCTCTTCTCACCTGTGATCAGTGTTACGGTCTGGTCCGGTGGCCCAGGTCAGGGTGTGGGCGCTGTTGTGCTAGGAGCTGTACAAATGTGTCCTAAAACAGTCCCTGTCCTAGAGCGCTTACTGCCTGGGTTAGCGAGGAGCCACCACAGGTGACAGGAGCAAATGGGTGGGGAGGGAAGGAGGGCTTACCATGCTCGAAGCACCTTGGCGCACAGGCTGATGCGAGTGGTGCAGTGCGGCGTCAGACCCAGGCTGATGGAACAAAGCGGAGGCTCTCCAGGCCTGGCTGCCCGGCCCGGCGGCCTCCCAAGTGCTGATCTAGTGCCGGGCTTCTGCCACCACATCTCGGCCAGCGATGGCCTGGGGAAGAGGTAAGGATGTGTGCCCCCACGCTGGCTGCAGCAAGACCCTCGTGCAAAGCCGGCCCTGCTGCCGACGAGGGCTGAGCCCAGCAGGGAAGGGCGTGGGCTGACTGCTGGGTGCAGAGGCTGTGCTGTGGCAGTCCCCCCTGTGGGCTCCCTGCCTGGGGCGTGACTCAGCCCCGTGCCGTTGTGATTGCAGCAAGCGGATGGCGGAGAGCGAGCTGACCAAATCCATGAATGAGTTCCTCACCAAGCTGCGAGAAGACCTGAAAGAGGCCATGAACACCATGATGTGCAGCAAGTGTCAGGGGAAGCACAAGTAGGTGCTGGCCTTCGGTGACTGCTTTAACCTCTTGCTTGCGGGCCTGGTGCCCTGCCTCCTCCTGGGGCACGGAGCGTTACCCCTCCATGGGGCCTGGGGCTCAGGAGCGGGCCTGGCCCTGCCTGGGGGCCGGAATGGATCAGCCAGACGATCCTGCAGCTGGTGGGCTCATGTCCTGGCTTTCTCAGTTAGCTGCGCTTCTTCCTTCGCACAAGTGTTCTCTGGTGTGGGTTGTCCCAGAGCATTCTGGGAATTTGGGGTGCTGTGGGAGGGAGGACGCGTCCCTCTGGGACGTGACATGGCAAAGCTGGCCCCGCTCTACCGGCGTTTGAAAATCTCCCTGCTGCTCTAGGAGGTTCGAGATGGACCGAGATCCGCTCAGCGCTCGCTACTGCGCGGAGTGCGGCAAGCTGCACCCTGCCGAGGAGGGAGACTTCTGGGCCGAATCGAGCATGCTGGGGCTGAAAATCACCTACTTCGCCCTGATGGACGGGAAAGTCTATGACATCACAGGTAGGGGGCGTCTGTGGGGCCAGGACATGCTGCCTGACTAGACCGTGAAACTGCCCAGTTGTTTGCCAGCCCCCTGAATAGCAGTTACCCCAGGCTGATTAACCTGTGTTTAAACCTTCCTCTGCTCCCGATGGGTCAGGGCCTAGCACGCCTCCCCCTCGGGATCCCTAGCCCAGCTGGAGAGGAGAACGCCAGCCCTTGGTCGGGGTGCGGCTGCCTCCTGCTTTCCCTGAGCCTGTCATTGCTCCTGTGCTCCGGAGGCTGGGAGGGGTTGCTTCCCGCCGGCTGATGGTGTGTCCTGCCTGTCTGTCTGCAGAGTGGGCCGGCTGCCAGCGGGTTGGAATCTCTCCCGACACCCACCGCGTCCCGTATCACATATCGTTTGGAGCGAGGAGCTCTGGTTCGGGTGGACGCCAGAGGTGGGTACTGGATGCAGTTCTGGTTCCTTCGTGCTCTCGCCTTGGTCTGAGGGGGTGGGGATGGGTCCAATCCCAGACTTGAGCACTTCTGGGGGAGCTGTGGCTAGCCGTGAGTTCCCTCTGGCATCCCCCATCAGCGGCCCAAAGGGAGCTGAGTACGTCTCCTGGATGGGGTCAGCAAAACTCCCCCCTTTCCTAATCGTGCTAGTGCTGGGCCCTGGAACAGTGCCCCCTTGTGGAAGAATACTGCGCTGCGGCTTTAAACCATGCGGACTGAGGACAGGTTATTCTGCACAGATAAAACTCCCCCTTTCTGTGTCTGTTGGAGGACCCCCCCCGATCCTCACAGATGTGTTTAAACCAACGCCGGCCAGCGATCCGTCCTCTGTCGCTCTGTCAACCTGTCCTGTCTCTAGCTGCCTGGAGTTCCAGCTGCCTCCCCCACTGGGTGGAATGGTCACGGGAGCACAGTGATCCCCGAGCCCCCTGCCAAGTGCCATCCAATGCTTCTGAAGTTAACAGAAGGGCAGGTCACTGAGCCCCTGGCAGGATCGGGCCCCTTAGCCTCACCTCTCCCTCACTGTGTGGCTGCTCTCCCTGGCGAGGAGACCGGGAGTGGCCTGCCTTGAGAGTCCCTGACCGAGCTGGGAATAGAACCCAGGAGCCCCTGCCAACCACTTAGACCTCTGAGGTGGGGACAGAACCCAGGAGTCGTGAGTGCCGACCGCCCGGCTGTAACCCACTAGCCCTTGCAAACCTCCCTTGGCTGGCCATAGAACCTAGGTATCCTGACTCCCTGATTTAACCACTAGACCCCACTGATCTGCCTCTCGACACCCAACTGCATGTGTAAGGGCCGTCTCTCGTTTCCCTCAGAACCGCCTCTGAAGGCAGCCCTACCTCGGCTGCGGACCTGCAGGACTTCTTCAACCGCGTATTTCAGGGGACCCCAGGGCAGATGCCCAATGGGGGCTTCTTCAGCCCACCCCAACCCCCTCGGGCAGCAGCTCCTTCTGCTCCAGCCCCGAAGACAGAGAGTGCAGCCCCAAAAGGGGACTCGAAGCAGAAAAGGCGGAAGAAAGTGCGCCGGCCCTTCCAGCGCTGAGGAGCGGCGTGGCCCGTGGGGGCAGCTTTGAACTTGGCCTGGCAGGAGGCCACAAGCACTGGCAGGAGACGAAGCTCCGGTGGACGTTCCAGCAGGCAGCTGGGTGCGTCCCAGGCGCTAGGTCGGACACTAAAGGGCTCTTTACAAGAAGAAGAATCTATTTTTCTTTCTTTAGATATTTAAAAGCAACCAGGCGTGTGGGGAATTTCCGGCTGACGCCGTTAACTTCTAGCGTAAAGAACCAGCCCCAGTGATACCAAAGAACTCCAGCGGGGGGTGCCCTGCAGGATCCCTGGAGACACCAGCCCAGTGTATGGGGAAGGGTCTCTCTGCTGGGGTGGGGGAAGCTGGACAGAGCCATGGAATCTCTTCAGGGTCACTTTAAAAATCAGGGGATGTTTCATTTCCATGAAGGCCACACCTGGGATCCATTGGGAGGCAGCCATGTCCCTTCCATCCCCCTGCCTCCCCTTCTCATGGGCAGCTCCCATTGAAGTCTGTGTCTCGCAGCCCTGCGAGAGCTGGGGGAGCTGTAATCCCTCAGACACAGCGACTGAGCAGCATCCCGTCGAACTGAGTTGCGATTTGGCCTCCTAAAGCTTCTGCAGCAGATGAGATTGACCCCGCCCGTCCCCCAACTCCTCACCCTAGAAGAGCCATGCCGAGCGTTAACCCCCCGGTGCTGGAGGGCAGCTTGCCCAGCTCACAGCTGCCTAGAGAATGCTTCCAGGAAGCAGCCTGGCCTTGGCCCTGGGAGCCCAGACTGAGTCCCTTGTCTAACTCTTGCAGAGCGTTCTCCATACCTGCTGCTGTAGCCAGCGCATCTGTCTGCGCTCTCAGTGGAGCGGGTGGGGAAGCCTTTTCCCCCAGAGATGAAATGAGGCCTGGGGGGGGTGCTTCCTTCCCATTGCGCTGGTAGCACAGGCTGGCCCCTAGCTTCATACTTATTCCCCCCCCCCCCCCCATCTGATTTTTGTTGCTGATTTCCCCTCGGCCCTGATTCCCAGCCGTGGGTAGCTTTCCTGCCAGCTGGGCTCTGCCACAGGCCTGAGATGCGGGACAGCGGTTCCTCAGCAGGTTTCTCTGCGAGCTCAGGTGTGAGATGTTGTCTTCACAAGTCTCCTGATCTGTGCAGCCTGTATTGAATTTACTATTCACAGGGATGCTGGCTGGTGCCAGCCGCTCGCACACACGGGAGCCAGACTTTCCAAAGGAGCAAGGTCAAGTTTGTAAGTCCAGCCCCAACCTGGGCCCTGCAAGCTCCTGGCAGTTAGACGGGTCTGTAACTGTCCAGCCTCTCCCTGAAGGATTGGTCTTGGGTTTTAACCGCTGGTTCCTCTTTGTACATATCTCTCTTATGTGCATACCCCTTGCGATAAATAGAGCTCAGTCCCCGAGAGCAGATGGGGGAGTGCTTCCCCCCCTTCCCAGGGCAGCGTCACTCAGTTCCATGTATTACACCTCGGCTTTCTGTTGGCACTTTCTGTAACCTCCTTAGGTTTGCTCTGCCGGTCGCTAACACGCACCCAGCTCAGAGAGCTGCCGCTGAAATACTTTGACCCCAGGTGCAGTAAAGCTGATTTTTAAGTTGTGCCAGGAAGTAACTCATTTTACTTGTCAGGTTGTTTTTGGCATTCCACTGCTGAATTTCCAAAACGAAGTGGATTTAGGGTAGGGCCTACACAAACAATTGTGTGGGTGTGAGCAGAAAGCTCTGCTTTAGGATTAAACTGGTGAGTGTATATTGGACAATTCTCTATGCCCCTGCAAAATAAACCCCAGTAGGATTACATGAGTTCTCTTCACACCCACCTTGTGTCCAGACCCCACTGTGCAGGTGTGAAAAAGGGGGACATCACTAGCAGGAGGCCTGGCCCCCCGCTAAAGCTGGATTTTGGGCTAGTGGAAGAAGTACCTCAGGACACCCTGAATCTTTGTTGGTGCTGCCTTTGTCTGTGAACTAAGGCCTGGCCTGGCTGCCCTGGACAGGAGGGGTGAGGTCAGGTATTTCCTCATCACCTTCCTTCTAATGACCAGACAAAGCTCTTTAAAACAAACCCTCCCAGCTCAGCCTTCCTCTAGCTTTGTTACGTGAGCCTCTGTTCCTTAGGTGAAGGGTGTGACGGGAACCGCTTAGCTGGCTTCTCGTCAGCCTGTTTCTCCCCCAGGTGTCACTTACCTGCAAACCCGGATTCCTCTTCCCAGCGTGAACTGTGGGCAGCAGGACTGAACGCTGCAGGGAGCAGGGCTGCAGAGCTCTTTGCCTCTGGCTACTTGGTTCTAAGGGCAGCTGAGCTGGGAGTGAGTCTCCGCATCAGATGGCTAGTGGGGGGGCCTTATGTGAAATGAATCCAGGGTCTTTAGCTGGTTCCTTGCAGACGTGCATCCATGTCCCTAAAAATTCCAGCTACAGTGGGTGCAAATGTGGGGTCCTCTGAGAGGGCAGCAGGATTGTATGCAGCACCGCAGGGTCTGACCGGACCCCTGAGGAGGTGCAAGCTGTGCTCCCTCGGGGGCGGGGGGCAGCTTGGACTGTTTCTGCCAGGGCTTTACCTGGTCTGCGAGAGGCGGCCCACATCTGGCACCCTATCCCCTCGCTCCTGGGCTCAGTTTACCTTGAGCTGAGCAGGTAGCCGTTAGCTCTAGGGTTGAAGTTGGTGGCAGGAGGAAGCAGTGTTTTAACACGAGGCCAATCACAGTCACTGGTGCATAATGGATGAATGGACAATGTAAAGCCATGCGTCCAAGTGATCTAATCATAAGGGAGCTAATCATAAGAACGGCCATACTGGGTCAGACCAATGGTCCCGCTAGCCCAGTGTCCTGGCTTCAGATAGTGGCAGGTGTCAAGTGCTTCTGAGGAAGTGAACAGAACAGGGCAATCATTGAGAGATCCAGCCTGTCTTCCAATTCCAGCATCTGGCAGTCAGAGGTTTAAGGACACCCATAGCATGGGGCTGTGTCTCTGCCCATCTTGGCTAACAGCCATCGATGGACCTCTCCCCTGTGAACTTAACTAATTCTTTTTTTGAACCCAGTTATAGTTTTGGCCTTCACCACATCCCCTGGCAAGGAGTTCCACAAGTTGACTGTGCATTGTGGGATCCATTGTTGGTTTTAAACTTGCTGCCTATTCATTTCATTAGGTGATGCTTGGTTGGTTTGTTATGAGAAAGGGTAAATAACACTTCCCCAGTCACTTTCTTCACACCATTCATGACTTTATCAACCTGTCATATTCCCCCCTCCCCCCATCTCTTTTCCAAGCTGAGCTGTCCCAGTCGTTTTTAATCTCTCCTCACCTGGAAGCTCTTCCCAATGGAGCTCCATCTTGAACTCTCCCACATGGAGAACCAGGGCTGCTGGGGATTTGCTCTCTCTAGTTCTCAGCTGCAAAGGACACCTTGGCTGGTAGTGCCTTGGTGACCCCAAAATGTGCATTAAGGGGCCTTGGAAATATACCAGGAGGGCACAACTGCTCCAGTAATGTTCTAGCTGCCATCACATGGGGCAGCTCCAGAATGGTGATGTCCTCTTGGTCTGTATGCTCGTGGCTTCTTGTTGGCTCCTCTTGGGCAGCTGCCACAGCCACCATGCTGCTCCTTACCCCTTCATGTTTAAGGGGGAGTCTGTCTACTGCTGGGCTGCCAGCCTCCTTCGCTTGTCTTTTCACCATGAGCAAGTACAGCAGCGCTTGCCTTTGGCAGATGCCAGAGTCTCTCTTTCGCTGGGGCCTCCCTTACACTGAAAGCCACAGGCTCCCCGGCTTTGAGCCGAGCATGCCCAGGAGAGCAGCCACGCCCCAGGACCCCTCCCTGGTCTCACCTGCCAGCTTGCTCTGTTCTTTTCTCCCCTGAGCTTGCGTGGCCTCTGTGGCTCTGCTGCCAGGGCTGCCTAACTCCGTTCACAGCGGGGGAGCCAGAAACCGAGTTACAGGCATGTTCCCTCTCCCCTGCCTCCGAGCACTTGGCCGGGTGCCTCCGCAGCTTCTCGGTGCTACGGGAGCTTTGGGGAAGCGGATCGGCTGGAAGCGCATCTGCTTGGGCTGCTGCGGGGCAGAGCTGCCTTAAGATGCTTAAATACGTTTTGCAAAAACAATAAGTTTTGGACAATCAATCACTCTGCCTGACCTTTATTGCCATGTGAGTGTTTGATGTCGGGTGTAGGCACGGTTCATCTCCTGTGTCTTGAGGGCTGAGCACGGAGGTTTTTAAGATGATTGTGTAATTCTTTCTTATCACTTTTGTTAAATTAAAATATGATTTGAAGAAGCCTCTCTCTTCTGCGGAACGAGCAGTGGGTTGTGGGATCCACTCCACATCCTCTCCCCTGAGTGAATATCTTCTGTTCTTTACCGTCACCCCTGGCTGATTCCTCTACGCCTAGGACCCCCTTGCAAGAACACCACTGTTGTCTCTAAAACGTCTTTATTACGGTAGAAGTTTATAAAACACAAGGATGGGGAGGATGCACAGACTGGCCATCTCCCCCCTGCTGAGCAGCAGTTCTCCCCTCTCGCAGTTACATGAGCGGTAGACAGCTGACAGGGTAGCTCATGTGACACTTAGACCCCCTCCCTCCTCACAGCTCTCTCCACCCAAACAAAAGATAAGCCCAAATACCGATGATTATTAGGGAGAGTAACTTAATCCCCTTGCAAAATAATCCCTCCAAGTGGCTTAAGCAGTGGCCAAGTTCACGGGACAGCACCTTCACGCTGGGTTCATTACTCCTTGTTGGGATGGGTCCCCTCTTCCCTCGCAGCCGGCTGGGCAGCGCTGACTTAGTATTTGTTGATGCCAAAGACGCGCACGCCATGGAACTGGGGCAGCTTGGGGAGGAGGACGCTGAGGAGGGACGTCGTGTTGATTATAAAATGCGCAGGGTCGTATTTGGTATAAAAGCTGGTGAGGAGGTAACTGGAAGAGAGACAGAGCAGGGTTAGTTCTGTGGCCATCCAGTCCCCGACTGGGGTGACGGCACGTGAAAGCTATTTCTGAGGCTGGATTGACAGCAGAGGTGGTCATGCAAACATCCCAGCCAATGACCCTCATGCAGAACTATTTCCCCGGCACCGGCAGAGTTCAGTCACCACAGCCCGTGCTGCTCAGGGCACAAGCCTGCAAGGACGAGCCTGATGCCCACTGGTTTGTTTCAGGCCCGAGAGCTTGTGCCTCAGAGGGCAGCCACCTTGCCAAGGCATGCAGGGCTCTGGCCAGTTCCACTCTCTAGCCGAGGTGGCTTTCCCTGCCTAGGTGAAGGCCCAGCGTAGGCTAGTGCCCAGTATGGCTCCACGCAGACTACAGCAAACCCACCTTCTCCCTGAGCCACTCACGCCTGCTCAGCTGAAGCTGGGGCCTGGCATAATGTGCTTCTAGTCTCCCTGGGCTACGCAGGGGCACTGCAGTGAGCCCCACTGAATGCCTGGGAGCTGCAGCTCTGGGCAGGTTTGAAGCACTGCTACCATAGGCCCCCTGCAGAGCAGGCAGGTCCTGGAAATGAAACCCCACTGGCAGCTCTACAGCTGACCTGCCGCAGCAGGAGCGGACACTCACAGAACGACTGGAGAGATGCTGAGGAACTTGCGGGAGGAGGTGCACTGCGTCCCATAGTCGATCTGCTCCCAGTGCGTGAGCAGGCGATCCTTGCCCTGGTCCGGCGTCTCAAACGGGGTCCCTTTCACAGTGTGAAGAAACCAGTACATCACCTGCAATTCCCAGCGTGAGAAGGGAGGATGTAAGGATAGGGCCTGGGTCCTTATGCTGTTGTATCATTAACACAATGGGGGGGGAGGACACACAGCTAGAGCGCAGTGGAGCTGTGGAACTCATTGTTAGGGAGGCCAGAGTCAAAGACCGCGTCTGGGTTTAGGAAAGGGCTGGCTGGGCAGGAAAGGGCTGGCTGGGCAGGTAAGTTCTCTCTAGGTAAAGTGACTTGCCTAAGAGAGCGGCAGCTGGAAACAGAACTCAGGAGTTCTTGCTCCTAAACTAGGAAAAGGATAACGACATGTCATGCGTCAGACCACAGCTGATCATCAGCGGTGGTCAGGAAAGTATTTCCTCTTTCACCTTAAGCTTTCCCAAATACAGCACCCTCTATAGCTACATCTCTCTGAGTGCTGACCCAGCAGGGAGGGACTGGGCCTCATCCCAGCTCCGCCAGGGCCCAAGGAGCCGAGGCGAATCCTGCTCTTTCTAGCAGTGCAGGAAAAGGAGCCGGGAGGCTGAGATTTGACTCACCAGGTTGTGTATAACATTAGTGAGGGTCCAGACCACGGGAATGCTGAAGAACGGGATGCTGAGGAGAATGATATGGAGAACTCCCACCGAGATCACGTAGGCCAGCCAGATGCCACGGCTATTCAGCACCCGTGTGTTGGGATTCACCTCGCTGTGGGCCACCCCGACGTTCATCCTGAATGAGAGACGGGGTGTAGGAGAAGAGTCCAACGTTACTCATCTGAGACGACGAGGTTTTCTGATTCCGCCATGTGCCTGACGCCATCCTTCCTTGGGATCACGGCTTTCGGCACATGCCCATTCCAGGTTTCTTTCTAATACTTTGTCCTTCTGCAACATCTTGCAGCCAAGAGTCCCCAGATGCTTTATAAACATTAATGCATGAATCATCACAGCCCCCAGGCGCGTTGGTAAGGTCTCTGTATCCCCATCTTATAGGCAGAACATCAAGTCACAGAGAGGGGAAACGACCGGCCCCACAGCCACAAACTGAGGTAGCGGCAATGAGCAGCGGGACCCAGGCATAGCTGCCTCCTCTAGTCACTACACCCCACTCCTTGCCCGGAGCTGGGGAATAGAACCCAGGCATCCTGACTCCCAATCCCCGCCCCTCATCCTCCACTCTCATCCACTGGATGGCACTTGTTAGTGATTCTGGAAATCCCGCAAGCAAAGCTGAAATTGCAGGGACCCTATGCATTGCTTTTGCTCTGTAATTCAGGTTTTAGTTTCTCCCCATCTTTATGGCCCCACCCACAATACCTACAGCTCATCCTGCCTCCCATATGTCTCCCTCCACCTCTCAGCCCGTCTATGGCCGCGTCACCCCTTCCAGTAGAATAATACCACCACCACCACCACCACCACCACCACGCTCTTTAAATCTCACTTTTCCTCAGGGGATCTCAAAGCTCTTTACAAAGGAGGGCAGTATCATGCTCTCCATTCTACCCATGGGGAAACTGAGGCACGGAGCGAGGCAATGACTCGCTCAAGGTCACCGAGCAGGCCAAGGGGAGAGCCGGGAACAGAACCCAGGTCTCCTGAGCCAGCGCTCCAGCCGCTAGTACCGCTATAGGGGCCCCGCCCACCACGAACCGCCCCGCCCCCCGCAGAACGCCCCGCCCACCACGAACCGCCCCGCCCCCATCAGTGCCCCGCCCACCACAGGCCGCCCCGCAACCACCGGTGCCCCCGCCCACCGCAGACCGCCCCATCGGAGCCCCGCCCACCACGGACCGCCCCGCCCACCACAGGCCGCCCTGCAACCACCGGTGCCCCGCCCATCGCAGACCGCCCCGCCCCCAACGGTGCCCCGCCCACCACGGACCGCCCCGCCCCCATCGGAGCCCCGCCCCCTACAAGGCCCCCCGCCGGCAGGCCCCTATAGCTGCTCCTCCCCCCCTTCCTTCCCCGTTCAGAGCCCTCGGGCCCCTATAACCGACCCTCCCTCCCCTCACCCACCTGGCGGCGGGTGCGGAACCTCCACACCGCTGCCCCGGCTCGTCTCCAGGAAGTGGCCCTGCCTGCGCCCCACCCCCGCTGCCGCCCGCTATTGGCTGCCCACCTCCGTCCCTTGCGCACCTATTGGCCCGCGTCGCCGTCGCTCACCTCTGTCCCCGCCCCTCCCTCTGTGGCCACCAATAGGAAGCCGCAGGGCCGGGTGCCGCTGGGCCAGTAGGGAGGCGCGATATTGAGGGGCGGGTTGAGCGCCCGCTCAGGAAGAGCGCGGCTCATTGGGCGGCGGGCGCTCGGGGTGGGCGGGGCCAGGCGGGAGCGACCTGAGGAGGCGACAAGATGGCGGCGGAGACCGTGGAGCTCCACAAGCTGAAGGTAACGGAGCGGGGCGCGCGCCGCGGGGCCCCGCCTCCCTCCCTTCTCCTCAGAGCGGGCGGGGCCTGGCCCCCGCTCCCCCTCCCCGGGGCAGCCGCGGAGCCTGACCCCCGCCTGCGCCAGGGGCCGAGACCCCCCCGGGCCGCCCGCGCCTCGCCGCCTCCGAGCGCTCAGCCCCCGCCAGCAGCTCGTGCTCCGGGGCCTTCCTCCGCCCCCTGGGCTGCGCGGTGGGAGAGCGGGGGCTGCCCCCAAGCGCCTTCCTGCCCGTGGGGACGCGCTGTGACCCCCCCCCCCCCCCCGGTGCTAGTGAAATAAGGTGCTCGGGAGCGAGTCACAAAACCCTGGGCGAGCAGCAATCTTCCCAACCCGTGGGCAGGGCGGCCACTTCCAATACTGCGGAGAAACCGCAGCTCCCCCCTTTGCCCGGGGTGGAGGGGTCACTGGCTGCCTCCTCCCCAGAGTAGGGGGTTTCCAGAGTATATTGGGGCGTCAAAAGTGGCACATCCTTTAGTTTGTGGTGGTGAGTTCCTCCACGTGTTAGTGTGGGATGCTGTTGCTTTCACACCCTAGTGCGGGCAATGCTCTAAATCTGCTTAAATGGGCCTTACTTTGACTGAAGCAAAAGAATGAGGATAGGACCTGATTACAGGGTAGCCAAATATCAATCCTTGCACACACCAGGTACAGCTATTAACCTACCCAGAATCATCAGCATTCTCTAGAGGACATTCTCAGCATGTCCTCTAGTCTTTGTCTTGATAAGAAATGTCACCAAACCTGTATGAGGCTAATGAACAAGCATGTCAGAATTCTACAGGGGAAGAAACTTCGCTAGCAAGATGTTTGACCGTAATATAATCTTGGGAGGATTGTGATTGAAGCCTGTATTTAGGACTCTTAAAATTGGCCTGGGCAGAACACTAGAAAGAGTTCATTAGGGGATAATCTTGAATTGGGCCCAGGCAAATGGACTGGATAATCTAATGGCTCTTTTGTCTCTAACTTCTGTGGTTTCAATAACATGACTATAGTGTCATACAGAAGGACCTTTAATCTTAATGTCTTTGAAACAGTTAAATAGAGAGGCACATATTTTTATTTATTAGATTTGGGGGGGAACCGATCACAGGGAGATAAACTGACTTGTCCAAGGCATCAATAAATCATTGGCACAATTGAGGGTAGTTTCAAGGAATCCTGACCACCCCCCCCCCCGTCCCTGCTCTAACCACTAGAACACACTCCTTTCAAATCCCAGCAGTCGTGACTCCCAGTCCCTGGGCACTAGGCATCATCTCTATGCTCTTATCTTCAGAATTTTCAATTGACCATTATGATAACACTAATGATAGCAAGTAGCGATTGGAAGTTCTTCATATCTTGAGTATTTTGGGGTGAGTAGGCAGGTTTAATTATATTTAAGGAGTGTGACTAGAGATTGTTACTATAGAACAATGTAATTTTTCTGCTGTTTTTGTCCAATGCGGGGTGTAATGTCTGCAGCTATGTTTCTGTTCCAGTCCCCAGAGCAACTCAGAATCTGCAGGATGTAAAGCAGTTCTCAGGGGAGCACAGATTCAGACCCTCTGTTAATAATACATCTTTTGTCCTTCTCAAGCTCTTTTTGTCCAAGGATTGTGAAGTGCCTAGCTACCTCAGAGGGCTTGAGGCATTTGACAAATGGGAGAAATGGAAGCACCAAGAGAATTACAGAAATTGTGATGGAGAAATTCTAGTAGATTATCTGACTCCTTTCTAGTGCAGCAGTGTTCCCTTCTAGTACATTTTCTGTGGAATCTTAGATATCAGGGGTAAAGTAAAATCAAGGCTACACAAAGGGAGCCTATGAAAAAGCTGGAAAGAACCCACTCATTGACTCCTGGTTCCCCCCCCCCCCCCCAGCTCTAACCACTAGACTTATTGCCTTTTCTTTTGTCAGTGCCAATGCCCTTGGTTTATCTGGTCTGCTCATTATTTGCTTGTTTTGATCCTTTTGCTTTGGTGGTGTTTCTCCTGTTCTTTGCAAACTTGAATGAATGAAGTATGCTAATGGGAAGTCTCTTCTGGTACGCAGCTTGCTGAACTGAAACAAGAATGTCTCGCCCGTGGCCTGGAGGTGAAAGGAAACAAACAGGATCTCATAAACAGACTCCAGGCCTACCTTGATGAACACGGTGGGTAATATGTTGCGCTGGAGCAAGCTTTGCAGTTCGAGGGTCCCCTCTGGCAAGGTTGACTCAGGGTCCAGCTCTGGCCTTTTTTTTTTTAAACAGGAATTTTGAACTCCCCCTAATTGGTTCCTTTTTATAGATTCTAGCTGTTGTGAACAGTCCCCATTACATGGGCTTGCTGTGAGACTCTTGCAATAAGAGCTATCCTGTGGCTGTAGCCTCTGAGAATCTCCCTGCTGAGACAGTCCTCAGAATTTTCTTGGTGATAGGAACACCTGATGAATTGGGCCTCATGTGGCGCTCCCATCCAAGTCTATGTATGGAGAGTGACTGTAATATTGAGTAATTCAAGGTGTATTCTTTTCTTCTTTGATCCCAATTCCCATCCCCTAAAAAAACCCAAATTTATGAAGTGTCTATCTATACATTTTGTGTAACACAGGCCACAGAGCTTCTCCAAAACAATTCCTAGAGTATATGGTTACATCTTACCACAATATGTAAGAACCTGAATAGAATCTTTACAACATTCACTTACTTATTAGTGTGGAGAACATCAGCCTTCTAGGAGTTAATCTCTCACTAATCTGTGGATTTTTTAAAATTCTTTTAGCTGAAGAAGAAGCAAATGAAGAAGATGTTTTGGGAGAAGAAACAGAGGTAAATCCTATTACTGTGAGCAGATTATCATACTGTCAATCTATTTGTAGGTGTAGCTGTGTACCAGTTTGCCTGACGTCAATGTACAGATTAATTACTCTATATCATGTCAATCACGGTCGCAATCATGGGGAACTCCACTGTGAATGAACTGTAGTGTATTTGACATTGTTACTAATGGGGTTTCTTGGGGACTGCATAATCTTGGTATGTGGCTTACATTACAGAATTGGACTCTTTTAATAGTAACCCTAAGTATGAAGTATCAGAGGGGTAGCCATGTTAGTCTGAATCTGTAAAAAGTATGAAGTAAACTGAGTTAGTTTTTAGGCCTCACTCACTGAAGAGCAGATCTTGTCAACTGGAAAATATTGTGCTTAAGAAAAGCACCTGTTTTTTGTGCTTTTACATAGTGCTGTAAAAGTGAGTGGACGTGGGCATAACCAGATTGCCTGAAGAAGTGAGCCTCAAAACTAAGGACTTGCACTCCGAGAGAGAACAAAGAGCTTAACCCTGGGGGGACCAGTTTGTGTTAGGAAAACTAGTCTCTTTAGGTATCTTTATCTACCGCCAAATGTGCTGGGTTTGGATCATACATGTTGTGTATGCTCTCTTTGCCAGCTACCTCGCTGTGAGAAGGTAGGATATTGTAAACTTGAGAATGTTCTCATCCTAAGCACGTTTCCTATGTCTTCAGAAAATGTGGATTTTTTTATTAAGTATTAGCCTTGTCAAAACAAATATAACCCACAAATAGATATACATAAAATAAATCCTTTATCCTAACACTTACGAAACCTGCTAAGACTTCATAAAAAGACCCAGCATAAATAATAAGGTCCTTGAGTTTACCCACAAGCCCAGAGGAAAAGTAGAGCCAAAACATTTTTTGCCAATAACATCTAGGTTAAATTCGGACCTGACATATCCAGGTGTATCTCTGCCGAAGTCCAGAGTTGCATCTTTGTATGTATCTCTGGATTTGGCCCCATGTCTGTGTTTTTAAATACATTGCGATTTAGTTGTTTGTTGTTGCACTTTGTTTTCAGTGTCTATAGAATTTTTGTTACTCTTAATACTATAAATTCAGTTGGAAGAAAAGCTCTAATCCTGCAAACACGTACGAAACTTTACTCATGTGAGTGGTCTTCAGTGTTGCAGAATCTTGTCCCAAAATACTACTGTATGGAGAAGCCAGGGTAAATCTTAGCCCCTTATATTGTTCACTCAAAAAAATTAATCGCGATTAAAAAAAAAAATCATGGTTAATCGCAGTTTTAATCGCACTGTTAAACAATAGTATACCAATTGAAATTTATTAAATATTTTGGATGTTTTTCTACATTTTTCAAATGTGTTGATTTCAATTGCAATAGAGAATACAAAGTGTACAGTACTCACTTTATATTATTATTATTACAAATATTTGCACTGTAAAAATGATAAAATAAATAGTATTTTTCAATTCACCTCATACAAATACCGTATTGCAATCTCTTTATCGTTAAAGCGCAACTTACAAATGTAGATTTTTGTTTTTTTGTTACGAAACTGCATTCAAAACCAAAACAATGTAAAACTTTAGAGCCTGCAAATCCACTCGGTCCTACTTCTTGTTCAGCCAATCGCTAAGAGAAACAAGTTTGTTTACATTTACGGGAGATAATGCTGCCCGTGTCACCCAAAAGTGAGAACAGACGTTTGGATGGCACTTTTGTAGCTGGCATTGCAAGGTACGGTATTTACGTGCCATATATGCTAAACATTTCCATGCTGATGACGCTTGTTAAATAATGTGTTAATTAAATTTGTGACTGAACTCCTTGGGGGAGAATTGTATGTCTCCTGCTTTGCTTTTTACCTGCATTCTGCCAGATATTTCATGTTATAGTTGTCTCAGATGATGACCCAGCACATGTTGTTCATTTTAAGAACACTTTCACTGCAGATTTGACAAAATGCAAAGAAGGGACCAATGTGAGATTTCTAAAGATAACTACAGCACTTGACCCAAGATTTAAGAATCTGAAGTGCCTTCCAAAATCTGATTGGGATGGGGTGTGGAGCATGCTTTCAGAAGTCTTAAAAGAGCAGCGCTGCGATGCGGAAATGACAGAACCTGAACCACCAAAAAAGAAAATCACCCTTCTGCTGGTGGCATCTGACTCTCATGATGAAAATGAATATGCATTGGTCTGCACTGTTTTGGATCGTTATTGAGCAGAACCCATCATCATCATGGACGCATGTCCTCTGGAATGGTGGTTGAAGCATGAAGAGGCATATGAATATTTAGTGCATCTGGCAACGCCGGCTACAACAGTGCCATGCAAATGCCTGTTCTCACTTTCAGGTGACGTAAACAAGAAGTGGGCAGCATTATCTCCTGCAAATGTAAACAAACTTGTTTGTCTGAGAGATTGGCTGAACAAGAAGTAGGGCTGAGTGGACTTGTAGGCTCTAAAGTTTTCCGTTGTTTTATTTTTGAGTGCAGTTATTTTTTGTACATAATTCTACATTTGTAAGTTCAACTTTCATGATCGAGATTGCACTACAATACTTGTATTAAGTGAATTGAAAAATACTATTTTTTATTTTTACAGTGCAAATATTTATAATACAAAATAAATATAAAGTGAGTACTGTACACTTGGTATTCTGTGTTGTAATTGAAATCAATATATTTGAAAATGTGGAAAACATCCAAAAATATTTATATAAATAGTATTCTATTATTGTTTAACGGCACAATTAATCGCAATTAATTTTTTTAATTGCTTGACAGCCGTATAATTTGCAAAATAAATGCCCAGAATATAAAATCCAGGCGTTTATATTAACACTGTATGATAAATACAGATGGCTGTAGTGACTACATTACGGGGTAAGCGCTAAGTATTGTCTTTTATGTAAAGCTTTCAGCTGTTTCCCAATGTATCTATCCTCACAGCACCCTCCATACAGTAGGGTTGTCTGTAGTATTATCACTGTTTTTACAGATGGGGAAGGTGAGGTAGAGGTAAAGTGACTTGCCTTGATCACTAAGGAAGACTGTTTCAGAACCAAAACTAGAGACAGGCTTTGCAATGTCTACTGAAGGTCAGCAGTCTGGCCCTGGGCTCTGATGACAAGACTACAGCCCCCTCTAATAAATACTAACAAGGCTTTTGCAACAGGCAGTTATCCCACAGCGAGGTGTTTATTGGCCAGGCTACACAGACTTCTGGGGAAGCAGAGTTTGTGTTGTCCTCTGAGTACTCTGAGGAGAGGCCAGCAGTGAGATTGCAGAATGTCCATGTGGGATGGCAGCCCAGCGATTTTAGTCTCTTTCTGCCTGCCTGCCTTCCTTCATCAGGAGGAGTCTTAAAGTACATTAGACTGGGTACATAGGTTCACTCTTGGGCCTCTTAACCTTTAGAGAGACTCTTTCCTCAGGTGTTACTAGGGGCAGCTGATATGTTGCAGCTGACAGCCCTCTGGTTTAAAATCAGAGAGATTAATTTTCTCCTTGGTTTGCCAAAGTCTGAGATGGTTGACCTTCAGTAGATGTTGCAAAGCCTGTCTCTTTTCCCAGGGACTGGGTGGAAAGGGAAAGTGAGATCAGATGTGCAGAGATTCAGGGGGAGAAGGGTGCACTGACTGGGGACATTGTCTCCATTTGAATTCTATATGTAATGTGGAAAAACTTGTTTCCAAGCACCTAGAGCTCTGGGTAGATGTTTTTAAGCCATCCAAATCTGTAAATGTTGACAGTGTTCCCCTCCAATGCCTCTTCCTTCCATTCAGTTGACTGGAGTATTAACCTAACCCACTTTCTCAACTAATTGAATTGCAGGAAGAAGAACAGAAACCGGTAGAGCCTCCTGCTAAAGAGGAAGAACCTCCTGAAAAATCAGCTGATGTGTACGTTTCTGGGGAATGCATGGCTGTAACTGAGGGGGGTATGTCTGGGTGTGGAAACAGTAGCACTGTATGAGCACTCACTAGTTCCATAGTACCTGCTTCAAAGGAGTTGAAATCTACAAAGACAAGTATCATAGGTGTGTGTGCGTGTGTGGAGGGGGCCTACTGGAATAAACATCAGGTGTGCAATACCTTGGACTGCCTGGAATCACAGGTTCACATCCCAGCAGGGTAGGCTCTGCCCCTCATTCGTCCCTGGCAGATAAACTGACTTCCAAGCAGTTTAGTCTGTAGATCTTTTGGAGGAAACTTTGAAAAGCAAGGCTCTGCCCTGTGTGGTCACCAAACATCCCTGACACCTTCTGAGAGAGCAGAATTCTGGCCTGGTGTCCTTGGCCTCACCTTGCTGTTGGACTGGCTACTGCGGTCCACCTCAGAGGCAGCTGCATTTCAGGGGAGCTGTGTATAGTTTGTGAAGGATTTGGGGATGAAAGATAGTATAGAAATGTGAAATATTAATCTGATTTCCAGTCAGTTGGCCTAGTTGGCCTCTTCCTTCTCTTGTGACAGTGTCTATGCTATATATTTCCCATTCGCTCAGGTGACCCACAGTGACATGGAGTCGGATGGAAGAGGATGAGACTAGTAAATTAGTCTCCTCACTTTTGCATCATGCCAGCAAGTCACAGCACAGGATGTCTTTCCATGCTTTTTTCCTTTCATTGTGGTTCCTAAGCATTTGCTTCTGTAGCTCTGAGTTGAGTTTCATTATTAATCTACAGACAGTTGTTTGCTGGATGCTGGGGGTGTGATTTAGCAGTTACTGCAGATATAGAATGCACAGGGTTTAGTGCCAGAAGGGAAATAGGAAATTAGCCTGCGGTTTTGGTTTTGGTTTGGCTCTGCGAAGATGCATCATGTCTGTGCAAAGAGAAGACCCTCTTTCAGATGAACTGAATGGTGGCGTGTCAGAGGGGTAGCC
Source organism: Malaclemys terrapin pileata (assembly GCF_027887155.1). Lineage (NCBI taxonomy): Eukaryota > Metazoa > Chordata > Testudines > Emydidae > Malaclemys > Malaclemys terrapin. The sequence continues at coordinate 2,061,902 of NC_071527.1, read as the reverse complement.
ATGTTAGTCTGGATCTGTAAAAAGTAAGAGTCCTGTGACACCTTATAGACTAAAGCATGAGCTTTCGTGGGTGAATACCCACTTCGTCAGACACATGTGAATGGTGGACGTTAAATCCCAGTGCATTACTGGTAGCAAATCCCTGCAACACTGGCGATGCTTTTCTCTGCAAAGCCCTTTGCTGCTAACCCTCACCACTCCTTGGCAGGCAAGGAAGTATTTATCCCCCTTATTTCTGTCAGATGGCAAACTGGGGAGGAGAGAGGTAAAGTGACTTGTCCAGGACCACAACAGGAGTCATTGTCCCTGCTTCGATTGGCATTCAGGACTTTTCCTCCCAGTCCTCTGTGTAGCCCTCACCTCTTGCTACAGGAGGGTGTTTCCAGCATGTGTTTTGCTGTCCTCCATTGCCAGTTACTGTGTTCAAGTAGTCAACATGAGCTTGTTAATGTTGCCCTCTTGACATTCAATCCCGTGCTGTGGGTCAGAACAAAGCCTCACTTAAGCCATCAGGATAGCACATAAGCGGTGCATAGGCCTGGGCCTGGCCCTCTGCGTAAGTGCCTACATTCATGCTCACGCCTGGGCTGTTGGGAGTACCTGAAGGAAGCTGCAGCAGTGGGAATGAAGAGCTCTTTAAAGCATTGAAATGAGACTATAGCGCAGCACATTGGCTTGTTATAGTTCAGATGAAACCATGTTCTGGGGCCCCTTCATCTCAGCTGGGCCAGCTGTAAGTTAAAGGTCTTGTAAGGAGAAAGGGACAATTCCTCGTGTCCCAACCCACATCCCCCATAACCATAAATCAGGTTCTAATGTCCTTGGCTGCCTGGGAGCTCTGGCTGAGTGTGTCATAGCTGCGTATTTGCCTGCATGATTGCCGCCTTACCAGTACTTAAATTGTTACTATGAAAGAGATGAGAGAACCAAACTCTCTGATGTACAACAGTCTGCGACGGAGAGAGAACTGCTTCAAGCTCATTTGAGTTCAGTACTTAATTTTGGACAGCAGGGGGCGTCCTTTATCTGCGTCCCAAACAAGCAGCTCCTGTGCAGGCTGGAGAGGAACCAGTCCTGGTTCCTGTTCAGAATTGCTTCCTGTGCGAGTGTAATTAAACCATTACGACCTTTCAGGGCATAAAATGGGAAAACTGGCCAGGAATCTGGAACAAAGGCAGCACATTTCTCTAAATGGGAGACCTTAATGAGGCTGGTTATGACCCACTGGTTTATGGGAGTTGTTTGGGGGAGGAGGATGCTGTTTCTTTTACCCTGGGAACTTCCGAACTTTCTTTTCCTCCTTTGTTTTCTCCCGCAAACCTCAGCCCTATTTTCAGAGCATAAACTTTGGAGCCCGCCCACTCCATTATATTTGTGTTTGGTCTTCGCTGTAGCCAACTGTGCATTGTTAAAGAAGCGTGCGTTTGAAATATCGCCAGAGCTGAGGAAGCTGGTGCTGACCTGGTGAAAGTAACCGGTGGCCGTGCCGTGAACTAGAACAGAGCAATCCTTTGTAAAGGAATAAAGCTCTACAGGGCACATGGTCCAGGCTTTGGGCTTCTGGTGGGAGCTGAACATTACTGTTGAGAGCCTCTGGGAAATAGCGATAGGTTATTCTTGGGTGTGTGGAACATGTGTGATACTTTGCATTTCTGTATCACCTTTCAAGCAAGCTTCTCAGAGTGCTGTGTGCATGCTGGTTAATCCTCACCTCCCCGCTGTGACTTGGGGAGCATCGAGGCTGCATTGGTAACAGAGCTGGGAGGAGAACCCAAGAGTTCTTGACCCCATTGATCTTCTCTGGCAACTAGGCCATGCTTCCTGTCAGAGCCCCTGATGGAATCTAGGAGTCCTGACTGCTAGAGCCCACCCCCACCCCACTAGTCACACTATTTAGGACCCATGGGGCCTGACTGTCAAGCTGTGGCCTCACCAAGAGAGTACTTCCCTCTGTCTTACCCCAACCTTGGGTAAGGATTGTACTTCCATACCTGGTGTTCTCTTTGGTACCTAGTGCCACGCTTACAGAGGTTTGTCTTGCAAGGGGCTGGAGAGGCGTTGGTGTCCTAGGAGTGTTGGCTGAGGGTGCTTTCGTTCTGTAGACCATAAACCCAGTGATGGTTGAGATGTGTTGGTTATACTTACAGAGGTGGAGGGAGGCAACCCAGTATATCTGCTACTGGGACATATTATTTTAAACTAATAGGAATTCTGTGGTTGGAAATTAGATTGAGTGTCAGTTCCTGGCTCTGATCCATTCTCTTTTTCCCCCCCAATCGTCTAGGGGTGCAGAAAAGAAAGTGGTGAAAATAACATCAGAAATACCACAGATGGAGGTAAGGTTCCTGTCGCCACCCCATCCCTTCCCTCCTTTTAGGGGTATCTGTTTAACCGGTGTGTGTGTGTGTGTGTGTTTCACATTTGGGGATCCCTCCCTTACGTTTCTTATCGGTGTTTCCATTGTAAACCCTGTTAGGTTTTTTAGGGCTTTATATTGTGATTCTGAGTTGCTTTAGGCTGCAGATTGTCTTTAAGAGATGTCGAGCTCTTGGTGCATTTCATTTTGCCACCAGATTTTAAGGTCTGCTCCTGTCAATCGTCTGTCAGTGTATGTCACTTTCCTTTCTTCCTGTCTCATTTCTACCACTTTATTCCTTCTTACCAGCAATCATCACAAGCCACGCATCAGTGCCACCTGCCGGGCAGCAGCAAGCCAAATTCATCCCTAGCTTGTAACTGTATTGCAGTCAGTGATGAACTTAGTCCGTGGCGTCCTCTGATGTGAGTTGGCTGAAGGGATTGCTAGAGAGGAACTCAGGCCTACCTCCATTATCACATGGGCTTTGTAAGCTGCATCTTTGTTCCTGATGTCTCTAAAGCCCTATCACTGGACTGCCGTTCCCAGCTCTGTTAGACTGATATCCTGGATTCCTCGAGACCTGTCAAACTGGAGACGATAGAGCCCTGCTGAGAATACGCTGTAGGGAATAATCCTGTTTGGGATGAACTGATCAGTTAACAGATTCTCATCTTTACCTTTTATGATCCTCTCTCTTTTATGCTTACTTGTCGTCTTTAAAATACACACACCAGAAGCAACTGATGCAGTCCCCTGTGGAAACTGCAAAAGTGTTCAGTCTCCAAAACCCATTCTGCTTCCTCTAATGCTTTTTTCTATTTTGTTTTGTTTTTTTCTCTTGTTCTCCATAATCAAGAGTTGATATGAAAATATGATTTGTCTCTCCTTGCTGTTCAGCCACCACCTTGAAGTTATAATCTTCTGTTTATGACATGAACAGCTCCACAGCAACCAGGGGTGATGTCTGAAAGGGAGGATTATGACTTCAGCTGGGGGAGCAATGAGGAGAAATACGTAAAAATTGATCTGAGGTGGAGCCAGAACAAATCACGAAGTGTCGTCTTCCACGCTTTGTGGGATGCCTTTGTCATTAGCTGCTTAAACAGCTCATTAAATGCCTTCGCTGACATCATACCTACAGCCTTGTTTTCAGTTCCAAACTCCGCCAAGACCCATTCACAAAGAAAACACATTTTTGTTATGTAAATTAGTTTCATGTACCTTTTTAATCAAGACACCTGCTGGAGTAGATGTGTGTAGAATGGCATCCCACTGACGTTTCCAGGACTCCTGGGTTCTAGTCCCAGCTCAGCCACTGACTTGCCATGTGACCTCTAGGGCAAGTCATTTCACCTTCCTGGGCCTCATTGGTTCAAGCGGAATGACATGCAAGTGTAAAGTAAGAGCATAAGTAAATCACGTTTTTTAAAATTCTGTTTTAATACCATAAGGAGCTTAGTGTTACAAAGAGTTAGTAAGTAGTTAAGAACATAAGAATTGCCTGGATCAGACCACTGTTCCATCTAGTCCAATATCCTACCCCCAGCAGTGTCCAATGCTAGCCCTTTCAATGGTAGGTGCAAAAATCTGCAGATAAACTGCCCCCTCCTAGCCCGTAATACTCAGGCTGGCGTGTGCCCAGAAGCAGGAGGGTGTATAGACCTTCAAAGCTCTTGTCTGTGGTTATAGTGTTCACTATAACAACTCTGGATAGTCTTGTTGTTCATATAAATGGTCAATCCTTTTCTGAATCTCGCTAAGCTTTTGGCCTGAATTCTATCTTGGGGCCATGAGTTCATCAGGCTAATGCATGAACAAATATTTCTTATCAATTTTAAACATGTTCCCTTTGTTTCGTTAAACACACTCTTGTTCTTGTGCTATGGGAGAGGGTGAGTTGCAGAGCTTGGTCTAACTTCTCTAGACCATGATTTTGTTACTTCTGACTGCATCCCTCCCATATTGCTCTCTTTGTGAAGGTAAACAGTCCATCTTTTCAGTCTCTCTTCACATAGAAGTTTGTTCCATGCTTGACAATAGTCAAGGGAATGGTTATTGCAGCTACTTTTAGTCCGAGTAACTAAGAAATTCCCAGTTGCTCTTAGCTGTAAAGCACCAAATCAACTTTTATGGTCTTGTATAAATAAGAATAAGGCACTGAAGGCCGATCAAATTTCTTTCCTCCTTTTAAGTATAAAAATACTTAAAGGGTTATAAATAAGTATGTGTGTGTATGACCACACACGCACCCTGTGCTTTCAACACTTCCATCCTTCGCTCCTTTCCAAGGCAGACTGCATCTTGGTCTGTGGGGAAAGGATGGCAGACTGGATCCTTCCTATGGTGAATTTCAGCATTAATCGTATTTTCACTGCTAAGTGATCAACTCCACTCCTGAGCCAGCTGTGTGAATTGTGCTGGTCACCCGCAGAAAGACTTGCTCTAAGATTTAAGGAACAGATTTCTTTTTTTTGAAATAACCCTTCTTTTCAAGCGTATTTCTCCTTTTTGTTTCACTTTAAAAAAAAAAATCTTGTTGTTTTTTTTTTTTTGCAAGTCAGCTGAGGCTGGATAATGCCCTGGTTTCTTCCTGCCGCTGGAGGGCAAGTCACAGTTGCTCCCTTTGCAATCAGTGCGAGGGCTGATGCTGCTTTGCCTTTTGGCACAAGGTTCTCCCCGGATGAGATGCGCAAGGCTTGGCATACCAGTCTGCGCAGCAGCAGATTTGTATTGTACTAATTTGAAAAAGGAAAAGAGTCCGTCCTTTTGCCTCTGGGTCAGTGTGCTAATCTGTCTCTCCTTTGGCAGTTCCCTTTCCATACAGATGTTTAATAAGTACGCTCTGCTCAGATTTAAAGTTGGGGAGCTGCAGGTGCCAGGACTTCACCGGCGAAAAGCTTTCTCTAGGATTAGATTTTTATTATGCGGTTCATCACTGCCATAGAAATAAAGGAGCGCTACATTGCTAGGCCTGTATCCCGAAGTTTAAGGGATGGCCATGATACAGACCATGCAAATAGCAACTCTCTCCCACTGGCTGTGGCATGAGGGCAGAGCTGACCAGCTGCAAGTCTCTGCTCTAATGATCTGTTAAGGCAGATCTCAGATGATTTTGTGATCGTTTTACACCCCTTTTGTATGGTTTTCCCTTCTGTAGTGCCTTCTCTCCAAGGATCTCCAGTCCTCTCAATGAGGCTGGGAAATAGCTCTGTTTTAAGCGGGGAGGGGAAACTGAGGCATAAAGAGGTGGTGAAACTTGCTCAGTCATGGTGAGTTTCTGGCAGAACTGGGGATGGAGCCCAGGAACTCTGATCTCTGTCTTTAAATACTAGGCCACAAATTAAGAGTGGGCTCTTGGCCTCCTAGCGCTTTGGGAATGCTTTCTTGGGGACTGAATGCGGGCATCCCTGGTTTAAGGTGTGCCCCATAACTGGCTGCCAGTGTGGCTGGATTAAGTCTTGCCCTTTTTCTTCTCCCTGTTTCAGAGAATGCAGAAACGGGCTGAGAGATTCAATGTCCCCGTGAGTGTGGAGAGTAAGAAGGCAGCGCGAGCAGCTCGGTAAGTCTCTGCTTGGAGCACTGTCACCCTTTTGTGATTGGTGGAAAACTCCTAGACTCTTGTCTCCTTGACAGCCCATATTGATACGGATCCTCGCCACAGCTCTGTGTGTGGGGATCTGGGGCAGCGTTGGGGATTGAAAGTGTCTGGATTTTTGAGGGGCATGTAAGGTGGAGGTGAAAGCTGCTTCTTAACTGGATTGTCTTTCGGAAAACTGCTTACCTGAGTTTCTGGAAGGCTTTGCCCACTTTGTAGTCCTTGTTGCTTGCCTAAGCATCTCTTGTCCTAGCACATCAAAGCACTTGTCAAGTATTAACGATTGAAACCTCGCAGCCCCTACACTGCTTCCCCCCACCCCAGAGAGAAACGTGGTTTTTATCACCATTTACAGCTGGGGAAACTGAGTCTTGGGAAAGGGCTTGGCCAGGGTCATTATTGGCAGAGCTCAGAATGCAAGGTGGGAGTCCTAGAGCAGAAGCTTGGGCATTCACTGCTAGGTAACATTGCCTGCCTGCCCTCCTGAGTGTCACAGGTGGCTAAGGCAGGGGAAGATGGTGCTCAAAATATGAGGCGAGTGTTTGGTATTCAGCACCTGGACTACACTTTTAAACCTGATTTACTAGCACTGGCACAACATGCTTTGTGTATGTAACCTGTGTCACTTACCTTGATCCTAAAATGCCAGGAAACCGATGCTGCCTACTCCCCGTGATGTAGAACAACAAAGGGAAAGGTGGTTATTGAGGGGCTTTGCAGCTGCTTGTATGGAACAATGGTGCTGATGCTAGCCCAGGAGAGATTTCCTTTTTTCAAAATAAATACAGCAGTGATCACTACAGTAGTAACATGAACTGGAAGCCAGTGTTGCCGGTTAATCCCACCCAAAGACCAATTTGTCTCAAGTACTCTCATGAAGAATTTTTGAAGGAAACGCTCCTGCTACCTCTTATGCTTGGCGAGTCAGACACTTTCCTACCTTATATTGGAGCCCTGAGTCTCTGACAAAACTCTATTTACTTTCTACAGGTTTGGTATGTCCACAGCTTCAACTAAAGGTAAGCAAGTCAAGTAGAGCTAATCTGTAGAATTAACCCTTCTGCAAGTATTTAACACCTCCTATACAGAAAAAGCCAAATGGGACTTCGTGTGCTTCCAACTGCTTGTGCCCCTTTCCCTAGAGATCACCAGAATCAGTGGGCTGGAAGAACACAGGACAGGAAATGGAAATGCATTGTCTTGGTCCTTTTTCAGAGTGGCTCCGAGCTACCCTAGTCCAGTAGACACGAACAGCTAGATTTTTGTACAGCACCCAGTTGCCATGAGCAATCAGTAGGACCTGGGCTACCTTTAAAAATACCACTCCTAATTGTCAAAGCTCTCAGCTACCTCACAAGAAGGCTATCTGTATTTTTACAGATGGGGAAACAGAATCAGGGATGAAGTGATTTATCTCCCAGGTCGCGCAGCGAGGCAGTGTCAGAGCCAGGATTAAAATGGACTTCAATTCCTGGCTCTCACTTGTGTTTAGCTCGCTAGAACATGAGGGATACCCAGCTAGTTCTGTTCAATCATGATCCAGTGGAAATTGCTTAAACTATGTCTTTGCCAAGGGGGTCAGAGAACTCTGTTTTAAAACTGTTCTTGCCATTTCTGATCACTAACTGTGTCCTCCCCTTTCCCAATCTCAGGTCTGTCTGCAGACAGCAAGCCTACGGTAAGGAATGCTTATTGCTTATAATTATAGCTGATCATGCCCTTTAATCACAATACCAAAAGTGTTTAGCTTGTTCAGACAAGTCTTCATCCCCAGGAGTAAATAGTAAACCCCCAAAACAAACCAGGTAGGATATGCATGAGGTTGCTTAAGGTTATACGGGCATTAAGTTTGCTAGGACCCCCTCCTCTGTGCAATATTTGGCTGTCTCTCTCAGCTGACCGCACTCCTGGATAAGCTGGTTTTAGAGCTAAATGCCTGAAGGAATAAAGGCAAATATTTTATTAATATTGCATGCGAGCTTCCCGCTTGTGTGCCTGGTGTTATGTCTTTGCCCTTTTTGCTTGAATTGATATATGCATTGCTCCAAGAACCTAGATTCTGGACAGCCTGCTATTTTTCTACAGTAAATGACCCTTCCTTTCTAATGTCCAAATGGTTCACTATTCTACCTCAGATTTCAACTGGAAATGTAAGGTATTAAAATACATGGAGAGCTGAGAGTTCTGGGCAGCCCGCTTAGTACCTTTCTGCTTGATCATGGTGAATTATTGGTGCAAAATGCAACAGAAAGCTAATTTAAGCAAGTTTTGGGTCTAATCACGGTTTCTCTTGGGCAGTGTGTTTTTGGAAGATGTTTTGCAAATACTGCTTAGAAGTAGGTTAGTGTCAGGGACCCCATTTTCTTCCATGGCACCACATACTGTAGAAGACTTGTCACTGAAAGCCATAACTGGGCTTCATTAGACTGTGGGATACTTCCCCCAAGGGAAACCCTATTGCTTGTGACCTGGGCAAAGCCAGGGGCTTGACTAGATGTGTCCTAGTAGTTCCTGAAGAGTAAGAATGAAACAGTGGTTACTGAAAACGACAGGCGTTGGAGAGAGATGGCTGGTTTGGTTGTTTGTCTGAGAGGCAGTAAGTTTCCTTCCATTGTGTTAATTGTATCTGGCTGCTGAAGGAAGAGTACTAAGTTCATTTGATTTACAGTTTAAAAAAAAAGAAAAAAGAGGAAACTGAACGAGCTGGTCCTTCAGTGGGAGAATTCACCATCTGTAGCATTGTCCTTTGGGCTAATACTTGAGCTTTAAGAGATGCCCATTAATGAAACTTGGGAGCAGAATACAGCTCTCTGAAAGTTCTTGACTGCTTCATTTGGGGCACTGTTTTCTTCCCCTCTGTAGCTGACAGGTGTCGCTGCTGAGTCTGCCGACCTAGCACAGAGAGGGAGTGCTCACAGGAGTGTCCTTTGCTCGACCAGGTTTTCCACAGACCCATCAGAATGGGTCGCTCTCTATCCAGGGACCCTTCTCACGAGCTGCCCTCTCCCAACCACAGTTGGTCTTTTAGTTTTCCTAATCTTACAGTTCAAGTGACAATGACTTAAACGTTAAACTGTTTCCTGTGTCTTTGTAGGTAAACATGGATAAATTAAAGGAAAGGGCTCAAAGATTTGGTTTGAATGTCTCTTCAGTCTCCAAGAAGGTAAGGTGCATTGGCCTCTAGGACACTGTCTGCACCTACAGATTAGCACAGTGCTCAGAATAGTGAAAGTTCTAAGTTGTCTTCCTTCCTGAGATTTTTACCTTCTGTCGCTGATACAGCGCTCCATGCACCACGCCACAAGAGGACTCTTGTCAGCATCGTTTTCCTTACCCCTGTCCTTTCCTCTCTTTGTTTGGCTGTAATTTTGTTGGTTTTGAGGAAGCCTGACTGCCAAGGCGCCAGGCTGGTGGATAGAGGGCTTCCTTCCAGGGGCTGTCAAGATAAACTCTTCATAAAATATTACAAGTGGGAAGGAGAGACAGTTGAGGCTTTATAACTGGATTGTTTTCAGGCATTTGGCTTGTGTTGTATAGGTGGATAGACCTGATCGGCCCTCACAACTGATCTTTTTCCCCAAGGTAATGACTTCCTCTGGGATGAGAGGCTCCAGAGCTCAGTTTGAAAAGTGTCTCAAAACTGTAATTCATCAAATGGTTGAAAATGCCGGACAGAGCTCTAGGTCCCCTTAGCCATCAGGTTCAAAGATTCCTGTATGTGTGCAGGATTTGACTGAGCGCGTCTGCTTGGAAATACAGCGAACGAAGCACAATTCCACCTTGCCTGGAGAGACTGGATCTTTTTGGTGACAAGATGTTGAGTGAGTTGGGAAGGGCAATATAAATGTCAGGAGGGAGAGGAAGAGCGTGGTAGCACAGGCATCGTCGCCAGTACAATAATCCCCTGCGTAAAAATGTTCTGCAGTAGGAGAGATTAAAATGGACAGGGGAAAAGAGCTCCTGTTTGAGGGAGACAGATAGAAAAGAGAGGGATCAGTAATACCCTCTTATAGCAGCTTAGATCACAAAACATCACACAGGAATAACCTTCTACTCCTCTGGTATGAAGTGCAGCCATGATGTACCAGTGCACAACAACACTGCACAATGCTTTAGGACAGGAAGTGAAGAAAAATCTTGTCCATTTGCAACGGCTGTGCTAGTGGGGTTTGGAAACCCTTCCTCTCTCTTTGAAAGAGTGTAAGGGGATGGGTTTGTCCTCTTCCCTCCACCACTGAGAGATAACCCCCACTTCTCCCATGGGGTTTGTACTGTGGACATTTTAATGCATCCATTTCTTCAGCAAGTCAGAGTGAAATGCCAGGCTCTGCAAATGTGGAGCCAGGAAGTTCAGTGATGTAGAAAATAACTGGTGTTGGAGGCCACTGTTCCTCCCCCACACATCCCTTTGGGGGTGGGGGAATCAGGCAAGTGCATTAAAGCTGGAATATGTGGAAGGGCAGGTCAGGGTGAGAGGCTGCTCAAACATCATTAACCCTGTCACAAGGAACTGTCGTTTTTCAGGAAGGATATATGCCGTGTCAGCATTCATGGCTGCAGCTTGCTTTGGGTGGAATAGTAGATCTGGGGCTTGGTAATGAGTCAGCATTTCTGAGAGGGCCTTCAATGATTTCCTCTTTTTGCTCCAGAATCTTGGCGATTCAAAGCAGCCAAGTGCTGCACCTGAGCTGAAGGAGTGCTTTACAAACACAAATGCCAGGCGAAGTTCATTAACGAACTGATCCCCTTCTACAGATGGCGGCGTACCAGGGTGAGGAAACGACATGCCCAAGGTCACACATCCATGGCAGAGTTAGGTCTAGCATCCAGTTTGCCTGACTTCCAAATGCCGTCCTTGTGCCTTTTACAAAGCGAGGTGTCCAGCCTTTGCAGTGCTATGTCGTTTGTTTGTTTGTTTCTGTTCTATCAGGAAGCTGAGTTCACCGGCTTAGCAGTGGCTTCTCCCACTGAGCGGAACGCTCTCACATTCCTGTGAGGAATATTATTGGTTACTTTAATTAGCCTGTAGTATTGTACTGCCCACCTGGGTGTTCTTTATAGCTTTTCATTACAGAGGAGCCTGGCAGTTGCTAATGTTTACATGTGCCGGGGCAGGTTTTTATACCCTGCTTAGCAGCAAAAAGTTTACAATAAACCATTGTCTCCACGGAGCCACACTTCATTTCTATTCAAATTGGTTTGGAAGAAGGGAGGGCCAGGGGTGGTGAGAGAATCATTGCTTAAGGGGGATTTCAGACCTGCTGAGAGCAGGGAGCAAATGCAGAGCTGCATTAGTGGCAGAGAACTCATCTGTAGCTTTGAACCCCCTGACTAGCCCTCCAGGGTGAAATCTTTCAAGTTTAAAATCCTCTTCCTCTCCACCTAAAGGGGAGGAAAGGCCCCAGTAGTTCAGAAGGGTCCTAGCAGGAAAAGGTTGATTTTTGGCAGAACAGAGGGCAGGTGCTTGCTTGTGTCTTGGCGGTACAGGCCCACCAAATTAATGTTTAAAATAAAACCAAGCAAGCGTTTATCTCCCCCTAGTACTAACCCCCCCCCATCCTCTCTTGTGAAGTCTCCTGTTAAAACACACTCACTCTGACCTGAAGCTACCATCCCTTGACTCCTCCCTACCCCATACACGCACTTATAAATTTCCCTCTCTCTGTAACGCTGAGAGCTCTTGGCTCCCCAGGGGCTGGAGTTATAGCTGCATGTTTTATAGGTAGGCTTAGTGGGAGTTTGTGATGCAGAAGCATTTCTCCAAGGCGTTGGTTTGCTTTTTTTCTATAAAATAGCCTCGTAAGTCTCCTGCTGAGAGTGTTGCCACCAAATGGAAAGTCAAAGCTCTAGGGATAACATAAAAGCCCAAAGCCCCCCCATGCCCAGCATTGGATTATCAAATACCTTTCCCTATCTGAGCAGATGACCAAAGTAATTGGCTTTTATGTTTCTCCTTTAATGTGGAGGTCTGAAACTGCCTTACAGACAGTTGGCTGACTAACCCTCAGCCCCATGGATGTTGAGATCAGAGAGATGAAGTCACTGCTTTGAGGTCATACACTAAATCGGGGCAGTATTGCGAATCGAATCCGGAGTCCTGAATCCCAGTTCCCTACTCTAAGCACTAGAAACACTCCCTCCCAGAGCTGTGAATGGAAAAAAGGAGTCTTGACTCCAAGTCTCTTTAATCACAATGAGGGGTGTGTGTGTGTGTACACACATTACTCAGTGATACCACATGTGGGAATGGTTGTCCATGGTACAGAGTACTGTGGTGTCCAAAACACCAGGTTGTGATGACATCAAGTGAGTTAGACTGGAAGAGGCCAGTTGCAATGAAGAGCGCTTCTATGTATTCTACATGTCTTAGAGATGATATGGTCAGCTGGGGTTAGAGTGGGGAAAACTGGGAGGTAGGACTTCTGGGGTCCATTCTCTGCACTGACACTTATTCAGGTAAATTGCTTCACCTTTCTGTGTCTGTTTCCCTATCTGTAAAATGGAGTGAGAACCTGGCTATTGTGACGCTTATGTAATGCCTGTGCAGTTCTTTGAGAGCTCCATAGACATGCCAGCTTGATTATTAGTCAGCAGTGATGGCAGGTTGCATGTTTTGGTGGAGAAAGTAGTCTTTGTGGCTACGAAGAGTTAAATAAAAATTAACATGGCTACCAGTCACTGCTCTGGCTTAATTCTCTTTAATAAGGATTTGTTTTACAGGTGGCAGATGAAAATTATTGCACTCATCGTTTGAGATTAGGTGGACAGAGCTGGCAGGCTGATTATTTCATGTGATATTGAGGGAGAGCAGGGGTCAGGAGCCCAGCAGAAAGTTTGTGTGTGTACAAAATATCTAAATGAGAGAGAGAAAACAATTGGCTTAATTGTTTGGCTCCCAGCGAGCTTATAATAACGTGCTGAGGAGGAATCCTTTTCCTGCCTGCAGTCTTTCCAAGCACCCCCGCCAACGCCGGATGTGAAAATATTAACCACCAAAGAAGCAAAGGAGGGAAAAATGCTTATGTTGGCAGATCAGGATGGAGAAAACTCCCTGAAAAAGAAGCCCCTTCTAGCTACCCACTAGGGATTTATATTTAATATAGAATAAGACCAGCTTGGTGCTCTGTGATGTTACTGGTAATTGCAAATGGCTTATGGTGTGTTAGGATGGTGAAAGGTCATGAGCTTCATGTCCGTATTCAATCTGAGACTTCCTAAACCCTCCATCAGTTTAGGTATCATGTGAAGCTTCCTCCAGACCTCTGATATGGAGACAGTTATAAATCCACAAAGCTCAATCTTCTGGAGCTCTGTAGTTGGTACAAGAGAGACTAGGACTGGTTCTTGGCTTGTTTTAGCAGCAGGCTCCATTCTCGGTTATATGTCTGGTTTTTTAAACTTTCTGTGGACTCTCCAGTTGCCTCCTCGACCTTGCTTGCCTCTGCTCATGTTTTAGGTCTTCCTGGCCATCCCTTCACACAATCACAGCCCTGTTGGCCCAGGAGTCTTCTCTGCAGCATCTGGAGTAGTCTTAAAGGACTCTCTCAGATGACACCTGAAAACATCCCTTCTATCTTCTTCACACCTCTTAATTTCTTCTTAACACACCTCCCTTCACTATTGTTTTTGCCCTCTGTAGTGCCTTGTGGTACGGTTTGTATAAAAGGTGCTACAGGAGAGTATATTCACTCTGTGCGTGTGCACATACGTACGTACATACATAAGCACATCCCTGCACCATTGTGGTGCTTGGATCCATATAATAACTTGTGTATATCCTGCACCTTTGAGCACCTCCCCAGTGTTCTGCCTACTTTCTCTTGCCCACCTGGACTGCTTCGAATATTCCAAACATCTGAGCAGCTGCTTACAGCTGGGAGTTCTTAAAAATCAGCCTGCCACAGAAACGTTTTTCTCCTCAGAGTAATGCTGAACTGAGGTTCAGCACGGTCACTGTTCAGTCCTAGACCACTACAAGGTATCTGGTACTTTGTGACAAGGTGGGGCTACAAACTGGAGCTCTGCCTTTAGAAAGGAAAGTTTTTCAGGGGGATGCACGGTATTTTTTCCCTAGATCTGAAACTCCCATGATATTGGCTGTTTCAATCTTATTATTTTGAGGTATTTAAAAAAGTTGCTCTAGGTAATTTGTAGAGGATTTTCTGTTTCCCTCCGTGTTATGTATAGTTGGACTAACAGTAACTAAGGCATCGAGATTTACAGGTGGGGGGAATTAAAAAAAAAAAAAAAAGTTCCATTTTAAAAAAACAAAACAAAATTCTAAAACATTTGAAAAATCTTTTGCTGTAACACACAGTAGGTAGGTAAAGTGTTTTGGTGTGGTGTGGCATAGAACTCTTGTGAGCCCTCATTTGGGTTCACCTGCACAACTTGTCTTCATTGTTTGAAAGTTATTTGGAAGAGTCCCAAATTCATGCTGCTAAAACCCTTTATATTACATCATTACAGATATTCAAAAAGGAACCTCTGCTATCTACAGTGTCTAGGCATTAGGGAATATCTCTTTACATAGCCTGAGAGCCCAGGAATGGCCCTCAACATCTTCTGCCGCGGCCAGAGCAGCAGTGCGTCTATGTAATTAGCTCTTGCATGTTGTATACATTTAGTAAACGTCGTCCCTTGGACCCAGTTGTGCCCCTGTGATTCCTTCGACTTAAGATGTATCACTCTATAAGGCAAAATATGAATGTGGGGATACCACTTCCTAAATTAGGGCTTATGGCTACACTTAATAGTTGCAGATTGTCTCTGAATTTTTTGGAGCATATATATACTATGCACTGATATTTGGAAGCCGTAATTTCCATGTTTGTTTCAGAAAAAGCTTGGATAGAATACCTACGTGACTCAGGGTTCAACTGTGTGTGTGTCTGAGAGAGTCACACACCTGTACGCATCAGAGTCTAGCAGTCTGGTATGTTTGTCCCCCTTGCTGCTCCTCCTTCCCCCGTCCCCTTAAAAACCGACCTCCCTGCTTTCTAACTTGAGTAGCTGTGAGTGCAGGCCTGTTGGGTTAGGGTAATGGGAAGTGACAAGGTGAAGAATAGTGCTGGCAGTTCTGGAGATTTTAACACAAGGGTGCAGTAAGCAAGGCTGCCTCCTCCCCCGCCCATTGGCTTTTCTCTACCTAATGGCCTGCGCATGGCTGCGTTGATGGCACAGGCTGCACGGCTAAAGTCGGGCTGTGAGTGTCAAACATGGATTTGTTTTCCCTCCTGTAATAAGAATGCTTTCTAGTCTTTTACTTAACACTCCTGTCTCCCCTCTTGCATGCCCCCTCAGCTCCTTGGTCTCAATACGTAGATGATTGTATTTCTAATCATAGCCCCTGTCTGTGTTATCATTAGCTTTCTGTGGCAAAGACCTGATTTGAAACTGGACTCAGGAATGGTGGGGAGGGGGAAATTTCTATTTTCACATATTGGTTTGCTGCTAAGTTCAGCGCCAGACCACCTCTTGACAAAGGCCAGTGAGAAAGCTGTCTCATGCAGGCTAATAGTGTGCTGAAAAAGAAATGCACACTCCGATCTGGGCCCCTTAAGAATAGGGCAGGGCAGCACTGCTCAGGATGTAGGCATGAGAAGGAATAACTCAGTAGAGCTAGCATACACGTGGATAATGTACTGGTTTGCCTGAGAAAGAAACCCAAATCCTAGTGGGGCTTAGTGAAACCAGTAAGTGCCTAGGTGCAAGGTGAATGTAGAGAGTACAAAGATATTTATAGCTGATTTTTCTCATAAAAAGAGCAGTCTCACAAAAGAGCTTTGGGGAGGGAACTGGCAATGAGCACAGGGGAGAACTACAACTTGCTGGGGGACACAGAGGTAGACCAGTGGTACCCCTGGTAAATTTCTGAGCCCATGTATCCTGGCTGGAACATAGTGGAACCATCGAGGGAGATTTATGGTAAGTGATGAGTCCTCACGTGTCTGCCACTGAAAACAAATAGGGAAGTTTGTGAAATCCAGCAGCTTATCCCCTGGAGGATTTTCAAGAGCTCCAAACTGGAGGGAATAGAATCCAGGGATAGGGATTGTAAGAAAGGACCTCATTGAAAGCTCCAATTGGCGGGGAGGGGAAGGTGAAGGCTGCGTGTGCTCCATTGATTATATGAGCTACTGTCCAATCAGCTTTACCCAGAGTAGTTGATACATGAACTAAACTACCAAGACCTCCCACCAGAGACCTTAAAAAAAACAAAACAAAACAAAAAAAACCATGTCAGCAGGTGTTTGGAGATGATGTGCTTTGGGTGACAGCTGCCTTAACAAGAGGCCCAGACTGGCTTCCTGGTTCATTCACCCTAAGGTGCTGAGCCCCTACAACCTCCCGTCTTATCAGGCTGTAAAATGTCACGTCCCATACTATGGGTTATGTAAGGATGGTCTTATCAAAGCAGATTTCTCAGTTCCATGTTGTTTGAACTACCCAACAGGTGTTTAAAAATGGCTCCCCAGCCCAAAGTGAGCCTGACTGCTGTTTTCCAGCATGGTTATTCCTAATGCCCTGGTTTGGAGGTGTGTGTGTTTTTTTTCAAGTCCACAGTCTTAGCCTCTAGTTTTATAGCAAGGTTTATAGTCTAACTTATTACTGTTAGATGTGGAGACAAAAGCATCTTAAAGCTGTGCTAGACTAATGTGGGTTTGATGCTGTTATGAGCCTGCAAGCATGTAGTTGAATTCCTCTGTAGAGAGCAGAATAAAAGGGGCCTTTATGAAATAATAGGAAATGTGAACAGACTGCAACTATCTGAAGATGGGCAGGTCTGTCTATCAGGTAGAATTCCTTTACTGGATTGTAAACTTTTTGTGACAGAGACTGTCCTGACATTGTTGCTCTGTAATGCACCTAGCAGGTTTTTTGGAGTGCTAAGTAAACACCATTGCAAGAATTCTTGACTAGTAATGGTTGTGTTCAAGTTATCCCACTCCTGGTACCTAGCTATCTCCCTGTGCTGACTGAGATTATCTGTATGGTCTACTTAGTCAACACTGCATACAGCAGTCTACATCTGAACTTAAGGTAGGGGAAGTGTGGATAAAGAGCCATTGCTGTCTCTGTTTTGTGAGAAGAGTGTTCTTCCACTGAAGGAAAAATAATCCTTTCCCTGCTGTCTGTAGCATTCCTGTTGCGGGCTTTTTGAAGGACACCAAAGTGCCCAGTTCCCATTGACTTTCACTCTTGGACACCTTTGAAAATCCTGTGCACAATTGCTGCTTGAGGTGTGGATGAAGATCTGTTGTAATTTAGAGAGGCTTATTCTTTTAAGGAGTTATAGGGAGGTTTGAAAATTGCTGATTCCCCACCCCCACCCTCCTCCATCTAAAACCAGATTTTAAAACATGTCCATGGTTAATCAAAATGTAACGGGAGAAGTTTGACGAAGGACTGAATATCCCCTGAAGATTAAATGCGTGAGTTTGAGCTCCAGCATGGAATTCATTATTCCCCGATGGTTAAAAGTGAGACCCCAATAGAAAACATTAGGATGAAGTTACTTTTCTTTTCATTCTGGACTTATATAATTCATTTACATTTTGAATAAATAACAATTTATCCTAAGATGCATTTTGATTTTTAATTTCCTTTGAATGCAAAAATGTAAGTAGAGTTTTTTTTTTTTAAATTGGAAATCTGTGTATTTGTTGAAAATCTTTGTAAACCTACTTAGAAAAGTAACATTTCCTTAAGGGATGCTGAATGCTTTGCAGAAGGTGCAATGACACCAACCTGCCTTTCTGTCTCTGTTTGTGAAAATTAGATAGTTTTCACCTCCTTTGAAGAGGTTATTCTATCGCCAGGGCATTTTAAAGAAATAGGAATCAGTAAAAAGTTGCTCTCTGAAAGGGACATCATCAATTTGAAATCTAATTAATGTAAACAGTTTAAAGCAGCTCCAGGTATGACACCTTCCCTCCCGAGTCTGTCAGATCCTGTGGCTTTACAATCACATTTTCCTGTTCTTTTAAATGTTTTTCCTTGCCCCTGTTGCTTTGTTGAATGAGCCACATAAATGGGAAACAGTGAAGCTGATGAGATACAAGTGCACTTAACTGCACAAAGTAGTAGGGCCCTTAGGTGTTACCTGTAACAAATTGTTCAGGGTGGTGGTATTTTTGGAGACTGTGCTCCTTCAAGCACAGAATCCCAATCTCATCCCCATGTGGTTATAAATCTCCTGGGAACTCTCTCTCCTGCTGGCTTGGTAGAGATGAGGGCGCTTCCCTGGCATTCCCCTAAAAAGTCATTTGCCAGTGGAGGCTAAAACTTGGCCACCTGTTGTGTAGGTCACTCTGTCTCTATGGATTTTGTCCAGTTTGCTCTTTTCTTGTAACATGGTTGCCAGAGGAGGAGGCAGCCATTATTCAGACCGTCACCAGCACCTACATTGGAAGGGTGGTTGGAAGTGGTCTTTGGATGACAGAGCAAACCCCTCCAGATTCTCAAGCCCCTTCCTTTGCAGCCCTGGTGTCCTCTTTGGTTGGCTCCTTCAGGATCCTTTTGCAGTAATCTTGGTCATCTCTTCTCTGAGCTGCTGCCATCTCCTGGCCTTCCCTTGCTATCAGATCCAAAGCTCTGCGGCTAATGTAATTTTCCGCCTGCTCTGACCACATCTCACATCTCTCCAGTCCTGTCACTGGCTTCCTTTTCTTCCACATCAACTTCATGCTCTCATTCCTTGAAACAGATTTTAAGCTGCTCGTTCCTGTGGCCTGCACTTTCCAATCTCCATGCTGCCTATAAGCTCTGACCAGTTTTCCCTGTGTCAAGTATTTTCCCTATCTTCTTCGATCCTTCCTCCAAATCCAGTTCTTCCAAGCAGGCTTCCTCTTGTTTCTGACCTACCAACCATCTCTTTCAATGTACATTTTGATTTTTCCAGCGTGCCTATCACTGTTGTATCTAAGCAAAGTCTTCAAGGCATTCTCCATGTAGTGAACTCTTCACCTCTCCAAGGTTCTAGGAGTCCTCCCTCCTCTTCTTACCAAGGTTTTGCTGTCTCTGTGGCAAAGGCTTTAATAAATGTACGGGCCTCTAGTTTACTCTTATTTCTTCTGGGAGCTCATTCCACCCTTCTTATGTATTCATGTTAGGCCGCGTAGGATTGTGACCTTTTAAGGCAGGGATGGTGTCAAGTTCAACCCATACTTGTTAGATACTATTTAAACATAATTCCAAGACCTAGGGGGCCAGAACCCTAAAGGGACCTCACTTTCTGGAACTGCTGTGTGGAAATCAGCCCCTTTGAGGTGGCTCAAGTTGGGGGTATCCAGACATTGAGGCCCAAGTATCTGTCTAGGCTAAGACTTTCCAGTGGTACTAGGATTTTTACCCCTTGTGTCTGTTTAGTATGTTAGCCTTTTTCTGAGTTGCTGGCAGCTTGTGTGCCATACCACTCTTGTTGTTTTTCCTTTTCTCCTGGTTCTCAAACTCTTCTGTAAAATGGACCTTAGAGAGAGAAAGAGGGAGGGTCTCATGGACTTCTCCTGTTCTATTCATGTTACATCCCGGTGGCAACTCCAGCACTGAGCAGCTTATATAGAACAATAGCAACAGGAAAGACCTGAGGGTATTTGTGGCTTTTGGATACAATTTAGAAGCTGGAAATGAGGAGGAGGTGGCAGAGCCAGGACCATGTGACCAGTGAGTGCTATTGGGAGGAGGGGAGAACCAATGTCCTACTTGAGTTTGAGCATTTTTCTTCCTCCCTCTTTAATGGAAGGTCTTTTAGTCCCTCTTGATAATATTAGTGTCTTTCTCACGCTTCTTCAGATTTTAGACACTGGACTATAAAATCCCTCTGTCTTGTTTCTCTTGTCACACTGGTGACACCATCTGTTTGTCTCCTCGTTTTGGTTACTGGCTTGTGAGTGGTTCTCTTTTTGGGGAGGGTTGCATCTCTCTCCCCTCCCCCAAACAGTGCACTCTAAATATTTCACTTGGTGTGTTTCCGCTAGGCATAGGCCAAACCGAAACCCTGCATTGAAACAGTCCATAACCTTTGCTGTGTTCTCAGTCCTAATCTGAACTATGCAAATGCCTTCTCTCAAATGGACTGAACCACCTCCTCTCCTCCAGACTTCAGGGTGTTTTGCATATTTCAGCTTGGCCATCATTTAATGAACACAATACCCAGAGTATGCTCCCAATTTCAGATTCGTGGCAGGCTGCTTTCCCAAACAGCTGCCAGTCTAGGGGAGAGGAAGAAATGGTGAAATCTAAAAACTCGGTAATTGAGTGGTTCCGGCGGGGACGTTCCATTATTTCGTTGTCCTTTTGCTTTGCCTTTCCCCTTTTTAACGGCTTTAATGTTCGTAGTAATGTAGTGTTTACAGTTACTCCTTTCTTCGTGTTTGTCTCTTCCCCTCCTGTTACCTCTTTGCACGCGCTGACACACACACGATGTCATGTTAAAAATAAATGACGAGGAGCTGCAAGGGGTCAGCAGGACCCCTGATCTTTTCTTTATCCACAGTGCCATTTGAAAAGGATTTGCGTCCCTAACAAACCTTTAGGGAGTGGGGAAGGGGTTGCTTAAAGGGAAGACAATGCTGGGGGGGACTCTGTGACCTCACTCTGTCCAGTCATCTGGTTCTTCGTTTGTCCCTGCTGTGAAACAGAACTTATCTTTTGTCTGTAACACAAATACATCTTTTCCCCACTCCCCCTTTCCCTTCTATTATGGTTCAATCAATGATGTCATTATGTGTGCCATTCAGGGGCTGTTGAACCACTTGGCTGCAGGAATTTGGAGGAGCGACTGGGGGAGAATGGCAAACTGTGCTCTTGCTCTTAGCCTTCAAGGATCTATTCTAATTTGAGGGAGAGAAACGAAGTCAGGTTTCTCTTTAACCCCTGTTCACCAGGGAAGACAAAAGTTAAACCAGAAAACCCAACCCACATAAAATGAAGGGTGAATGAGAGAGAGGTAGTAGCATGAACTGCTAGGACTTTCTTAAATAAAGGTCTTAAGCCTATACAAATTCTGTTTGCACTACCACCCTCTGAATTTTTCAATAAAGATATTTAAGAAGCTTTCTCCATTGCTCTTAACCAAACTGTCAAACATCTCTGCTAGTGCTACTTGCTGTAATTTTACTCCCTTCCCCCATCCGTTGGATTACTTCTCTTCCCCAACATTTTTCTGAAAGTACTGACTACGGAGGGAGTCCTGTGAGTTCAGAAACCTACCATGCAGTCAAATTAATACACTTTCAGTGAGTTGCTATGGCATTCGATTTGGAATTGGAGAACCCCTTTTGCTTCGATGGGTTTACCTTTTAACACAGTCTTGCAGAACGCTGTGGAGCCTCGCTAAATGTAACTGATCCAAAACACATTACATCAATGGAAGACTCCCATGGGGCTTTGGGTCAGGCTGTTAAGAGTATTATCATCCCAACTAATTCAGCTTATGGAACATGCTTAGTCTCACATCATTGGAAGCCTGCTTTGATTTAGTTATTTAATAAAGGGGAAAGGCTTTCCTAACTCAGCCCAATTCAAGGAGATATAAGAGTGCATTTAAAAAGTTCTGAGATTACTGGAGCTTGCTCAGAGCTGCAAAATGGATTGATCCAGATCAGACTGCCATGAGATGGATCTGGATTTAGGTTCAGGCCCATCTCTGAGTAATGCCTTTGTTTATGTATGTCAGCTTTCCTACAGGAGAGTCCCACAGGAAACGGCTGTGTAAAACCCTGCTGCCCTAGGCATAAGCTGGTTTTTTAAACGTAATATTAGTTTAGCTGTAAGGGGATTCTGATTGACCTGTCTTTAACATAGTAGATTTATATTGCTGAGTATTTTAACTCTATTTAGAACAAAAAGCAGTAAGTCTTTTGGACAAAATGTATGAGTGGGTGGGCTTAAACTCCTGAGCTTCATGGTGGTGTTGGAAAAGTGATTTGCATTAAGGTCTGGGATTTAACCTGACTTCGGTTACTAATAATTTGGAACTTCCTAACACATCTATTCCTTGCTCTGGCTATTCCCACTAATAAAAAGGTACAGTGTCTTCTGGAAAAAGGAACACTTAAGATCCAAACAGAAATGAAGGAATAGCGTTTAGAGGTTAAACTGTCTTAAATGTGTTTGGCCAGCATATTTTTCTCTGCGTGTGATCTGAAATCCTTGAGAAATGTATGTGGAGATTTAAAAACTAGCAACCTTTTGATCTTGACAAAAGATTTGCAAAAAGTCTGCTCCTTCATTGACCTGCCCATCTCCCTGAATTTGGGGCTGCTTTTGTTGGCATCACAGAAACCTTAAGCCGTGAAGCAAATAGAAAAGGACAAATATGTATTACTTTTCTACTGGGTGTACTTCTACTGCCTTCTTATTCCAGACCAGAGAGACGCTCCTGAGTATTTTATAAGGCATTTGAAGTAGCTAACATCCAGAGTAGCTGGACTAATTCGATGGATGATATCCAGTCTGCTTGAGGATAGACCAGTTTTGCAGTACTTGCATGCCTTTTAAATAGGGCAACGGATAAACTTGGCATAATAAAACTCTTGCTTTCCGAGTTCAGAGCGACGGTCTTGTGGCTCTGGCTCCGGAGATCTGGGTTCAGTTCCCAGTTCTCCCCCACACTTTCTGTGCTCCCTTGAGCCTGTCGATTAATGTCTGTCTCTTCCTGAGCTGCAAAGTGTAATCCACCTGATGTACATCTACGGCCATCGTTACCGTAGCATCTGAGCACCTTATCTTTGTTGTTTTTACCTTTACAGCACCCTGTGAGCACCGTTGTACAGATGAAATTGAGGGCCAGAGAAATGGGTCATTGGTGGCGGAGCAGGGAGTTGAGTGCCTTGGTCTCCGGCATGTCCCAGGCTGGTACCCTGGACACTGGAACTCCTTTCTCCCTCCCTCTGTCTTGTCTCTGAAGATTATTAGCTCTTTAATGCAAGGCCAGTCTCTTGCTCCATGTTTGGGCAGTGCCCGGCACAATGGGGCCCTGATCTTGGTTGGGAGCTAAGCAGTACTGTCACACAAAACTACATTTTTCAATTCTCCGTTCACCTTTAATAATTAAACGCCAGTAATGCCTCTGCAAACCAGACTACAGGGGAATTCAGCCAAGCAGAGTTGGTCATGGAAGGGAGTTAATCAACCCGTTCTTTGTCTCTGCCACTCTGCAAAAAGAGAAACCGAGTATAAAATGGTGAGCGAACGACGGTGAGAGCTATTGCTAACGCTCTCGCTTGTGGGTGTTGGGAATCTTGCATTTAATCTGGTTTATAGATTAGTTCAAAGCCTGTCCTAATGAATCTATGTCATGAAGTGACACTCTGAGGTATTATTGTGTATTGCCATTTGTTCTTTCTCCCATAGCCTTTTTAGATGTTGACCATATATAGACTTTAAGTCTAATGGCCACTGATTACTCCCAATCTCTGCTCCCCGTGTACTGAGTTGGATCCAATCGCTTTGATATTGATAAATTTTCATTTATTGTCTATTCTATAGAATGGACGTATTAAGTCACTGTGATATCTAGGGGTGCTTAGCCCTGCATGAGCTCCCAGTGCTGCTGTGGGAGAGTGAGGGGGATTCTCTTTAGCCTCTGTCCAAATATGTAGCTCAGTACTGAAAGCAAAATCACTTACCGTTGGGGGTCACAGTTGGAAAGAGCCCAGCTGCATTTCCAGATCCCAGGGGAAGTGTGTGAGGCCTGCAGATAGAAGAACCTTCATTTGACTTGTCAACAGAGCCAGTTTGATCTGAAATCCTGGAGTGGGGATAAATCTGGGGACCCCACGTCCCCTTTTACACACTCATTTCAGCACACTGGGACTGTGCTGTCCATTTCAATGAGCAAGGATGCACCCTGATGTTTTCTCTTGCACCTCAAATTCACTGGAGTTCAGTGCCTTGGAATGTGGCTTCATTCCACATTTATCACCACTTTAATATTGCTAGTTGGTAGAATGGCGAGTCATATTGGCCTCAGCTGATAAAATACAGTTGAAATATGATCCACTTGCCCAAATAAAAAGTTCTCCCTCCCATAAATAGAGGTGTGTGGATGTAAACTGTCTCAATGCACAGGAAGGGTTAACATTGCTGTGGTGTGTTGCCGTTTTTGCGCTTGTTGGTTTTGAATAGGATGGGTTTTTTTTTTAAATCTGGGGCTAATGTGCAATTCAAATAGTGTTTAGTAATCGCCCGATTGCTCCTTTTTAATAACAGATGGACGCTTCAAGGGAAAACTTTCCCTGCACCAAGTAGCTTTAACTTGGGGTGGCCTCTTGTTTACCATAAATACCATAACTCCTAAATATGTTTTTGTCAAGCAAAGCCTCTGGTGTCTACAGATTGGTAGAGATTCTGTACATTGTCAAAATCTGTCTGTGCTGGTAAATTAAAAAACAACTCTGCTGAAATGCTTTGATGATGTTTAGGACGCTGTTCTTAAGGGACTGTGAAGATGCTTCCTAACCCCTTTGCCTTGCCCTGCACCTGAGATGTGTCTTTTTCACTCTGCCATGTGGCATTCCTTACGCGTGTCTTTCTTCCTCTGACGTCTAGGTCAAAGAATGCTTTTCAACTTCAGTATTCCACTTCTGGGAGAGTTGCAGGTGTACTCTTAACACATGGCTGTGACTTTTTTGTCTTCCTCCCCTGCTGATTCCATTTGGAGAGAACATAAACTTTTAACTGTTAAGGCCTCAGTATCTTGACACAGAGAAACCTCAGAACTGCCAGCTGTTGTAACTTTTGCCCTCTACCAAAACCAGCGTCCAAAAAATACGTTAGCGAGATTCCTTTATCCTTCCCTTGCTTGATCTGTTTCCTGGATTTTTACTGGAAGGGAGATGGGGAAAGGGAGAGGCGCTAAAGGTAACACCACAGTCTCTTTTTTTCCCCGACTAATGTATTATAGCAGAAAATTGCTTACTGTGAATTACAAAGTTGCTGTCTCAGCATAGAGACCTGCTTCTGATCTTGCCTGTACTGCATTTACGTTTCACTGATTTGAATGGCGATGCTCTCAGTTCACACCACTGTCAGATCAGACTCCGGCTCAATAAGTTTAACAAGTTGGCCTCTTTGTTGTATTAGCATTCGGAAATCTGTACGAGGAGTTGCTGCCCTTAAAAGCGACTGGCTTAGATGCATTTTGATTTGTCTCTAGTTTTTATAAATGTTTTAATAGACCATGTTAGCTGGCAAATGAAGCATCACTCCAGACCTACATGATCTAGAGGTTGATGCTGTGAAAGTCCTAGTCCTTAAAGACCGCAAAATGTGTGAGAACCTTTTAAGAGGGGAACTTGGTCAGTAAACTCCCCACACTTCGAGAGGCCAGCTAAAGTTGCATCAGTGAAACACAGATGGTCAGTGCTTAGGGCTGGAACTTCTGTGTTCTGTCACTGAGGTGCTGGGGGAATCTTGAGTGAACCATTAGCAAAATGAGGATGATGCCCACTTCCCAGGGGGATGCAACTGAATAATGCTTGTGAAGTGCTGAGAGACCCTTCCGTGTACATCTCTTATACTACTGTCTATAAACAATCCCCCCCTGAGCCTGGGAGGAAAGGTGATCTAAAAGAGCAGAGTATTTTCATAAGTAGGCTGTGATACAAGCCTTTCATGAATAACCCTTTCATAGGTATCTGATATAAATGGAGTTGAAAAGGTGAACGTATTCCACGCTAGGCCGAGGGAATGCTCTCTCTTTCCAGCGTTATTTTTGAACTAGACTTTGAGCCGCTGGAAAGAGAGAGCCTCAATCTCGCCATACGTCTCCCTGTAACTAGCTCCAAATGTTGAATGAAGACATGAAGTGAGGTGAACCTTACAAAATTTTATTTACCTTCATTTCATGAGGTTGGAGATTAAAGTGCTGTGTTGACTTGGGTTGAAAGGAACAGATTGAAAACAACCAGGCATTTGGAGGTTTTTTGGGGGCAGCAGAATTGGGGTGGGGAAGTGGAGTCTATAAAACCACCATCTCCTTGGTGGTTCCTCTAAGATAGTTTACAGTGTGTGTATAGTATGAAACTGAGGTCTTGCACAATGATATTTCTGTGAAAAGCAATTCTGGGGATGTGAATTGAAAGGTAAGCCACATGAGGAATGCTTATATAAAACCCCTGGGATTTCCAATTGTTTCACAGCCCCTGCTAAATATTTGCTGATGTACATTAGTTTCTCAACTCCAAATGGACTCGGAAGCTCTTGAATGGAGTCTGCAAGGCAAAAGAGCCAGGAGGTATAAATACGTTGAGATGAATTTCAAAAAGGTGGTGGGTGACAGCTGTGCGTCCCAGGATTGGAGTGTTTCTGAGAATAAAACCATCAGTTGCTGTCATTCACCCTCTGGGTATGAAATTGGAAGCCCAGTTACCCTTGAGTGTTTCATAACCTTTACCTTTTGGAGGTCAAGGCCATGTCATCATTAATCTACCATCGCCTGAAAGCCTCAGGGCTCTGCTTTTCATCCTGCCATCCGTCATGCTGCAGCAAGATACAGGAGAGTAGATGACCAGAAGGGTCTATTTTTATACATACATGCGCATGCACACCCTTCCATTCTCTCAGAATGAAAGCTCCAAGGATGAGATTATGGAGGTTTGTGTCTGTAGCTCTACATTCGTGATTAGAATTCCTCTCCAGTGTTGAGCTGAAAATTCAGACTCCTTTTCTCTAGGGGACTCTTCATCTATGGAGACGGCATCTTGCCCATACGATCCTGTGGGGCTTGGCTTTCAGCAGGGTGAGGTATTGTCCCATGGTTTTTTATCTGTAAGGTCTAGGATTGGTGGTGAATCTAGCATGACCCCAAGATTACACACGACTTTGATCATCTTTGATCTGATGCCCGCTGTCAGAGGTGAGATTAGAGTATTGGCAGGTTCTTCAGAGTGTAGCCTCTTCCCTACCACTTCTGTTTCCTGTATTGAATCCGAGCCCAATGCTCATCACCTGTCTGCTGCTACTAAAGAGAGAGGTTGGTCCTCCATTCATTTCCGTCTATCTTCATTATTTGTAATGAGCCCTGCGCTGTAGCCTCGAGGTGTCATTCCATAGCACCTACACCCTGGCCACTGCTATGAAATCTAAACTACTGAGAATTAGGAGCTGCTGCTATGTCACTTGTCTGGGCTGCCTGGGTCTCTAAGGCTAACCAGGGGGAGAAATGTTTGTTAGTACGTGTTCTCATCTCTTACTGCCCCTTCAGAAGCACCCCTTCTTTGTTTGCAGTGACTGACTTAGTGCAGAGTCCTCCCATCACTCGGAATGAGCCGTTCGTTAGAGCAGCGTTTCTCAACCCTTTTGGTGCCAGGGAACAGATCTCATGGACGGCTGTTGAGAAACACTGTATTTGAGCACTAAAGCGTGGGACTGGTCTACGCCTAAAACTTAAGTCAGCCTAGCTGCATTGCTCAGGGGTGTGGAAAGTTCCACCCCGAGATGTCGTTCAGCTGACCTAAGCCCGACAAAACTAGTTTGATGGAAGAATTCTTCCATTGACCTAGCTGCCACCTCTTGAGGGGGTGGATTTACCACAGGGACAGAAACTCCCCGACCACTGCGGTAGCAAGTGTCTCTACTGCAGTGGTGTAGTTGCAGCACTTGTAATTACTAAGGCTATGGCTACATACTAGGGACATTACAGCTGATCTGGGCCCCCCCAACCCCTAACATAGAGGACACCAAGAGGTTTCACTTGTACCACTGGGATCAGCTGGGAGCTGCCTCACTTCAGATGGGAGAAAGAACAGGGCTTCTCCTGTTGGAGCAGAGCTGAGTGCCGCCATTGTTGCAGGGAGCTCTTGCGTGTCATTTAAAAAGGTAACCAGCTGCGCCCTCCCCTCCCAAGTTAAAATCCAATTCTGCTTGCGGGGATGAGGTTAGTACCAGAGCTGCTCCGTGCACCATGGAAACCAAGACTTAATGCATTTTGGCATTCACCCTTCCAGCACTGAAACTGGCAACCTGCCCACCCTGTGGGGCGAGAGGAATGATCTGATTTTTAAAAGGGTCTGTTTATCTTTTGGGAATAAACTAGGTATGAAATAAAGGCCAGATAAACTTGGGATCATTTAATTCTCACAGACATTTTTAAAACCTGGAGCTGTGCTGGTTGGACCTCTTCAGTGGATGTACATGTTGGGTTTGCCCACCTGCCCCCACTGTGTGTCAGTGTTGCTTCATGAAAAGGCTGCTGCTGGCCCATTTGTCTGGCTGCAGTAAACATGGTCTTTTAAAGCTGGTTTGGGGGTGTGACCACTCAAGAGTCTTCTGGTTCAACTGTCGAGTACCACTTTTTCAGGTGAAGAGCTCAGTCCAGTTAATGTCGTCGTCCTTTCAGTTTGATCAAAACCTTTCACTGGACACTGCCCGCATGCTCCGTGGGTACGTTCCAGAAGAGACACCTGTCCCAAGGTGCGTCCGTCTATAGAAGTAATCCCGCCTTCAAAATGAATGACCTGATTCTGCCTGGAGCTCAGCTGAGCTCCAGCCACTCCCATTGAAGTCATTTGGCATGGAGAGTGTTCAACAACTTACAGGCCTACGGGCTGATTTGAAGAATCATTGACCGTTCAGTTGCTGGCTGTAGAAAGCTGCCGCTTATAAAGGAAAGTGCCAAAATCTTGACTGGGTTAGAAAAGAGCCTGAGGAAGCTCCATGTGGTGTGGTGACGTTATTATTGACGCTCGCACTGAGGGGAGCTGTGTGATTGTGGCCCTGTGGATGACTAGGTTAGCCACTTATTTCGTTCAAAATGACAGGACAGGGCTAGATTGAACCAAAAGTGCTGCAGCTAGGTACAGCACAGTAGAAATGTGTAGTTACACATGTCTAAAATCCTGCACACTCCCCCATGCCCAGTACGCTTTAAAAGTTTTTAACTCTCAGGCTCAAATCCTTCACGGAAAGTCCCCCCTCTCCCTCCCCCCCCCCCCCAAAAAAAAATTCTCTCCTAGTGTGAGTGCAAAGGGAGCAAACCTAGTAACAGTAAGGTTAAAATTTGTCTGATGCTGCTGGAAAGGTCAGCTTTCCCTGCAGATGCACATGTGCCCATTTGTACACTCAAGCGAGGCCCCAGGGCTTGATAAATGCAGAGATAGCAGTGTTTTGATAGAGGTAATTTTCCTCAGATGGGTTTCAGCACCCCATGAATCAAAACCTGTCAGCGAGGAGCCAAAGATGGAGTGAAGTTTATTGTAAGCGTGTTTGCATCTGACACTGTCATGCTAGGGGGTCAAGTGAGCAAGATCATTAGAACAGTGTTGATTTAGTGAGACTGTTATACTCTTTCCCTGCAGGGCCACAATCGGAGGTGGAGGGGTTACCGAAAAAATAAATAAAAACCTGCAGCTCAGTGCAGTTCCCCAAGAGACACTCCCATGTGTCCTTTTAAAGACACAGTGCTGCTGTTTCTCCTGAAGTTGTATTTGGACCATTGTCCCACCAGCAGGGTTTGAACACCACTTTGGTCTCCCGTAGCAATCGAAGAGCATGGTTGTACATGGTTAAATGACTAGATTGGAGTGGATTTTCTCTACCAGCATCAGTGCTTGCATATAGATTACACTTCTCCAAACAGTGATTTTTGCAGCCCCCATGATCCCAAATGATACATAATTCTGCCCACCATTGGTAGTTCCAAAGACTCTAAGCTTCACAACCGCCTTTCTAGGGACGGAGGAGGTGATATGCCCACATGAAGGGCCTGTCTACACTTACGATTTATAGCGCTCTAACATGCTGGCTCTGGGGGGTGAAAAATCAACCCCCTGAGTGCAGCAAGTCTGAGCGCTTTAAAGCGTTGGTGTGGACAGGCTCCCAGCGCTCGGGGCTATTCCCCTCGTGGAGGTGGATTACCAGGAGCGCGGGGAGAGAGCGCTCATGCGCGACCACACTCGCACTTCAAAGCCGCTCCCACGGCAGCACTTTGTGTAGACGTAGCCTTAGAGAGGATGGCCTCCTGGATTGAGACACAGGAAAATTGGGTTCAGTTCCCTGCTCTACCACAGACTTTCTGTGTGTCTTGGGAAGGTCACTTAATTTGTCTACCCCTCTGTCCCCCAGCTGTAAAATGGGAATAATGCCATTTCAAACCCAGAGCGCTAACAAGCCATGCCCGGAGAGGCACTGTGATGCTCCCGCGCTGGGGATCATGTAAGAAACTAGGTAGTGGTAATGGTGAGTCCAGAGTCCCAGTCCTTGGCAGGCAGATGGATGCCAGAGCTGCTACACTGCACTGCTTCCTTTAAATGACTTGTTTATAGTCAGGGTCTCGAGAGGCTTTCTGGGAAGGGACGTTAAAGACTAAAAACATGGCAGATCTGTGGGTGTTCAAGGGCTAAGGGGATCCTGGAACAAAGGAAAAAGTTAGCAGTTGTATTTAGCAATAATTACTCCAGTGAAGTGTCGTAAGTGCACAGAAAGAAATGAATGTGCTGTCTGGGCCTTGACTGCCTATGGAGCCAAAACTCCTGAGAAATTGCTGAGTTTTCAATTAAAACTTTTCCGTCGCCCCTGTTGCCACAACACATGGGGATGTCATAATTAATAATGCTGAGCCGGTTGCTATGGTGTCATTTATGTAAGGTATTGACATAAGGAAGGCTGTCCAGCTGCTCGCTGACGGGGTGTCAAGTGTCACTTTTGTCATGAAAATTGGCCACAGCACCGGGGATGACATTAGGTCTGGTTTGCGAGTTTGCATTTAAATGGATCTTTTTTCTAAGTGTCCGGTTCGTTTCCTGCGCTTGGCTGGCTCACGTCAGTTTATTAAAATGGAGCAATCGGGTTAGAAGTTACCTGTTACCAATGTATGATTTCTATTAGCTGTAGGCAGTGGGCCTCCTGGGTTCTTGCTCTGATGGGCTGCCTTTTTAGTAAAGCAAATGATGACGAAGTTCATACCCATTTACTTAGGATGCCTAATGGACGTGGGAAGTTGTGCATCCAGTGAGGAGTTCGGGCACCCGCTGTATTGGTGATGGTTTCGATTTGTTTCATCTCTTATTTATGTCATCACAAGGATGGCTCTGTAGGCTTCACCTGATTGCAAATGAATGCCTTTTAGTGCCTGTCAGACCATGCTCTCCCCAGTCACGAAATGTAACAAATGGTGTTGGAGGGGAAGACATGAAATATACTTAGTGACAGGGGACAGAGGAGAAATTATAGGAGTGTAGCAAGGTAATTGAACAGCCTGAGTTGACGAAACTGGCTAAATGAGGACTGAAATA
This sequence comes from Malaclemys terrapin pileata, assembly GCF_027887155.1. NCBI lineage: Eukaryota > Metazoa > Chordata > Testudines > Emydidae > Malaclemys > Malaclemys terrapin. Next base: position 2,030,710 of record NC_071527.1, on the reverse strand, counting down.
GCCAAAGCTAGAAATAAATCCATTGAAAATGGATGCATTGAGGCTTTTAAAGGGTAATGATGGCCTTGGTTATTACTGATAGTCAAGGCATCTGTGTGGGTAGTGGCAGTGGAGATAAAAGCCTCTGATTTTGTGGAGAATCTCGAGAAATGTAGGGACGTGACAGTTCTGCAAAATGTCAGTAAAACTGTGTCCATTCAGACTGCAAATCACTGAAATGGAATTTGTGAAGGTAGCTGAGTGGGTGCTGAGATGGTCATGTCAAAATGGAAATGCTTTTGAGAGGAGTGGTGGCCAGTGCAGGGAATAGAAACGGGGGGCAAGAGCCCTATGATGAGTATCGAGGTAGTTGTGTGGTATATCAGACTGCCTCTTGCTAGACTGAAAACCACGAGTTGATCAGATCTCTCATCCTGCCAGCGGTAGCCAAATGTATTGTGTCCATAGCAAGAGAAGAACTCCTCTGAGCATGCATGCATGCCTACCCCTCTGCTCTCGCTGAAGGAGCAGGGAGTGAAGTAAAATATCCTAGTCTGAAGCATCCCCTGTGAAAACAGTTTGGTGTGCAAAGTGAATGTCAGCAGAAGAATGGAGTCGAGCTCCATGAGACATCCTTTCTGATGCTTGCAGAAATGAGCCCCTAGCGTTGGATAGTAAGCCAGATTCTACCCGGGCGGTTTATTAAACCACAGGTAACAAATCTGAGGGCACTGCAGCAAATCATTCAAAGGAAAGGTGCCTTCATATTTAATGGTTTAGAAAAATACCACTTGACAGGGTTGTGAGATACCTCTCTTGTGCAGATCCTGGAGGAGCAGCAGCTGTAGAATTTTACAGCAAATTACAGCCCTGGTCTTTCATTCGCGGCTGCTATCAACTTTATTGGTAGTTCTGCTTACTAATGATTCCCAGGAAAGAACCTTAAGCTTGTAAGTGGTTAGGGTGTAGAAACCCTTAACTGAGAATTAACCACAATCTAGTTAGGACATTCCCAGTTTTAAGGGATGTCTGCTTTTTGTGAAGGCTTCAAACAGAAGGTGCCTTTCAAAGATCCCTAGTGACCCCATGTACATAGTTCACATTAACGTCATTAACAGACTAGAACCACAGAGCCGAGCCTCATGGTCTGTTGTAAGTGTGAGAGTTTAGGGTACTTTGTGGGATGGATTACACTGCTCTACAGCCAAAATGCTTCTGAAATAAATGCAGTCAAACTTTACTAATTCTGGGTCACTGAGAACGAAAATGATGCTTACAATTGTTGATTGGCTCTAGTTTTCAAGATGTGCTATTGGGTCAGTATATACGACCCTTGACTTGGGAATGGCGGAGGATAAGTGAGTTATAAAGGGAAGGGATCTCAATTTAAACCAGAAATGACTAAAATACATCTTTGACTGGATTTATGAATAAATCTATGACTGGGTTTGGACAGTACTTGCTTTTTAGGCAAAATAATGAATGATGCAATCTGAAGCTGGTATTGCGTCATACATGATATGAATTGCATCACGTTATTTCTAGAAGTCATGGATGATGCAATCATAACGAAGCTTACATCACTCTGCTGAACAAATTGCCCTATATCAGCTCTAGAAATCATACAGTGCCGTGCTCTTATTTGTCAGTGTCTGATTTTGCAAAGGGACACTTTTCTGTTTAGCCAAAGTGAGCAGAGATGCCTCGTACTTCTGTGAACAGTGCAGCTAACTTCTGCTATGTTTGTGGTGAAGTGACTTTTTTGCATCACAAAAGCGCAGTATAACCACTATGGTTAAGAAAGCCTATCACCTTTATTTTGGCTGCAAAATTGGAGATCAGGACAAGAGGTGGGCCCCACACATATGCTGCAACACTTGTGCAACAAATCTTCGCCAGTGGTTGAACAGGAAAAGGAAATCTATGCCTTTTGCAGTGCCAATGATTTGGGGAGAGCCAACAGATCATACCAGCAATTGTTACTTTGCATGGTGCCTCCAGTTGGGAAAGGTGTGTCAAAGAAGAAAAAAGTGGACTGTGCATTATCCAAACATTCCATCAGCTATACGCCCAGTACCCCACGGAGAAGGACTGCCGGTTCCTGATGCACCAGAATCACTCTCACTTGAGTCAGACGAGGAAGAGGATGAAACTTCTGGTCCTGAACCATCAATGTCACAGGACCCACATTTTCTCCCATCCTCCTTCTCTGAACCACACCTCATAACACAAGGTGAATTGAATGACCTTGTCAGGGATTTGGAACTACCCAAGAGTAAGGCAGAGCTGTTGGGCTCCAGACTACAGCAGTGGAATCTCCTGGCAGGTGATGTTAGGGTTTCCATGTTCTGTGACCGTCAAAAGGATCTTGTCCCATTCTTCTTCATGGAAGGTGATCTTGTAGCCTGCAACAACATCGATGATGTGATGGCAGCCCTCAACATCGTTCACGATCCAGATGAGTGGAGATTGTTCATTGATTCATCGAAGACTAGTCTTAAAGCTGTTTTACTGCATAATGGCAATGTTTTGCCATCAATTCCAGTTGGTCATGCAGTCCATACGAAGGAAACCTATGACCACATGAAACAACTTTTGAGGTGCATAAACTATGACCAACATCAGTGGCAGCTTTGTGGTTGTTGCTCTCTTGCTTGGTCTGCAGACTGGATACACAAAGTACTACTGTTTTCTCTGTGAATGGGATAGTCGCGCAAGAGATTCCCACTACATCAAGGAAGACTGGCCACTCCGACAGTCATTGGAGCCTGGGAGGAAAAGTGTTTAGCATCCACCACTTGTTGAATCAAGGAAGATTTTTTTTTTTACCACCCTTACACATCAAGCTGGGTCTGATGAAGAACTTTGTCAAGGCCATTGACAAAACACAAGCAGCTTTCATGTACCTCTGTGGAAAATTTCCAAGGTTAAGTGAAGCTAAGATAAAGGAAGGTGTCTTTGTTGGTCCTCAGATTCGTGAACTTCTTCGAGATGATGCATTTGACCATGCACTGCGTGGCAAGGAAAAGACGGCATGGAAAGCCTTCCAGTTAGTGGCAATAAATTTTCTCAGAAACAACAAGGTAGACAATTACAGGTTGTTGGTGGAAAACCTCCTCAAGGCATACAAAAGCCTTGGTTGCAACATGTCACTAAAAATACATTTTTTGCACTCTCATCTAGATTTTTTTCCACCGAACTTCGGAGCAGTGAGCGCCGAGCACGGCGAGCGATTTCACCAGGACATTGCAACAATGGAGAAACGCTATCAGGGCAAATGGAGCCCATCAAAGCTTGCAGACTATTGCTGGACAGTGACAAGAGATGCTCCATTTAATGAATACAAGAGACAAGCCAAGAAGCGCCGAGTAGACACTGAATAGGACTAAACTATGTACATAATAGTTTTTTGCCTTTTGTTTCATAATAAATTTTAAAGTGTTACATAAACAGGACAGGTGAAATATTATCATGGAAAGCAACCATAAACACATTAAAAGACCTAGGTTTACAATTTATGATTAAAACTCTATCTACACAATATACATAGACATAAAATGTAAAAATTTAAATATCTTAGAAACAGTAGCCAATCAGTTGTTTTAATTGTCATATTTGAATTCAGCACATCAAAATACATAATAAATAGCACATTTTATCTCTGAAGCAGACGACTTCTCAAAAATTGGAGACCAGTGTTATTTGTCACATCAGTCTGTAGGAGTTAAAATGTGCAAAACCAATATCTATGCTGTCTAATCTGCCTGCTCTACAGTGCAAATGTACCCAGGATATATACTGACATGTCCTCTTGAGGCTGAACCAAAGATTCATAGATTCTAGGACTGGAAGGGACCTCGAGAGGTCATCGAGTCCAGTCCCCTGCCCGCATGGCAGGACCAAATACCGTCTAGACCATCCCTGATAGACATTTATCTAACCTACTCTTAAATATCTCCAGAGATGGAGATTCCACAACCTCCCTAAGCAATTGATTCCAGTGTTTAACTGGATCTTGGGGCCCATGGTAAGACTTTGTGTCTAGATTGAGCTTTGGAGGGATTTTTAGGATTGTTCTATTGCACTGGAATGCTGCCTTGCAGGAAAAACTCTGCTTTGGCTTATAAAAGATTCGCTGACAGATAGCAGCATCCTCTGGGCCAGTGGGCACCTCTTTAAATAGGGGATTAGAAAATGCAAGAAGTTGAGTGGTGGAAATAATAATAATAAAATAAATCCATATGGCCATAAAAATCCTCCTTGGAAGCAACAAAGAGAGCTCGTTCGGTAACTTGTGTGAGACTTTCCAGTAACATCCGCGCTCCCTTGTGAAGGGGCCAGCGGGTTCTCTCGATAAAAGTTGAGACCATCATCATGATCCATGAAGTCTCTAAGGGCAAATGGGGAGCTAGCGCTTCAAGTTCAGGGCCTATTGCCCTGGGGCAGGCATGGGAAACGATGTACTCCCCAGGTGCTTAGGTTGTATAAAATGTTCCCTTGGTTTATGTTGATGATTCACATAGTCCTGTGCCTGACATTAGCCTGCTCCTAGAGAGAGAGGTGATGTTGCAAACATGGCATTATGGTTTCACTGCAGGATCAAGTGTAAGATTAAAAAAACTGGGTGTGTTCAGCTTGGAAAAGAGATGACTATGGAGGGGGAGATGACAGAGGTTCGTAAAGTCATGAATGATTTGGAAAAAGTGAATAAAGTGTTACTTAGTCCTTCACCTAACACACAAACCAGGGTCACCCTGTGAAATTAATAGGCAGCAGCTGTAAAACAAACAAATTGAACTACTACTTCACACAATGCACAGTCAGCCTGTGGAACTCGTTGCCAGGGGATGTTGTGAATGCCAAAAGTATAATTAGGTTAAAAAAAAATTAAGGAAGATCACGGAGGATAGATTCATCAATGGCTATTAGCCAAGATAGTCTGGGACACAATCTTATGCCCCGGGTGTCCCTAAACCTCCAACTGCCAGAAGCTGGAATGGATGACAGGATAGATCACTCAGAATTGCCATGTTCTGTTGATTCCCTTTGTAGCATCTGGCACTGGCCACTGTCAGAAGACAGGATACTGGGCTAGATGGACCACTGGGCTGACCTGATCCGTGCGCTCTTATGAGGGTGCATCCTCTTTATCATGTTCAACCACATTCCTTAATTTCCAAATGAGGAAAAACATGCAGCAGGTGGATTGGTGTTAGTTGGTGGTGATGCTCATCAAAGTGAATTGGGTTCTTCCCTTTTGCTGCTAGTTTCACCAGCGCTGCTGAAGAGTGTTTGCCATCATTCTGCAGGGAGTCGCCAGCTTCACTTTCTGCAAATTCTCTTCGTGTTGCAAACTTTACGGGGCAGTTTTTAAAACTATTTCCATTGGAGCATTTCATCGGGGAAACATTTTGATTTTTAACGTGAGATCTTGTAAATCCTCAATGTTGGGCTTACACTTGGGTTGGTAATAGGGATACAAAGGCTTTCATCTCTAGGTTCCTAACTGAAATCCAACCCTGGTCTGCTGCTCAGTGGCCTGTGTGAAATGAGTTTGGGTTCCATTACCGAGGCCAAAGATTTAATGGGGTCATTAAGGGAGAACTTAGGAAGGGACCCTCCCTCCCTGTCAGGATTGGGACACACTGACAGGAAGCTTAGACTGTCACTGCCCAGGTACTTGTACTGCTTTGGTTAAACAGAGACTCGCTTTCTAAGGCTGCCAATCCAGCGCCTTTCATTTACTCCGTTGGGAATATAAAGGCTTCCTCTTTTCCTCCCTACCTCACTAGCTATCGTGGTCGGCTCTTCTTTGACTTGACCTGTTAAGGTGGACAGTTAAAAGCTAAAGACATTTAAAGTGGAGGGGATAGAGTAGTTGCAAAGTTAGGCAGGTGCAAGGTCACGGGTTACCTAGCTTTAGCCATTCATCCCACAAACTCCACAAATTTCACCACTGTACTCCAGAGAAATAGGGTTCACTTTTCCTTGATTACCATGGAGGGAGAGCTGGTTTTGCATGGGGACCTACTTATTGTAAATGCTCCTCAGAGGTTCTTTTTAGCATCTATTCAATAAATCCCTTCTGGACGGGGCACCTAACCATGCCAGCATGATGATGCCTGCTAACATGTATGTTCAGTTCTGTGCACTAATTCATGTGCACCCCAAAATCATCTTGCAACTACTCTTTTTTCTAGCATCTGGTGTTGTAGCTAAAAGCAGGAAGATTTGGGGGGCAAGGAAAGGAATCTTATCAACTGTTAAAATGATGCTTTTAGGCCTGTCTGGCAAACTAAATCTTCTACCTTCTTTCCACACAGAGCGAAGATGATGAGAAGCTGAAGAAGAGGAAGGAGCGATTTGGCATTGTAACAAGTTCGGCTGGGGCTGGAGCCACAGAGGACACAGAGGTAAAATGCTAAACCTGCAAGCAGAGGGGCACGTGATAAGAAGTTTGGGGGCGAGAGGGCAGCTGAGAACACTTTCCGTGCTGACTTGTTAGGAGAGTTGAATATCCCAGAAGATGGCACTGTAACTCTTTGCACACATGAGATCTTGCTACTCAAGTGGATCTCATCCTACTCGTCCGCATGCAAGTACTTATATTCGTTTCCTTCAGGTACCCCAATGATGATACCGCAAAGATAAATTCTCCTTTACATTGATGATGAGCATCTGCCTCTTTGGGTTGCATGCATTCTAACCCCCCAGTGGAGCTTGTCAGCCTGGTCTGGAGCAGCCCAAACAACCAGATCTGGCCAGCGCTGGCTGAGGTGGCTGGGCTCTTAGTCTTGCAAACTAATACAGATGCCTGCAGAAAATTGGGAGCAACCATTCTCCTCCAGTTTCCTCCACACTGCTCCCTTTATGCCTTGAGTGGCCTACTGTACTACTTCCCATTCACATCCCTCCTTGTGACTTCCTTTATCCAGGAAGCCCTTGAACTTTAAACTTGCTTCACTCCTTTCATCATAAAAGCCATGTAAATTTCACAACATAAAAAGGAAGGAACAAGTAAGGATCAAGAAATTGACCACACCCCTTGCTTTTCTCTCTTCCATCTTTTGATTTGACACCTCTGTCCTGCTGTTGTCTCTTTGGTCTGATTTTTAATTTGTAAGCTCTGCAAGACAGTGCCTCACCATTTTATTTATGGGGGTTTATGCCTTGCTGTGCGGCACCTGGTACCAAAGACCAGGCTAGATGGTTCTGTGGCAGTTTCTACGTTCCTGTTGTCGAGTATCATAAACACTATTGGTGCTGCATAAATAATACTCTAGCATAAATCAGTGAGAGCTGAGCCCCCATCACTGTCCACAGAGGGGTGCTGGATATGGATTTTAATGTTAACAATCAATTGGCAAAGGTTGCGGGAGGGTGAGCTGTTGGGTTCTTAGAAGCTACTTAACCAGATGGTTTCTGGATTCGACATACAAGAAGTGTTTTTTTGTTTGGCTCCGAAGAGTGATCTCAGCAATTCAGGTGGGGTTTGGGGGCTTTTTCTGTTTTGTTTTTGTAGCTTTTTGATAAACGCTTCCCTGGAATGAAATGGTGCATGGCATTCCCAGCCTTCTGCAAGCAGCACTGGAGAACGGGCCCCTGTTCAGTCTGAGCAGAGGGGGTGGCTGGGGGGGAAGGATTCCATGTTTTTCCGCTAGGTCACTTATAGGTTGTGCCTGGAACAAAAAGATCTTTTGACTAGTATTGTGTGCACTCAAATGCACCTTTCCCCTGGAGATTCTTGGTTCGGGCTTCTGTTGCCCCCTGGCTATTTATCCTGCTAAAAATTAAGATTTATACGCCCCTCGTGTATCAAGTTAAAGGCATATCTGAGAGACGCAATAGAATATTTAATGCAGTTTAGTGTGTCCCTCTCACCTTTTCCATGAATAGAAGAGTGTTAACCCTTTGCCCTTTTAAATTTCCCACCTCCCCATTGCCTGGAAGGGTTTCCAGGCCTCTCAAGTAGGCATTGTTCCCTTTTGTAGCATGTTGCCAGCGAGATGAAGTGACTTCAGCAGCACTGTATCTTGGGCACTGTATGCTTTTGCAACTTGATTTCAAGCTCCGTTTGTTGGACTAAAATCTTCTAGCGCCTTGCCAAGCATAGATACCAAATACTCTCTTGAACTAACCTTGTGATCCCGTATTCAGGCAGGGGCTGGGTCAGTCATGCACTAGGGTCATTTAATACCATCAAGTGTGGTGGGTTTTTGTTTTTTTATTTTAGTCTTCATCCAAATGTGTGTGGGGTTTGAATTGTGAATGTTTTTTTGGTTTTGATTTTTCTTTCAATCCCTTTTGCAGGCAAAGAAGAGGAAAAGAGCAGAACGCTTTGGGATTGTCTGATGTCTGTCCATTTTAGGCTTTACCTGTTGGGCGGGGAGCACGCTCACGTGTGTGCGCGCTCTCTCTCTTTCTCTCTCTCTCTCTCCCCCCTTCCCTTCCCCCGCCACACACACAGTAGCACTAGTAAGGAGTGTAGGCTCTCTTCTGCAATAGAGAATCCCTGATAGCTGTACAGTTGTGCTGCTTATTTTTTCAATTGTGAAGTTTAAAAAAAAATATATATATATACAGAGTAAAGAGCAAAAATGTTCTTGTATCTGTGGTGGGTGAAATCCCATTGCCCAGTTCGCCATTCCCCTGCCACTTGTGTAGTTATTTACAGCAGTGCAAAGCAGGTGTGTAATGCCACCACATCCAAATTGGAAGTGTTTTACACCCACTGTGCACTGGTGTAAATGCCCACCCAAGCTGCAGGTTTGAACCTAGGTAGTGAGGAAGGAGAACTGGAGTGGCCATTATCATCAGATGTAGGATGAGGAAAGGATAGTGCCATTCAGGGATGAAGTTGGAGGAAGGTTTGCTCTCCCTGCTATGTCTTAGGGAGTTGCACCCTTGGGTTGAGAGACAGGTTATGCCACTTAAAGCAGGAACTTCCTGGAGCTGCCCTTTTATTTAAATGTTGCTGATCTTTATTGTCTCCATTTCTCTGGGCTGCCCTGGGCAAAGAAACCCTCCTCTCCCTCCTTCAGCCCCAGGAAATCACTCTTTAAGTTCAGCAGTATCAGGGCATGCACACCAATAGCCTGGCTAAAAACATTCTTCAGCTCAAGTGCACCTTGCATCCCTACGTAGGTTCTGCTGTCGATCATCAGCTGCTTCTTGGGTTGCCCCACCCAGCTTGTGACATCGTGTTTGCTGCCTCGCTGGCCAGGGCAGGGCCTTCCTAATATATTGCACGGGATTGCCAAAAAACATAGTCGTCATTCTTGTATCAGATAGGCTTTAAACTTCATGAACCACCCGTATGTGAAAGGGTCTTTCTCCGCTACCTCTGCTCCCGGGGGTGGTCTCGTGGGGAATGGGTTGGAGCAGCAGCTGGTGATTGGCAGAAGATCAAGGCCAAAGCCTTGGAATAAGGAGAGAGGAATCCCAGAACATTTACAAATTAAACCCACTTCACCGGCCTCTAAGGGCTGTTCTGGGGCTTGTGGCATTTAGTACAAATGTTCAGATCTCCTGGAAGGTTAGTGAGATTTCTCTTGCCTTTCAAAAAAATTCCGTTGCTCAGTTTTTATTCCCAGGTTGAATTTTGTGTTGTCCTCATCTAACATCCAGACTAGCTCAGTCAGACTTGTTAATACCTCACCCAGTCTTAAACCAGCCTTCCTGCCTCACCTCTTGCAAAGGGGGACAGCACCAACCTTGTCCTGGGAATACGTGGTTTGAAAAGGTGTTGCAGTGAACCTGTTCTGCATCGGGACTGAAGCGAATTTCCCTCCTGTCACGTTAACTTCTCCATTTTCCCTGCAACATCATGCTTAGTACAGGAGCAAAACACAGCCTGGCTGCAAATGTTATGCACCTTTTGTCTGGTTAGCTTATCAAACGGCACCTTCTGTTTTTAGGAAGCTGTAGGAATCAGTTCTCCATGTTAAGTTGTGTAGATGGAGCAAGAGTGTTAGCTAATACCAGAGAGCTGTTGTCCCATGCTTTGCTCTAGGCCTCTGAGGCCAATAGCTGTTGTTAGCAGTGATTCAGTAGAGAGGGAAGACGTATGGTGCCTTTCCTCGTCTCCTTAATAGGTTTTTACACACAGGTATTCCTTGTGCGTCTAACATCTTATGTAACTTTTTTACCCTTAAACTTATATCAAGGTCCCCAGAAAAATAGAACAGCTGGGCAGATTTCCCCTTGATTGATCTTTGCTTTTAAATGTCCATTTTGGTTGAAATGTGCCTGTGCTTCAGAGATTTGCATCCAGGGATTCTTGCTTCTGACCATACCCTCTATTGGAAAGATGTGTTTGCACTGGTCACACGCAGTGGAGAACAGCAGCTGCATGTGTACAGTAGGCTGGGCAAAGGGGCCAGCCTGACTCTTGAAAAGCAATATATTTTTCTGTAAATGTAGAGGTCTTCAAATGGCTTGTGCTCGGCACCACCGATGCACGCAGGCTGATGTCTCAGCTGTATGCCCCAGGTGATTCTAAGCAATATCGGAGGTTGGTTTGCTTGCCCAGCAACTATAGGATTCAGGTTGCATTGTGTGTGGCTTGGGGTGTCAATGGTAGATTGAACTGAAGCCCCCGTCTCCTTCCAGACTTAATGGAATAACCTTATTCTGTTTTTGGGTTTTTTTGTATGTCGGATTTTGTAATATGTATTTTCTATTCCGCTCATGGCTTTTTGCTGGTTATTTGCTTGAAATGTTTTGAAATGTGCCAGGACAAACACTGCATTTCACTCTTGGTTTCATAATAAAACTGCTTCTTCAAGGCAACACCTGTATCTGCCTAGTTGGTGTGTGATGTAACAGTGCTTTTTCCTGTGGTGTCAGGGTTGGGCCGTGCTAGCACAGAGCCAAACATCGCTGAGGTCTGATTCTCTCTGGCGCTGCATCGTGTGGTGTTGTTTACACCCGTGCACGTCAATCCCATGGCCCAAGGAAAACGTCATTTATGTTCATTCTGCCCTGGTTTAAATGACTTCCCACGGTGTACTGTGCCCCTTGCCTTCAAATGAACACAGAGGTCCTGAGCACTTGTAGTCGTGCAAGATCCCATGATGCTTTTTGTTAACCCCTGGCATCCCGGACAAACCCCAGTTCTTAGCCCATTCTGCCTCCCTGAATTCTTCCCTATAGTTTGTTGGATACAGAATTCCTCTTTGCTTCCTGTTGACCTCATTAAACTTTGCAAGCCCTTTGGAGTAGGGACTCTGCTTTTAAATGTCCTGTAAAGCATCTTGCACATGCTGGGTGCTGTGTATATACTGCCCAGGCCTCCTTTGTTTATTATTTGGTGCTAAGAAGTCAGATGCTCTCAGTTCTAGGATTGCCCTTGGTCTGCTTGGCAAGTGCAAATATCCTTTTGTGTCCTTGGCTGCTTTATTTCTGATCACTTCCTGTACTTCTCCGTATACTACCTGAGTGGTATAAATGATCAGCTGTTTGACAGTACTGCAGGGAGGGCTGCTGGTGGTACTCAAATCCCTAATCCCCCCAGGTGTTAGGTAAGTGGGGTCCCCTTTGTACAGGCTGACGTACGGTAAAGGGACTCACTTAAGGTTGTACAGCAGAGTTGGGCGTAGAACCCAGGAGTTCCAATTTCCATGCTTGTGCTCTGACCCCTTGATTACACTTCCCTTTCTGAGGCAGAAACCGTACCCAAGAGTCCTGACTTCAGTCTCCTGTTCTAACTAGTCCATATTTTCTCTTCCCAGAGCTGGGAATAGAAGCCAGATATCCTGTCTTGCCGTCCCGTTGTCTGACCACTGGAACCCAGCCCCTATTGCCTCTAGAAACCACACAAGCACAGCTTGTTCAGTTTCCCTTGGGCATATGGGATCACTACAGATATGGACAGTGCCTCCATTGCACGTTCTCTCTGCCGTTCCAAATCCGTTCCTCACGTTCTAGGAGCACTAATGCATATTCTGCCCCCCGGCATTCTCTCCCCTGCACCCATCCTCAAATTGATCGCTTCCCTGTGCTCTAGTAAAACTACCTGAGTGTCTCTTGCTCCCACATTTCACCTCCCTCTCCTTGTTCGGGATGAATTTCCTTTGGCCATGGGAGCAATATAGCAATGAACCCAGGTCTACCCCTCGCTTCTCCTTTATCGATCACTCTCTCCCTTTGCCTGTATATAGGCACTTTCTGTTTTCCCAGCCCTGGTCCAGCAGCCAGTGCTACAGAGGGCATCGCTGCCTGTCGAGATCTCCCCTCCCCCCTCTCTCCCCTCTGCTTCTTTTTCCCGCTTGGAGGGAGTTTATTTTGTAGAGGACACTGCTTCTTTTAAATGCTGGGCTTTTCCCTCCGTGGTGTGGGGGGGAAATCATTCTAATCACACTGGGTTTAAAACACCACCTAATTTATTTTTCCTCTCCGAGCTGGGAGCCGCTCGTGACTAATTTGGGCTGAATAGGTGGAGAAAAAAAGCAGCGGGCACACAATGAGTGGGGGAAAGTGTGGGAAAGCGAGCGAAAGAAAAGGAGGGCCAGGGCTTGCAGCGTGAGAGCTGGTAACGCCGCGCAGCGCCCAAATTCAGCATGAAGTCACTTTTCAGAGCAGACGCTTGGGCTGAAAACGCAAGTGGGACTATAGGTCAGGGCGGCGGGAGGAGTGGGGGTGGGAAATGGTTGGGCTCGCACAATGTGAAGGGAAGGAGGAGGTGGGGTGAGAGAAGAGAGATGGGCACACTGTGTGTGTGTGTGTGTGTGTGTGTGTGTGTGTGCCCCTTCACAAAGAAACACAAACACATCTTCCCGTTCGCGCTGTCCCCTTCACCCCAATGGCCTCCTGCCCCTGAGTCGTCTGTGGCTGGGTTGGAAACTTCTCGTGTTTAAATTCAGAAAAATAAGGAAACAAAACCAGAGCCTGAGAGAGAGAGAGGGGAGGGGGTTAATACAGAGCAATACACTTTAAGATTTCTTCTGTCCCTTCCTTCCCCCTCCCCACAGTTTTAAATATCTTATAGGCCTGCACTGAAATCTCTTCTGGAGTCTCCTTGAAACTGACCGTAGGTAAACCCCCTTGCTTGAAGTTGTGTTATGTTCAAATTGATTAGGTTACAGGTTATCCTCTTCCCCTGCCCCCAACTGCGTCAAGGCTGGTTAGTTTCACAGCAAGGGCCCATCCCACTCTGTACTGCTCTGTCCTTCTGTGCACCTTAACAGTTGTAGTTCTGACCACGCTCGTCCCCTCCTCCCTGCGTTTGGAGGTGAATGGACTGTTTTTAAAAAAAAATATCTATATCCATCTTGCAAGAACTGAGACTTGGTGAGCTGCTGCTGCGATTGGCTCAATCCCTGGAGTCCCTGGCTAATCCAAGGGGTTCAGGACTAGTTAAACTCTGATTTGCACAGCTTGCTTGGGCCGTGAATCAACTGTGCTTTTCCCCTAGAAATCGGAGCTCAGGGAGGCCTGTTGGGTGATCCAGTCCACATTGCCTCCAGAATCCAAGGCCAGGGGTGGATTTTCTATAGAATGAATATAATTTCACTACCCCAAATATTTTTCAGGACAGAAGGAATGTTGCTGAGTAGTTAAATCAGGAAGCCTGGCATCTCTACACCAAGGCTTAGAGCAGGGGCTTTGGTGTCAGGACTCTTGGGTTCTATTCCTATCTTCAGAAGCGGTAATGTCTAGTGCATGGGGGCAGGGGCTGAGAGGCTGGAGTCCTGGCTTCTGTTCCAAGCTCTGTTTCTGGATTGGCTGAATGGCAGTTGTCAAGACATTTCAGGGGGCCTCTGGGCCCTGTCTGTGGGGAAACTTGGGCTGCATGATGGTTTTGTGAAACACATCGAAAGCGGAAGTGGCTTGACCCAGAGGGAGTTGGTGTCGGAGCTGGCAGTAGAACCCAGGCATCCTGGCTCCCCTCCCTTGTCCAGAGCCATTCTTGCATTACCTAACTCCATGGTTGCTCCCTCAGTCCTGCCCCTTTCTGAAGTACACATCTGTGTGTTACTCCCTCTCCCCAGCAGCTCTGTTTGCTAGATGCACTCAAGCTGGAGGGAGGGGCGTGTGCCATGGTTGGCCATGTGATGACCCGTCAGGACGTGCTTTGGGAAGCACATGCTCTGGCAAAGGCCTGAAGAGAAGTGAGTGAGCTGGGCAGTCCTCTCTTCCCCAGATAACTCCTGCAATCAACTCTTCCTCCCCGGCACCTTGCCCCTTAGCTGTCAATCACACTTCTCATTGCAGTCCTACTGTATCTGCTCTTGGCACTACTGCACTGGAAGCTTGGTGCCCAGACCTCAGCCAGGCCAGAGCCCCCCTGTGCAGGCTGCTGTATGGACGTGTCATAAATTCAGAGATTACAAGGCCAGGTGGGACCACTATGGTCCTCTAGTCTGACCTCCTTTATAGCACAGGCCAGATAATCCCCCAGTCCCTGCGCTCAGGTAGAAGGGTGGAGTGAGGGGACTCAACAGAACCTGTTTCTTCTCTTCTGCTGAGCCAGGAGCTCCCAGAGATGAGGGTCAGATGTTAGATGTTCCCTGTTGCTCCTGTGTAGTGTAATTGACTTGTCAGGGGGTCTCAGAAGGGAAGATGTTTTCAATAACTGGGGGATTTCCCCCCCAATCTCATCCCAGGTGCCTTGGAAGAAGAGACTCAGCGGGGAATAGAGCGAGGACCTTTATTCTCTCTCCACAGTTGTGCGTGCCATTCTGCTCCCACCACGCTCATGGCAGCCTTAGGGTGACCTGCCCCTCTGCTTTGTTGTTCCCCAGCCTGCTTGGCCTTTCTCCATCAAGGACCGCTTATCCCAGGTGTGAAGCAAGGTTCAGAAGCACATACGGCGGCAGGTGGAAGTGCCCATATGCATGGATTCCCTTGGCTGCTCTCCAGAGCTTTGGTCCCAGCGCCATGTGCAAAGCTGCAACTTAGCCCCACAGAATGGTAGGCTGAGGTTTATAAAGCCGTGGTAGATAGGGGATGAACAGTCAGGACAGGTTCTGTTCTAACCTTTAGAAGACAGGGATGTCCCTGAGGAGGAGGTGGTGTAGGGCTCTAACCATCGGCTTAGAACTGCTCCCCGGCAGGGTCAGCTCAGCCCTTTGTCCTTCCACGGTGGATACATCGTGTTCCGCGGGGTCTACTGGCTGTGGACTGTGCCCATGAGACCTTGGACAAACAAGGGACATCCCACAGCTGAGTTTAGGCTGGGCCCATGGGATGATAATTGCCCCAAACCATCTGTTGTGCTGTGGACTGGCTGCTGCTTTATCAGGGGCAGGTTGCAGTGGCTTGTGCCCACCTCTCCAGTGTGATCGCTCTGCCGCTGGTGTTAGTCCTTGCTTCACAGGCAGCACTGGTGTCTCCTGCTACAGAAAGAACAGGAGGACTTGTGGCACCTTAGAGACTAACAAATTTATTAGAGCATAAGCTTTCGTGGGCTATAGCCCACTTCGTCAGATGCATATAGAGTGGAACATATATTGAGGAGATATATATACACACATACAGAGAGCATGAACAGGTGGGAGTTGTCTTACCAACTCTGAGAGGCCAATTAAGTAAGAGGAAAAAACAACTTTTGAAGTGATAATCAAGCTAGCCCAGTACAGACAGTTTGATAAGAAGTGTGAGAATACTTACAAGGGCAGATAGATTCAATGTTTGTAATGGCTCAACCATTCCCAGTCCTTATTCAATTCTGAGTTGATTGTGTCTAGTTTGCATATCAATTCCAGCTCAGCAGTCTCTTGTTGGAGTCAGTTTTTGAAGTTTTTCTGTTGTAAGATAGCCACCCGCAGGTCTGTCATTGAATGGCCAGACAGTTAAAGTGTTCTCCCACTGGTTTTTGAGTATCTCTTCAAGTGACATCATCATAGGACCTAATCACATCAGCCATACCATCAGGGGCTCATTCACCTGCACATCTACCAATGTGATATATGCCATCATGTGCCAGCAATGCCCCTCTGCCATGTACATTGGCCAAACCAGACAGTCTCTACGCAAAAGAATTAATGGACACAAATCGGACATCAGGAATCATAATACTCAAAAACCAGTGGGAGAACACTTTAACCTGTCTGGCCATTCAATGACAGCCACCCGCAGGTCTATCTTACAACAGAAAAACTTCAAAAACTGACTCCAACGAGAGACTGCTGAGCTGGAATTGATATGCAAACTAGATACAATCAACTCTGGTTTGAATAAGGACTGGGAATAGCTGAGCCATTACAAACATTGAATCTATCTCCCCTTGTAAGTATTCTCACACTTCTTATCAAACTGTCTGTACTGGGCTACCTTGATTATCACTTCAAAAGTTTTTTTTCTCTTATTTCATTGGCCTCTCAAAGTTGGTAAGACAACTCCCACCTGTTCATGGTGGGGGTGTGTGTGTGTATATATTGAGGAGATATATATATGTTCCACTCTATATGCATCCGAAGAAGTGGGCTGTAGCCCACGAAAGCTTATGCTCTAATAAATTTGTTAGTCTCTAAGGTGCCACAAGTACTCCTGTTCTTTCTGCGGATACAGACTAACACGGCTGCTACTCTGAATCCTCCTACAGAGTCAGCAGGATGGGTGGATCCCAGCCAAGCTCCCTGCCTGCTGGTATAATTACTGTGAATGTTGCATGCGGACAGTCTTATTAGGCATCAGAGGGGGAAGGTTAGGAGAGCCATATTATGGCATGGCTGGCATGGGGTTGCACCCCCTCCCTCTGACATGGCTGTGGGTGGTCACCAGGATGGAGGTAACTGGCTCTGTCCCTGTCCTAATTTGTCTGCCCTGCGTGCCTGCACCCTCTGTCTCTGAATTAGGTCAGCCGAGGGCCGGGGAAAGCAGGTGATGCGGGGCGCAGCTCCCAGCAGCCTCGGGGGAGACGCGACCAGAACAAAAGCAAGCTCTCATTAAACTTTTGACATCGTCCTTCGAAGCAAACCAACCCACCCACCCAGGAATGTTACAAGTGGGCTGACCTACCCTACCCCTCTGCCCAGCCCCATGCACCCCCAGGCGCTCTGGAGGAGTGGAACCCAGAGATCTAGACTCCAGCTCGAGCTCTAGCTGCTATCATCCGTCTGCCTCCGGGTGTGGAGTAGGTGGCAGCTTGGAGATGGGGGTCAGTAATATTATAGACCCTTTAATAACAGTGCGGGGAGTTACCTGCTGGTATGCAACAGAGCCTGCAGCTGGAGCCCTTGTGTCTGAGCAATCCAGACTTATCTAGCGCAGGTACTGATCTGATGCTACTGTAATAGGGGACCAGGTAGGGCAGGGTCTGGCTGTTTTTCCAGGTGTCTGTATCTGTGGTCCCATGGGGTTATGGTCCATTAGAGGGGCTCTAGGTGCTACCACAGCACAGCTAACGAGTATCTCAGAGATTATCTACCCCCCATCACAGTCTCTAAGTACCTCTCAGCTTTTAATGTATTGATTCTCAATGCCTCTGTGAGGCCGGACAGGCCTGTTATTCCCATTGTACAGGTGGGGAAACTAAGTGATTTGGCCTAGGTCACCCAGGAAGTCTGTGGCAGAGTCAGGAACTGAACCTAGGGCTCTCAAGACCCCTGTACAGGGGGGAAGGGGGAGCAGCGCCAGAGTGTGGGAAGTCACTTTCCTGACTCTCCATGCTCCAGACACAACCCTATTCCCCTTTCACTTTCCCATTTTCCTCTGAAAGTGACTGGTCTGAGAATGTACAGCAGTGGGGTGAGTCTGTTGGGGACCTAGGCACCCTCCTGCCCTCTGGCTTCCCCGAGACCTTGGCTGGCCTCAGCACCTCTGAAAAGTAGCTGCTCGCACCTTTCAAAAACTCAACTGCAGCTGTGTCTGTAGCGCTTCTGGGAAGGCTGGAGTGACAGCCCTAGGGGGGCGTTTCATGTTTCTCCCCAGCTTGGTAGCTGTCAGACCAGGCTGGGAGCATCCAGTCTCTGCTTCCTCTTCAATCTTTGTTTTATCTTCAGAGGCCGGACAGGCGGGGCAGCTAGTGCCGACTGCAGTGCGCTAGGGGATGGTTTGTGGTATGGATGCACCTGTCTAGAAAGAACTCAGCTGAGCCCATCAATGTGTTTCACACCAGGCAACCGCAGGCTCTGGGGTGGTCACAGCTCAAAGAAACACCTTAGAGACTCGAATCCTATCCAGGCAGAATGAGAATAGTGGCCAGGAAAGAGATGGCCAGAGACAGCCAGAGCAAGGTACCCCGTAGCCCAGGGCTGATAGTGAGACACGTGCACTCCTTGCAGATCCAGCTCGGCCCTTGGCCTTGTCTTGAAGAAGTGGCTGGTTACAGCAAGGTGGCTCCATGGGGGGAGATTTTGGATCAAAGGGACCCAGAATTGTCCCAGCGGGGTGAATGGGCCAGAAACGCAGGAACTGGTGCAAGGGAGAGTAGGGATGGAAAATGGAGAGAGTAACATCGTGGGAGAGGCAAGGAGCTGTGGTAAGATGGTGGGTACATCACACTGGGCGAAGGTATAGAGAGGACCCCAGTGCTAGGTGGGCGAGGGCTAATTAGCTAATGGGGCTAGTACCCAGGCCAGCCCAGGCAAGGAGCTCATGGGTTGGTATCAGGAAGTCCACAGCTGGTCTGTCCCATAGTGTTTGCTCTGAGGTCCCTACAGGCTGGTCCATGCTTGAGCCAAGCTGCTCACAGCCCCACAAATGTTCCCCTTTGGAGTCCTTCCCCCTTGTCTCGCCAGCGATGCTAGCAAATCCCTCTGCCGTTCCGTTCCATTCCCTCCCCCAGCCTGGTGGCACACACGCTCACTGGTCTATAGGCCAAGGACCCAGCCAGCCTCAGGTTGGTTTAATGTCGGGGTGTGTGTGTGTGCGCCCCCCCTTGGTCTCCCACTCCCTCTGCTCACAGCTCTAATTAGCTGTGACATTCTCAGCATACCTGCCAGCTCCTAATGAGGGCTCCATAAAAGCTGCCGTGATCTGGTTTCCTCCGGCACTTCGGGCCAGTTGTAAATCTCAGCTTTACAAGTTTGAGCTGCGCGAGGAGGAAGTAGCCGTCCGTGTGAAGCCGGGAGTGGGGGCGTGATCACCGTGTGTATGCGGGAGGATGTCTCTGTCATCCACCAGGGCATTTGGCGTCCTAGCGGAGGTATCGAACCGCACTGCTCTATATACTGCATGAGGCCTGGTATGCTGTGTGGACCCTTCCTAGACCCATGCCTCGGTGGGTCTCGGAGTTCAACGGCTAGAACGCTGCTCAGGCCCTGACTCGGACCGTTACAGTGACTGCAGCCCATCAGTGTCACTTGGCTTTGCCAACGAGCAGCTGCCTTGGCCACATCACCCGCCACCCTGCCCCTCTTGTCGACAGCTTTGCTTCGGCTCCGTTGCCCTGGGCTAGCGCCTGTTCAGCTGGAGATCCAGAAGCAGTTGGCCAGCAGTTATTAAAGCTCCCGGCCCCACCCCATGTTAGGTGGACGAGAGGGCTGTGTGGAGCAGGGACTGAGGCCTGGAGAGACCGGCTTGCCCAGTCACATGGCAGAGCCGGGGCCTGATGCAGGGGCTCCTGATTTTTAGCCTGCTGTTCTGTCCACTGAACCATGCTGCCTGCTGCAGGGAGAGCCCCTGTGTCCTACATTTTCGCAAGTGATTCTGGGAGCCCAACCTGTGGCCTCTTCAAAGAGCTCAGTTTTCACTGGGTGGGTGCCAGGCACTGTCCTGTTGAGCTTTCCTCCGATGGGGTACCTAGAATCACTGCTGGCTTTGGAAAAGTTAGACCCCTTGCATTACCCAACCTGGGACTGCCCAGAACCAAATTAGACAAGCTGCTCTCCCTCCCGGAGCCCCACATGGAAGGCCAGAGCCCTGCCTGCCTGAATTTGCATAACCCTGCCCCTTGGGAGGGGGTTTCTATTTGGGGCCTGTCCTCCCATTTTTTCCTTCCAGGCCCAAGGAAAGCGTGAGTGAGCAGCTGGCAGCCAGTGAGTTTTAGCCAAAAGACGGGATAGGGAACCACCAAACAGGTGTGGCCAAGGCAAGGTGCCTGCTGGATGCCCTTTGGTTGCTGTAGCCTGGGGCCAGGGTGAATGTCACATGCTCTCCTGCCCGCCTGCCTATTTCTCTGGGGCTGGGGCAGGAGAGGGGCATTCAGGCTCCATGACTCACTCAGCCCTTGGCCCCTATGTTGAGGTGGCCCAGGAGGGAATGGTGGTTTTCAGGAGGAGCTGGGCTGAGACCCACCAAATTCATTTCACGCAGAGGCCACCTGCCGCCCTTTGGCTGGGAGCAGCGGACGGTTCCTGCTGACCCAGTTGGCCAAAGGCTCTGTGTTGTGGTTTTGGGAAGCTGCTTTTCCCCTGGGGTTAGTAGCCAGCAGGAGACCCCGAAACATCACCAGCCTCTTCAGAACATGTGGGATTCTTTAACTTCCCTGGGGGAGGGCCAGAATGCTCTAACCCTTTCTGCCCTGGCGGAGTGCTGCCTCCCACCCAGACCAAGCCGTGCAAGCTTTCTCCTCTCCGTTTCTCCGCTGCCCCCCTCTGCTTCCAAAGAAAAGGGCTGGAGCTTTTTGCACAACAGACCAGGCATAGCTGGCAGTGGCTGGAGTCTGTGGGCTGAGGGGGGCTATGCAGGTTCCACTCCTTGCACAGGGGTTCCCAAAGTGTGGGATGTATCATCGAGGACTAGCTGCGGGGGCGGGGGGGTGCATGGAAGGTGTACAAAGGAAGACCCTTAACAACCCACAGCGTGTGCAGGGGGCATGGTTGGCTTCATGCCAGCTCTTGCCCATTTGTCTGCATTAGCCAGGCTTGGGGGAGGGGGAAGGATATCCCTTGTCCATCTCTGGAGAGCCCCTCTGCTGGGGGCGCTGCTGGAGCTACGGCTCGCCTTCCTTGCCTGTGCTCAGGGAGAGCTGACGTTCAATGAGAGTTGAGCCAGCAAGTCTACCCCTGGGGGCCAATGTAGAGAGCAGTTTAACCAAGGTGCCAAGCCCACTCCTGGTACCATTTACCCCCTGCAGAATTAGCGCGGCCAGAACCCGCGGGGCCCTGCTATTCCACCCCGGCCTGGCGTCCGTCCCCTGGACTGCTCTGCTCTGCACGCATCCTGAGGGGCTGGGTGCCATCTGTGCAGGGCTGGATTGCTGCTGGGCGGGTCTGAGAGTAATCCTGGGCAAAGCCAACTGAGTCCAGTATTACTGATGTCATCTGGCTGTGGCACTTATCTGCCCCCATGTGAAGGGAGGCGGTGCTGGCATCTCGGTTGTACAGATGGGGTACTGAGGCACAGCATCTAAGGGCTTGTCTGCGTGCGAAAGTCGCACTGGTTTAACTCCTGTCAGTCGGAGGGCGATGTGTTGCCCACGTAGCAATACCAGTATAGCCCCTTGTGTGGATGCTGCTAGAGGGGTTCTCAGGTGGGTGTGGCTGGCAGCCCCACCGCTCTGAGGTACCTTTATAACTGCAGCCACGCTGGGGACAGTGTTGCCACTTTAACGAGAACAAGGGAGTCAAAGCTGTACAATTTTGCATGTGTAGAAAAGGCCTTAAACAGGTGCAGAGCCCTGCAAGGATGCTCTTGCATCGCTGTAAGCGCTTCTGCTTTTGGTCTGGTTTAACCCCGCTCCTAAGGAATTTAAGCTAAACTGAAGCCAGCAAGTCTGCCCAGGGGGTTGCCGCAGTTTATATTCACACCTCAGAGTAAACTGGTGCCACTTGTTCCTCTCGGCTGCCCAAGGTCACACAGGAAGGCTGGGAAGGAGCAAGAACTGGAGCCCCTGACTCTTGAGTGCCAGGCGAGCCCTCTAACACCCATCCTGATGGTCCTTGCTGAGGTGGAGACACCTTTCGTCTGCATCTGAAGGAGCAGTTTTGCCAGCGGGCTGCCTTTTTGCGGAGCTGGGTGCATTTCTGTCTTTGCATCGTTGTTAAAATGACAAAGAGAAACAGCTCCAGAGGGTTTAAAAAAGGAGAGCGAGCGTGACTGTGTTTGGTCTGACTGGCATATGAAAGCAACAATGTCCTGCAGCTACGGAAAATCAGTCAGGGCATGGGCTGGATTTTCTTCTCCCAGCAGCTCCTCCACCCGCGTGGTGGACTGGTTTTATGGTTAGCATCAGGGAGTGTGGGAAAAAAGGAGAAACATTAGGAAACCTATTTTCGGAGCCAGTCAAAACTCAGGTCATTGAATCCAACCAAAAGCTCTCGAGGGAGGAGATGGGCAGGGGAGAGCTGAAGGGATTTGATGCGCCAACACATGTGGGTTTGGAAGGCTCTGAGGATGTGTAGACTCAGCTGCAAACCTCAGAAGCTTTCCAGAGCCCACTATGGAGGGAGGTGCAGGCCAAGGCGATCGTGTAGGCTGTTCCCCACAGAGCCCTGGGGAGCAGCTCACACAGACCAAGTCACTGGACCATGGCTGAAGTGCCTGTTTGGGCCAAGGTGATGCTGGATGCCCTTGCCTTGCCCCCAGGATATTTACAAGCCTGTTTCCTTTTTTGCTAAATCAGGAATGATTTATGATGTGCTGGCCCATCTAGTCTATAATACGTCTCGCTCCAAAGAATCCCACAGGCCTTCGCCAGCCAGGAATAACTTGCCTGTATCGAGCCTCCCAAGTAAAGATCTCAAAGCATGTTGCAAACAGGAATTAAACTCCCCAACGCCCCCAGAGAGAAAAGACAGATAAGGAAACTGAGACTTAGAAAGGTGAAATGACTGACCCAAAGTCATACAGGGAACAGAACCCAGGCGTCCTGATCCCTAGGACCTGCTCCCCTCCTCTAATCCACTAGACCCAACTTACCTCCCAGAGCTGGCACTGGAACCCAGGTGTTTATGGCTAGGCAGAGCAAGAGAGAGAAATACCATCAACCAAATGGGAAATCAGTCGAGCTCAGAGAATTTCTAAAATGTACCAGTTGCAATCTGGGGAACAGAACTGCTGAGCTCTATTCCTTGCATTAGGCTCTCTCCTAAGACAATCAAAGAAAAATCACCAAAGGAAAATGCATTTGCCAGCAGATTTTTTTCCTTTTTCCTTTTTGTTTTGTTTGGCTATATAATTTTTATTGTACAAAAAAAGTCTAAAAAAAGAAAGAAAGAAAGAAATTGGGACAGAAGCAACGGTTATAATATATACAAATGACTAAAGCTTAGTTTATACAACATGGAAGAGAAATAAGTCATTTAATTTTTTCCCCCTTTCCTGTAGCTTTTTCTAGAATGGTTTATGAAAGAGAAGCCGTAAATCCCTCCTGTTCTGCCCCATCTCATCATAAATGTGAGCTTCCTCCGGTTTGTTATTTCTTACATTTTCATGTACCAGAGCTTTTTGTTGTTCTTTAGTTGATTGCGTCCGTGTGAAATTTGCCCCCTTGGTGAGAACTTTAAACAGGAATGTTTGCTGGGGGGAAGGAATTTGTTTCCTAGAGGGACGTTCTAACATGGACCACATGAGATATAAGAAACCATACTGGTTTTTCCCAGAGGCTGTTAAATCCACCTCCAGCAGTGGATTCAGCTTGGAGAGTAGTTCCAGTGTTGCCTTCAGCTCAGGGACACTCAGCAGGGTCATTTTTCTGTCTGTTTGGTGGAGAAGTGAAACACACTAAAGCTTTTTAAACTTCCAAGTCAACTGAACAGCAGCTGAGGAGGTGGCTCTCTGGTTTAAGGCTAATTTCTGTTGGACCATCTGGGAGGTGAGGGAGTGGTGGCATTTCCTTTTAAATATGTTCTACAAAAACACCCGTCACCCAACATGCGTGTTCTCAGCGTTGTATGTGGCTGTAGCATGCCTGCTGCCTGTGGATTTCAAAATGCCTCGTGCAGTAATGAAGCCTCACAAAACCCTTATGAGGTAGGTATTCTCTTTGTTCTACTGAGGAGGAACACAAACCTTTGCTCAAGGTCAGGAATCCTGATTCCCAGCTTTAACCACTAGACCCAGCTCCCTTCCCACGCTGGCTTCATAAAACTATTTCAAAAATCAAGGTTGCTCCTTAACACACAGCAACTACTTCCCTGCCTTTCTGGAAGGGCTGTGGAGTTCTTCCGAAGCAGTGGGCAGCTGGGCCCCTCTCTTATGGGCTGGAACACAGATTATTCTCCTGCGAGACGCCAATGCGCAGCCCAGGTTCTTCCCGTGCGCCTGAGCCACTTATCACGTGGGCAGAGTCCTCTACTTGGCCCCAGGTGATACCTGGGGATCACAGGGCTGGACGGTGTGCTGGGGAACCCCGACTTGTCCCAGTTTGTCAGAGAAGATCTGTAGAAGATGCAAGAGCGGGGGAATTTCACACATTGCAAGTGGAGCTCAGTGAGGCAGTTACAAGCCGCCATCTGGATTCAGTCGAGTATCCTGGCACGGGTGCCTCGCCTCTGACCACTGGGATTCCACGGACACAGAGCAGGGCAGAGGGAACCAGCTCCTCTGGCAGCAAGGAAAAAACATCAAGACGCATACGCACTAATCCTTACGCACAGCAATTACAAGAAGAGAAAGCACAGACATAAAAGCATCTCCTGTCGAGCCCTTGGTGTGTCACAAAGGGAAACCCCATACTAGTCTCTTAAATTTTCTTTAACCTTCCATAGTGCAAATGGTACCTTAGCCCAAGTCTCTCAATACCGACATTTTTACAGTGAACATTCAGCGTTCTCGAGTCAGACGCTTTGCCTCGCTCCTGCAATTTGGGAAGAATCAAGTCTCCTGTTGCCACTACCTCTGAGCCTCCAGAGTGCCCCACAGCTCGCGCTGCCTGTTGCCTCCTAGATGGATTGAGTGAGAGGGAGCAGTGCAGCTGGATGAGACTATCCAGTGGGGGTGGATGGATACATCAGTCAAGTCAATAAATGCTCCATGGATTCTTGTAGGAAGCCTGTTGATGGGCACCTGCTGTGGCAGCCTCTGGACCTGGAAATCAGCTGACGAAACCAATCTAACCCATTCCTGGGAATACAAGTTCCTGCATGGTGCAGCGGCCAGTGCCTGGAAACCCAATGCCGATCCTTGCCAGAAGAGTCCCTCGTGATGGGAGCACATGTGCCCATCTGTAATGGTGGAGCCTCATCTGAATCGCTGGCTCAGGCCCAGGGTGAGTGAGTCACAGGTGCAGGACTGGAGCGGAAAGCGCTGAACTCTTTGATTTTTTTTTTATTATTATTATTATTACTTTTTAAAATATTTTTATTTATTTATTTTTGATGTTCAAGTGCTGTGTTTGGTCATGTGATTAAAACAACAACAACAACAATGAAAAAACAACCCAACCAATGAATGGCCTTTTGGTCATGTGATTAAAAAAAAAAAAAAACCCACCCCAACCAATGGCTTCTTTCCTGAGCCGCCATCCTTGTAAACTCTTCTCTTCATCTTCAGATACCCATTGAAAAAAACAAACACAAGCTAAGACATTACGCACAGTAACATACACAAAGTAAATAATAATAAAATACTCGTAGCGCTGATCTGTACAAACACACATGAAACAACATCTGCCTGCCCTCAGCCAGTCAGATTCCCCCGGACAATACACAGAACAGCCATGGGTGACGTTCCCCATTGCCAGAGTTAGGACTTTTCATCTCTGGTGTCACCTGGCTGTAAAAATTTCCCCAAATTTCTCCATGCCCCAGCCAACGGCCAGTGAGAGCTTCCATGTTTAAGAGGGAGAGAAGGGGCCTGCCTGGCAGATGTGTGTATCTAGGAAGGAGTTGTGTATTTGCAGGGAGATGGACTGCAGGGTCTACTACACCGTTCTCGTTTCTAACTTCCCTGATTCAAACACCACCATCTCACTGGTGGGTTTCCCATTGACTGGGAGAACTTAAACCAGCCTGGTGAAAGCACTAGGAAATATGCTGTAAGGAACGAAGGGGGCAGAATAGATGAGACCTAAGGGTTGTTTTTCATCTCTGATGTGTAGGATTCTTTAGGCTTCATCTCTCATGGGGACGATCTAGGTGGCTTGTAGCTTGTAGCCACAAATAAGTTCCTGGTCATGTTCTCGCTTTCCTAGCCCACCTCCCGAGCCTGTAGTTAGCATGAAGGAGTGATCACAGCTGTAGTTAGAAGCTTGCTTGAGAGCTCCCTTGGCTGCTGTGAGCAAGACACAACTGAGCTATGCTGGGATAGCCCATTGCTCAGAGCCTTTCAAAACAGCCTTGGTGAAGCATTAGAAATGTCCTGTGGGGAACAATCCTTCCCCCATAAATCTAACTGGTCTTTTCCATCTCTGATCTCTGGGTTAACTTTTCCCCCCTCCATGTCTGAGTGAGGCCACCAACAGGAAACTGAACTTAGTCAGAAATAGCCTTGTCATTCACGCTACCTCCCTCTGCTCCCCTGTGGCAACGGGGCACATGATGGCAAGTACATGGCCCAGTTCCATAGCTTAGGTCACCTAAGAACATCTCCATCTTAAAATTGGAGGGGATTCAAATATGTAACAATCGTCCAATCCCAGGCTGACCTGCGCCACTTTAGAGAGGGGTTCTGGGAAAAGGTACTGAACAGATCAGCTGGGCTTGGGAAGCAGTGTTCCCCAGGCATGTTGGCAAGGAGCAGTTTGCCTCCTAGACGCTGAATGCTGTCCCTTGGCGAGCCAGCCCAGCTCCAGGAGAGTGAGGGGAGCAGCAGCAGCGGGATAACCCACCGACTCCAGATCGCCGAAGCGTCGTTCCCAGTAACAATGCTGGAAGCAGCCAGAGCCCGGGCGGTGGTGGCTAGAAAATGAACCTTCCCCGTATGAGATGAGCAAACAGGAACCGGGATTATTGCAAGGGAATAAAACCAGGGCCCTGCCAGGTTACTGTTAGAGCTGTTTCCTTGAGCATGACCACTCCTGAAATGCTGCCTTCATGGCATTGGGCGTTCCTAGAGCAGGGTCTTGTGGGAGAAGCACAGAGCCAGCAATTCCTGGCTCTGTCCCTGACTTCCCGTGTGACAGTGGGCCAGCCGCTTCCCCTTTTTACACCTCCATTTCCCCACAGGCTGCGAGGCAGGGGTGAGCCCCATTTCACAGGGGGAAACTGAGGCACAGCTGGGGAAGCAGCTCCCCAAAAGGACAACAGCAGGAAAGAAATCCAGGTGCCTTGACTCCCAGTCATCTGGGCTAACTCCTAGAGCCACGTAGCCCAGACCGTTCTGTTCTGAATACCTTAGTACGTGCTCACTGGTGTAGTAATATCTCTTGGGTCCTTCCGATTGAGGGGTTAGATACAAAGCTGCTCCAGTTCCTTTTTGCTCAAGTCCTGCATTTCCAGAGGGGCAGAGTGTATCTCTTGGTAAGAGGAAGAGGTGTGTTCTTAGACCCCCAAACTGGGGCTGCCCTCCATGTCTGGACTGGGAAGCATCATGCTAAGGTGTGAAGAGAATAGAAGGTCCTCAGCAGCAGATCTGACAGAGGAGCAGGGGCTGTTTCCTTGTCCCTGCTTCGGATGCCAGATGGGAGCAGACGGGGCAGAATAAAGCAGCAGTGGGCTGCAGGGAGCATGAGAATTGGCCTGTCTGCTCCTGGTTCGGTCGGCTGCTGCCTCCGGGGCTCAGAAGGTTCTTTGCAGGTGTCGATTCCAGCACTGTCTCTTCATGAGAACAGCGCTGCAGCCACCCAGGTACTGTGCGGGGCTCCCTGCCCACTCGCTGACCCTATGATCCTGTCGCCCCACTGGGTCCTTCCTCTCTCTCTGCTCCACGGTCGGAAGCTGGCAGTTGTGGCTGTGGTGATGTGCGAGGCAGACTCCTTCACAGCTGGGCTGGGGCTGTGTGGTTGTCACAGTAGAGACAGGGGACAGGGATGCCAAGGCAGATGGTGCCACTTCAGATCACAGCCACATCGGAGGGACAGGTTCTTCTTCTAACGAGACTAAGATCTGGCTCTCTGTCACTCAGGACTTCAGCATGAAAACAGGATCTCTGCGTCCTCAGAGTTCATGGCATCCTGTTGCTTTAGTGACCCCTCCTTGAAACCAGACAATATTCCGATCTCCTTTCCGACCCTGCCCTGCCCAGGCCTCCCTTGGCAGTGAACGGAAAATGCTTTCTTGTCCTGCCAAGAGCGCAAACTGCAGACCTAAGTTGGCTGGTGTGTGCCAGAAAAGTTCAGCCTGCTCCCGCAGCGGGGGGCTAATTGGCAAGGCGGATGAGAGTCAGGCGGATGGAATACTGGAGGTACCTCAAAGTGGCAAAGGGCTGGTGTTTCCTTCCTTTCTCTAGCGGGAGCTCAGCCTGGTCCCTTTCGTTGCCTAGGTTAACAGCCTGGCTAGAACCAGATCATGGGCTGAATAAGTTAGTTAATCTACGTACAGTGCTTTGAAAATGTAAAGCGCTCCAGTCTATAAGTGCTAAGGAGTGAGGCAGCAGCCCCGGGGCGAAGGCCCTGGACTGGGAGCCATGCGATCTGCGGTCTGCGCCTGGTCCTGCCATTGGCTCTTTGTGCAACGCTGGGACGGTGACGTCCTCTCTCTGCGCCTCAGTTCTCCCTCTGTCGAGCGGGGCCATCCCCTTTGTAAAGCGCTTTGAGATCCACGGACAAAAAGCCTGAGACAAGTGC
This sequence comes from Malaclemys terrapin pileata, assembly GCF_027887155.1. Taxonomy (NCBI): domain Eukaryota; kingdom Metazoa; phylum Chordata; order Testudines; family Emydidae; genus Malaclemys; species Malaclemys terrapin. The sequence goes on along the minus strand of NC_071527.1, from coordinate 2,002,239 downwards.
TAAGTATTGTGGGCCCATCCTGCTCCCCTGGAGTCAGGAGCTCAACTGGAGCAGAACTGATCTCTCTAGCAGTGGCAGATAGCAGGATCAAAGGGATCTATTCCCAGGGCCTCTTTCATCCCGACCCACCCCTAAGTGCTTTGTAGGGTGTATACCTAGAACCAGGGAGGCCCCAGCCACGGGGGAAGGGCGGGAATACCTGGCAGCCTTTCTGCCCTAGTACCTGCACACGGTATCTCGGGAGAGGAAAGCAAGGAGGCGTTGGCTCCAGCTGACCCCCAAGAGGAGCTTAGAGAGGCCCCGTTGGAATTTGGCCAGGACGCCAGACTCTTAAGATAAGTGCTAGGGGCGGGGACTCTCCGGCCTTTTCCTCCAGTGGGCCCCACTCGCACAGGGAGTGTCTCACCGACAGCTCCCTCCCCAGTCGCAGGCCCGGCCTCGCCCTGGGCCCACGACAGCTGGTGCGTCCATGGCAAAGGAACGGGCAAAAGGGCTGAGGTATTTTTAGCTTCACCCAGTTCCGTAGCTCGCAGCAGCTGCCGAGCCAGCGTGGGAAGTGTTGTGCTCCAGGGGTTTTAATGACCACGAGGCATCAGGGACTTGGTCTGACATCTGCAGTGGAACATCATCCAACTCCCCCGCGGTCCGCCGGCTCGGCGCCGGGGACGCTGCCCCATGACAGCTCGGAGACGGCGACCCACGGATTCTGTTTGCATCCTCCCGATGGCACGGGGGGGGGGGGGGGGGGGCAGCCCCAAGCAGCAGGAGCCAATGAACTCTTAAGAAACAAGGATCCTGTTTTTGTGCAAACGTTCTTAGTAATAATCCAAACAGCGAGGGCAGAGTGGGAAGCAAATGTGTTGCATCAGCAAAATTCTCCACGGCCAGGGTTTCTGGCCAAGTTTTCCTCCTTTAGAGATAAACTCGACCCATACGCGTCCATCCTGCCTCACACCAGTAACAAACCCCAGGCTCTGCTCAGGTCAGCGGGATGGAGCTTCCTGTTTTCCTGAATAGTGATCCACTTTTTGACCAAGAAGGTAATGCCCATGGAAGTGCCAGGCCAGCTGAACCCACAGACCGGGGAGCTTGCCCTATGCCACCCCACCAGCCAACCTTGGAGATGCTCCGTCTCCAGGAGCTCTCTGGTGCCAACACATAGGCTGGTGAATCCCGATTGCAATGATGGTTCTTCCACTAGGACTCCCTGACTCACCTCACACAGGGGCCCCCTGTCGGGGGAACCATGTCTGGTCCCTGGGCTGAATGCAAAGCGGCAACCGAGAGGCAAATCATTGGCAGGCTGATTACCTGAGCCAGCTAGCAGAGAATCTCTCCATAACCGCCCCTATTCCAGGAGCCAGTCGGGATCCACACAGTGACTGCACAACCGGGCTCATGTCCTCCTCGCACACCCTCCGTCCAGAGCCATGAGCCTCCTACGCTGCGCACTGTTGCCTGCCTGGCTCCCCTGGCTTCTGGAGCCCGAGACCACCACAGAGATTGGGGCCTGGGCCAAACCCGGCAAACCGCTCTCGCCAGGGCGTTGGGACAGCAGGGGGAAGCGCCTCCACTCCATGGCCCGTTGGGGTTCATCAGGGAAGCACATGGAGCCATGTTCGTCCCTGTGACTCTTTTCACAGATCTCAGTGATGGAAAAGCCCTGAGAGATCCTGCCTAGTCCCTCCAAACATCTCAACTGGATCCCACCTGGTCCACAGCCCATACGGCCAGGGCGGATTGTTCCCTCCCGTCTGTTCCTAATGCTTTGTCTACACAACTGCCCTTCAAGAGACTTCCGCAGTCAGAGACACTGCTCCTGTTCTGGCCTCCACCTGGCTGGGAATGCAAATGGAGCTTCCAGGAGCCAGGATTCCCCATCCCTCGCGCACCTGCTTGGGGCAGATCGTCTGGCTTTCCTCTGCCTATGCTAGTGAGCTCTCAGTCTGTTGCTAACCCAGGCAGGCTACCCCGGAGGGCTGTGGGGTTTAGACCAGAATGTCAGACCTAATGTGGGGCAGGGGGTTATTTGGTGATTCCGAAGACAGCAAGAAAAGGGTTTATGTAAGTGCATTAAAAACCACAGCCATTCACACGGCTCTGTCCAGGTGAGATGGGAGGCCACATGCTTTTCTAGTGCAGTAGCCAGGCAAATTGTGAATTCTCGCAAGGAGAATAATTAATAAATAAATAAGTTACCATGGGAAGCCGTCTCCTCCCAGGCCGGGCCCCTGTGCAGCCAGCATTCTAGCACGAGTGGCATGCACGGCCCCCTGTGGGAGTGGGGCTGCAGGGGACTTACTGGACTCCTTCACCTGCTCCTGCAGTCCTCTCGCAGGCAAAAACTCCCAGGGTCCCCCCCCTCCATATTAGGATCAAAGCTGGGCCCAGACAGGAGCTGGAGCCCGTCATCCCTACAATGGGATCAGGGAGTTTGGGGTGTGCAGGGGATGGTGGGGTGGGTGTGTGGGGTGCCAGGATGGAAAGATTCAGGCTGAGATGGGGTGGTGGGGAGTTCAGGAGGTGCTGGGATGCCAGGATGGGCGCATTCAGGGTGCACAAGGCATGCTGGGATGGGGGGGTTGGGGTATGCAGGGTAATGGGGCGTTAGGCTGCACAGGGGTGTCAGGGATTGGGGTGAGTTTGCTCTGGAGCAGTTTGCCAAGGAACAATGAGATCAGGGAGCCTGACCATAATCTGGGCTCCCAGCACCTGCTCTGGGCCAGGCGGTGCGGTCAGATCAGGCAGTTTAACCTGTGCTGGGCCAGCAGGATCAGACTTTCCAACATCAGCAATGCAGCCCCAGCCCTCCATGTCCCCTCCTAGCTCTCCGCAGCACGCACTGCCTGGGTCCGGGGAGGAAAGCGATGCAATCTTTGGAGCCCTGCCAGGGGAATTCTCTCTCTCAAAGGGCAGGCAGCTGAAATCCCCTCTCCCGTCCCCCCGAAACAAAACCACTGGGAAGAAAAGGCCAGTGGTCCAGGGTATCTTTCCTTTTTACCAGGCCGCTTTGTTCTTCGGTTCTTCTCTCACTCCGTACAAAATCTCCTGTGAGCACTCCAACTCCATACCATTGTTTTGATTTTTTGTTTTTAACTTAAACACATAGAAAGCTTCCACTGCTTGTAAACGGTTGAAGAGTCGCTGTCCTGCCGTCTCAGCGTTAACCATTTCGCTCCCAGGCCGCCTGGGGACCGGCTAGTCCTCCAAGAACCAAGGCCTGGTAAGAGACACCTCTCTGACTGAGCCGCAGCTGGTGGCTGAGGCTGACGACCGGGTGGGGGTGAGGGGGCGGGGAATAATGCCTTTGCAGGTACCCCGGCTGCCCCCCCCATGTGGGGATGCTTGCTTATTGCACAGTGCATGGCGAAGCGCGGGAGAGTTTGGGTTTGGTTCGTTTTTCTTGGGGGGGGTTCTGTCTTTCCCCCCTCCCCCGACATTAACAAAAGAATTTCAATGTTCGTTCTTTTTATATCTATAAAAAAAGGGGGGGAGCAAAGATGACGCTTGCTGGTTGGCCGGGAGCACGGGAGCGGGGCTGGGGGAGCACCGGCTGGGTTTTAAGAGCAGCCGCATCTGTCAACCACCATGCCCGGGATCTTCCCGTAGATAATCTGCTGTTTGTCATTGAAGTAAAGCATGTTGATGGGGGACATCTTGGTGGGGGTGCAGCAGGGCCCGGCCGAGCCCCGGGGGTTGGCCTGTTGCACCAGGTGGGTGTGCGGGTACTTCTGCATGAACATGTACTCGCACTGGCCCGAGCAGTAGTTGGCTTTGTACCGCTTGGGGGCAATAATCCAGTCCCAGCCGAAGGCCTCAAAGTCAACAGTCAGCGGGTAGCGGCAGCAGCGAGACTCGGTGGAGTGCTCGTCGCAGTCCAGCCCCAGGTTGCGCCGCGAGCGCTTGTTGTTCTCCAGCACGCGGAGCTCCATGAAGGGATGCTGGGGGGAGAAAGCAGACAGCTGAGCCTTGGCTCCGGGGCAGCTAGGGCCAGCGTTCGGGGAGGAGGGGCATGCTGCAGGGAGCCATCCCATCAGCTCCCTCTAGCTACCTGTCCACCCAGCCATCCCTAGCCTCCCTCCACCTAGCCACCTTCTGTATCCATCATCCTTCCCGAGCTACCTCTCCACCCAGCCATCCCCAGCCTCCCTCCACCTAGCCACCTTCTGTGTCCATCATCCTTCCCTAGCTACCTCTCCACCCAGCCATCCCCAGCCTCCCTCCACCTAGCCACCCTTCTGTATCCATCATCCTTCCCTAGCTACCTCTCCACCCAGCCATCCCCAGCCTCCCGCCACCTAGCCACCCTTCTGTATCCATCATCCTTCCCTAGCTACCTCTCCACCCAGCCATCCCCAGCCTCCCTCCACCTAGCCACCTTCTGTATCCATCATCCTTCCCTAGCTACCTCTCCACCCAGCCATCCCTAGCCTCCCTCCACCTAGCCACCTTCTGTGTCCATCATCCTTCCCGAGCTACCTCTCCACCCAGCCATCCCCAGCCTCCATCCACCTAGCCACCCTTCTGTATCCATCATCCTTCCCTACCTACCTCTCCACCCAGCCATCCCTAGCCTCCCTCCACCTAGCCACCTTCTGTATCCATCATCCTTCCCTAGCTACCTCTCCACCCAGCCATCCCCAGCCTCCCTCCACCTAGCCACCCTTCTGTATCCATCATCCTTCCCTAGCTACCTCTCCACCCAGCCATCCCCAGCCTCCCTCCACCTAGCCACCTTCTGTGTCCATCATCCTTCCCTAGCTACCTCTCCACCCAGCCATCCCCAGCCTCCATCCACCTAGCCACCCTTCTGTGTCCATCATCCTTCCCTAGCTACCTCTCCACCCAGCCATCCCTAGCCTCCCTCCACCTAGCCACCCTTCTGTACCCATCATCCTTCCCTAGCTACCTCTCCATCCAGCCATCCCCAGCCTCCCTCCACCTAGCCACCCTTCTGTATCCATCATCCTTCCCTAGCTACCTCTCCACCCAGCCATCCCTAGCCTCCCTCCACCTAGCCACCTTCTGTATCCATCATCCTTCCCAAGCTACCTCTCCACCCAGCCATCCCCAGCCTCCCTCCACCTAGCCACCCTTCTGTATCCATCATCCTTCCCTAGCTACCTCTCCACCCAGCCATCCCCAGCCTCCCTCCACCTAGCCACCTTCTGTATCCATCATCCTTCCCTAGCTACCTCTCCACCCAGCCATCCCAAGCCTCCCTCCACCTAGCCACCCTTCTGTATCCATCATCCTTCCCTAGCTACCTCTCCACCCAGCCATCCCTAGCCTCCCTCCACCTAGCCACCCTTCTGTATCCATCATCCTTCCCTAGCTACCTCTCCACCCAGCCATCCCTAGCCTCCCTCCACCTAGCCACCCCTCTGTGTCCATCATCCTTCCCGAGCTACCTCTCCACCCAGCCATCCCCAGCCTCCCTCCACCTAGCCACCCTTCTGTATCCATCATCCTTCCCTAGCTACCTCTCCACCCAGCCATCCCTAGCCTCCCTCCACCTAGCCACCCTTCTGTATCCATCATCCTTCCCTAGCTACCTCTCCACCCAGCCATCCCCAGCCTCCCTCCACCTAGCCACCCTTCTGTATCCATCATCCTTCCCTAGCTACCTCTCCACCCAGCCATCCCCAGCCTCCCTCCACCTAGCCACCTTCTGTGTCCATCATCCTTCCCTAGCTACCTCTCCACCCAGCCATCCCCAGCCTCCCTCCACCTAGCCACCCTTCTGTATCCATCATCCTTCCCTAGCTACCTCTCCACCCAGCCATCCCCACCCTCCCGCCACCTAACCACCCTTCTGTATCCATCATCCTTCCCTAGCTACCTCTCCACCCAGCCATCCCCAGCCTCCCTCCACCTAGCCACCCTTGTGTATCCATCATCCTTCCCTAGCTACCTCTCCACCCAGCCATCCCTAGCCCCCATCCACCTAGCCACCTTCTGTGTCCATCATCCTTCCCGAGCTACCTCTCCACCCAGCCATCCCTAGCCTCCCTCCACCTAGCCACCTTCTGTATCCATCATCCTTCCCTAGCTACCTCTCCACCCAGCCATCCCCAGCCTCCCTCCACCTAGCCACCTTCTGTATCCATCATCCTTCCCTAGCTACCTCTCCACCCAGCCATCCCCAGCCTCCATCCACCTAGCCACCCTTCTGTATCCATCATCCTTCCCTAGCTACCTCTCCACCCAGCCATCCCCAGCCTCCCTCCACCTAGCCACCCTTCTGTATCCATCATCCTTCCCTAGCTACCTCTCCACCCAGCCATCCCCAGCCTCCCTCCACCTAGCCACCTTCTGTATCCCTCATCCTTCCCTAGCTACCTCTCCACCCAGCCATCCCTAGCCTCCCTCCACCTAGCCACCCTTCTGTATCCATCATCCTTCCCTAGCTACCTCTCCACCCAGCCATCCCTAGCCTCCCTCCACCTAGCCACCTTCTGTATCCATCATCCTTCCCTAGCTACCTCTCCACCCAGCCATCCCCAGCCTCCCTCCACCTAGCCACCCTTCTGTATCCATCATCCTTCCCTAGCTACCTCTCCATCCAGCCATCCCCAGCCTCCCTCCACCTAGCCACCCTTCTGTATCCATCATCCTTCCCGAGCTAACTCTCCACCCAGCCATCCCCAGCCTCCCTCCACCTAGCCACCTTCTGTATCCCTCATCCTTCCCTAGCTACCTCTCCACCCAGCCATCCCTAGCCTCCCTCCACCTAGCCACCCTTCTGTATCCATCATCCTTCCCTAGCTACCTCTCCATCCAGCCATCCCTAGCGTCCGTCCACCTAGCCACCCTTCTGTATCCATCATCCTTCCCGAGCTACCTCTCCACCCAGCCATCCCTAGCCCCCATCCACCTAGCCACCTTCTGTATCCATCATCCTTCCCTAGCTACCTCTCCACCCAGCCATCCCCAGCCTCCCTCCACCTAGCCACCTTCTGTATCCATCATCCTTCCCTAGCTACCTCTCCACCCAGCCATCCCCAGCCTCCATCCACCTAGCCACCCTTCTGTATCCATCATCCTTCCCTAGCTACCTCTCCACCCAGCCATCCCTAGCCTCCCTCCACCTAGCCACCTTCTGTATCCATCATCCTTCCCTAGCTACCTCTCCACCCAGCCATCCCCAGCCTCCCTCCACCTAGCCACCCTTCTGTATCCATCATCCTTCCCTAGCTACCTCTCCACCCAGCCATCCCCAGCCTCCCTCCACCTAGCCACCTTCTGTATCCATCATCCTTCCCTAGCTACCTCTCCATCCAGCCATCCCCAGCCTCCCTCCACCTAGCCACCCTTCTGTATCCATCATCCTTCCCGAGCTAACTCTCCACCCAGCCATCCCCAGCCTCCCTCCACCTAGCCACCTTCTGTATCCCTCATCCTTCCCTAGCTACCTCTCCACCCAGCCATCCCTAGCCTCCCTCCACCTAGCCACCCTTCTGTATCCATCATCCTTCCCTAGCTACCTCTCCACCCAGCCATCCCTAGCCTCCCTCCACCTAGCCACCTTCTGTATCCATCATCCTTCCCGAGCTACCTCTCCACCCAGCCATCCCCAGCCTCCATCCACCTAGCCACCCTTCTGTGTCCATCATCCTTCCCTAGCTACCTCTCCACCCAGCCATCCCTAGCCTCCCTCCACCTAGCCACCCTTCTGTATCCATCATCCTTCCCGAGCTACCTGTCCACCCAGCCATCCCCAGCCTCCCTCCACCTAGCCACCTTCTGTATCCATAATCCTTCCCTAGCTACCTCTCCACCCAGCCATCCCCAGCCTCCCTCCACCTAGCCACCTTCTGTATCCATCATCCTTCCCTAGCTACCTCTCCACCCAGCCATCCCTAGCCTCCCTCCACCTAGCCACCCTTCTGTATCCATCATCCTTCCCTAGCTACCTCTCCATCCAGCCATCCCTAGCGTCCCTCCACCTAGCCACCCTTCTGTATCCATCATCCTTCCCGAGCTACCTCTCCACCCAGCCATCCCCAGCCTCCATCCACCTAGCCACCCTTCTGTGTCCATCATCCTTCCCTAGCTACCTCTCCACCCAGCCATCCCTAGCCTCCCTCCACCTAGCCACCCTTCTGTATCCATCATCCTTCCCGAGCTACCTGTCCACCCAGCCATCCCCAGCCTCCCTCCACCTAGCCACCTTCTGTATCCATCATCCTTCCCAAGCTACCTCTCCACCCAGCCATCCCCAGCCTCCTTCCACCTAGCCACCCTTCTGTATCCATCATCCTTCCCTAGCTACCTCTCCACCCAGCCGTCCCCAGCCTCCCTCCACCTAGCCACCTTCTGTATCCATCATCCTTCCCTAGCTACCTCTCCACCCAGCCATCCCTAGCCTCCCTCCACCTAGCCACCCTTCTGTATCCATCATCCTTCCCTAGCTACCTCTCCACCCAGCCATCCCCAGCCTCCCTCCACCTAGCCACCCTTCTGTATCCATCATCCTTCCCTAGCTACCTCTCCACCCAGCCATCCCCAGCCTCCCTCCACCTAGCCACCTTCTGTATCCATCATCCTTCCCAAGCTACCTCTCCACCCAGCCATCCCCAGCCTCCTTCCACCTAGCCACCCTTCTGTATCCATCATCCTTCCCTAGCTACCTCTCCACCCAGCCATCCCCAGCCTCCCTCCACCTAGCCACCTTCTGTATCCATCATCCTTCCCTAGCTACCTCTCCACCCAGCCATCCCCAGCCTCCCTCCACCTAGCCACCCTTCTGTATCCATCATCCTTCCCTAGCTACCTCTCCACCCAGCCATCCCCACCCTCCCGCCACCTAACCACCCTTCTGTATCCATCATCCTTCCCTAGCTACCTCTCCACCCAGCCATCCCCAGCCTCCCTCCACCTAGCCACCCTTCTGTATCCATCATCCTTCCCTAGCTACCTCTCCACCCAGCCATCCCTAGCCCCCATCCACCTAGCCACCTTCTGTGTCCATCATCCTTCCCGAGCTACCTCTCCACCCAGCCATCCCTAGCCTCCCTCCACCTAGCCACCTTCTGTATCCATCATCCTTCCCTAGCTACCTCTCCACCCAGCCATCCCCAGCCTCCCTCCACCTAGCCACCTTCTGTATCCATCATCCTTCCCTAGCTACCTCTCCACCCAGCCATCCCCAGCCTCCATCCACCTAGCCACCCTTCTGTATCCATCATCCTTCCCTAGCTACCTCTCCACCCAGCCATCCCTAGCCTCCCTCCACCTAGCCACCTTCTGTATCCCTCATCCTTCCCTAGCTACCTCTCCACCCAGCCATCCCTAGCCTCCCTCCACCTAGCCACCCTTCTGTATCCATCATCCTTCCCTAGCTACCTCTCCACCCAGCCATCCCTAGCCTCCCTCCACCTAGCCACCTTCTGTATCCATCATCCTTCCCTAGCTACCTCTCCACCCAGCCATCCCCAGCCTCCCTCCACCTAGCCACCCTTCTGTATCCATCATCCTTCCCTAGCTACCTCTCCACCCAGCCATCCCCAGCCTCCCTCCACCTAGCCACCTTCTGTATCCATCATCCTTCCCTAGCTACCTCTCCATCCAGCCATCCCCAGCCTCCCTCCACCTAGCCACCTTCTGTATCCCTCATCCTTCCCTAGCTACCTCTCCACCCAGCCATCCCTAGCCTCCCTCCACCTAGCCACCCTTCTGTATCCATCATCCTTCCCTAGCTACCTCTCCATCCAGCCATCCCTAGCGTCCCTCCACCTAGCCACCCTTCTGTATCCATCATCCTTCCCGAGCTACCTCTCCACCCAGCCATCCCCAGCCTCCATCCACCTAGCCACCCTTCTGTGTCCATCATCCTTCCCTAGCTACCTCTCCACCCAGCCATCCCTAGCCTCCCTCCACCTAGCCACCCTTCTGTATCCATCATCCTTCCCGAGCTACCTGTCCACCCAGCCATCCCCAGCCTCCCTCCACCTAGCCACCTTCTGTATCCATAATCCTTCCCTAGCTACCTCTCCACCCAGCCATCCCCAGCCTCCCTCCACCTAGCCACCTTCTGTATCCATCATCCTTCCCTAGCTACCTCTCCACCCAGCCATCCCTAGCCTCCCTCCACCTAGCCACCCTTCTGTATCCATCATCCTTCCCTAGCTACCTCTCCATCCAGCCATCCCTAGCGTCCCTCCACCTAGCCACCCTTCTGTATCCATCATCCTTCCCGAGCTACCTCTCCACCCAGCCATCCCCAGCCTCCATCCACCTAGCCACCCTTCTGTGTCCATCATCCTTCCCTAGCTACCTCTCCACCCAGCCATCCCTAGCCTCCCTCCACCTAGCCACCCTTCTGTATCCATCATCCTTCCCGAGCTACCTGTCCACCCAGCCATCCCCAGCCTCCCTCCACCTAGCCACCTTCTGTATCCATCATCCTTCCCAAGCTACCTCTCCACCCAGCCATCCCCAGCCTCCTTCCACCTAGCCACCCTTCTGTATCCATCATCCTTCTCTAGCTACCTCTCCACCCAGCCATCCCCAGCCTCCCTCCACCTAGCCACCTTCTGTATCCATCATCCTTCCCTAGCTACCTCTCCACCCAGCCATCCCTAGCCTCCCTCCACCTAGCCACCCTTCTGTGTCCATCATCCTTCCCTAGCTACCTCTCCACCCAGCCATCCCTAGCCTCCCTCCACCTAGCCACCCTTCTGTATCCATCATCCTTCCCTAGCTACCTCTCCACCCAGCCATCCCCAGCCTCCCTCCAACTAGCCACCCTTCTGTATCCATCATCCTTCCCTAGCTACCTCTCCACCCAGCCATCCCCAGCCTCCCTCCACCTAGCCACCCTTCTGTATCCATCATCCTTCCCTAGCTACCTCTCCACCCAGCCATCCCTAGCCTCCCTCCACCTAGCCACCCTTCTGTGTCCATCATCCTTCCCTAGCTACCTCTCCACCCAGCCATCCCCAGCCTCCCTCCACCTAGCCACCTTCTGTATCCATCATCCTTCCCTAGCTACCTCTCCACCCAGCCATCCCCAGCATCCCTCCACCTAGCCACGCTTCTGTATCCATCATCCTTCCCTAGCTACCTCTCCACCCGGCCATCCCCAGCCTCCCTCCACCTAGCCACCCTTCTGTATCCATCATCCTTCCCGAGCTACCTCTCCACCCGGCCATCCCCAGCCTCCCTCCACCTAGCCACCTTCTGTATCCATCATCCTTCCCGAGCTACCTCTCCACCCAGCCATCCCCAGCCCCCATCCACCTAGCCACCCTCTGTATCCATCATCCTTCCCTAGCTACCTCTCCACCCAGCCATCCCCAGCCTCCCTCCACCTAGCCACCGTCTGTATCCATCATCCTTCCCTAGCTACCTCTCCACCCAGCCATGCCCAGCCTCCCTCCACCTAGCCACCTTCTGTGTCCATCATCCTTCCCTAGCTACCTCTCCACCCAGCCATCCCCAGCCTCCCTCCACCTAGCCACCTTCTGTATCCATCATCCTTCCCTAGCTACCTCTCCACCCAGCCATCCCTAGCCTCCCTCCACCTAGCCACCCTTCTGTATCCATCATCCTTCCCTAGCTACCTGTCCACCCAGCCATCCCTAGCCTCCCTCCACCTAGCCACCCTTCTGTATCCATCATCCTTCCCTAGCTACCTCTCCACCCAGCCATCCCCAGCCTCCCTCCACCTAGCCACCCTTCTGTATCCATCATCCTTCCCTAGCTACCTGTCCACCCAGCCATCCCCAGCCTCCCTCCACCTAGCCACCCTTCTGTATCCATCATCCTTCCCTAGCTACCTCTCCACCCAGCCATCCCTAGCCTCCCTCCACCTAGCCACCCTTCTGTGTCCATCATCCTTCCCTAGCTACCTCTCCATCCAGCCATCCCTAGCCTCCCTCCACCTAGCCACCTTCTGTATCCATCATCCTTCCCTAGCTACCTCTCCACCCAGCCATCCCCAGCCTCCCTCCACCTAGCCACCTTCTGTATCCATCATCCTTCCCTAGCTACCTCTCCACCCAGCCATCCCCAGCCTCCCTCCACCTAGCCACCCTTCTGTATCCATCATCCTTCCCTAGCTACCTCTCCACCCAGCCATCCCCAGCCTCCCTCCACCTAGCCACCTTCTGTATCCATCATCCTTCCCTAGCTACCTCTCCACCCAGCCATCCCCAGCCTCCCTCCACCTAGCCACGCTTCTGTATCCATCATCCTTCCCTAGCTACCTCTCCACCCAGCCATCCCTAGCCTCCCTCCACCTAGCCACCTTCTGTATCCATCATCCTTCCCTAGCTACCTCTCCACCCAGCCATCCCCAGCCTCCCTCCACCTAGCCACCTTCTGTATCCATCATCCTTCCCTAGCTACCTCTCCACCCAGCCATCCCCAGCCTCCCTCCACCTAGCCACCTTCTGTATCCATCATCCTTCCCTAGCTACCTCTCCACCCAGCCATCCCTAGCCTCCCTCCACCTAGCCACCTTCTGTGTCCATCATCCTTCCCTAGCTACCTCTCCACCCAGCCATCCCCAGCCTCCATCCACCTAGCCACCTTCTGTATCCATCATCCTTCCCCAGCTACCTCTCCACCCAGCCATCCCTAGCCTCCCTCCACCTAGCCACCCTTCTGTATCCATCATCCTTCCCTAGCTACCTGTCCACCCAGCCATCCCTAACCTCCCTCCACCTAGCCACCCTTCTGTATCCATCATCCTTCCCTAGCTACCTCTCCACCCAGCCATCCCCAGCCTCCCTCCACCTAGCCACCCTTCTGTATCCATCATCCTTCCCTAGCTACCTGTCCACCCAGCCATCCCCAGCCTCCCTCCACCTAGCCACCCTTCTGTATCCATCATCCTTCCCTAGCTACCTCTCCACCCAGCCATCCCCAGCCTCCCTCCACCTAGCCACCCTTCTGTATCCATCATCCTTCCCTAGCTACCTCTCCACCCAGCCATCCCTAGCCTCCCTCCACCTAGCCACCCTTCTGTGTCCATCATCCTTCCCTAGCTACCTCTCCATCCAGCCATCCCTAGCCTCCCTCCACCTAGCCACCTTCTGTATCCATCATCCTTCCCTAGCTACCTCTCCACCCAGCCATCCCCAGCCTCCCTCCACCTAGCCACCCTTCTGTATCCATCATCCTTCCCTAGCTACCTCTCCACCCAGCCATCCCCAGCCTCCCTCCACCTAGCCACCTTCTGTATCCATCATCCTTCCCTAGCTACCTCTCCACCCAGCCATCCCCAGCCTCCCTCCACCTAGCCACCCTTCTGTATCCATCATCCTTCCCTAGCTACCTCTCCACCCAGCCATCCCCAGCCCCCATCCACCTAGCCACCCTCTGTATCCATCATCCTTCCCTAGCTACCTCTCCACCCAGCCATCCCCAGCCTCCCTCCACCTAGCCACCGTCTGTATCCATC